>NC_060126.1:205500803-205812621 GCF_021461395.2 Schistocerca americana | reverse complement strand
ATTTGGATGCATAGATCCTGAGAAATCAGTACCCAGAACAAACACCTCTGGCCGTAATAACGGCCTTGATACGCCTGGGCAAGGAGTCAAACAGTGCTTGGATGGCGTGTACAGGTACAGCTGCCCATGCAGCTTCAACACGTTACCACAGTTCATCAAGAGTAGTGACTGGCGCATTGTGACGTGCCAGTTGCTCGGCCACCATTGACCAGACGTTTTCAGTTGGTAAGAAATCTGGAGAATGTGCCGGTCAGGGCAGCAGTCGAACATTTTCTGTATTCAGAAAGGCCCTCACAGGACCTGCAACATGCGGTCGTGTATTATCCAGGTGAAATGTAGGGTTTCGCAGGGATCGGATGAAGGGTAGAGGCACGGCCCGTAACACATCTGAAATGTAGCGTCCACTGTTCAATGTGCCGTCAATGCGAAACAGAGGTGACCGAGACGTGTAACCAATGGCACCCCACACACCATGCCGGGTGATACGCCAGTATGGCGATGACGAATATACACTTCCAATGTGCGTTACCGCAATGTCGCCAAACACGGAAGCGACCATCATGATGTAGTAAACAGAATTTGGATTCATCCGATAAAATGACATTTTGCCATTCGTGCACCCAGGTTCGTCATTGAGTACACCATCGCAGGCGCTCCTGTATTTGATGCAGTTTCAAGGGTAACCGCAGCCATGGTCTCCGAGCTGATAGTCCATGCTGCTGCAAACATTGTCGAAATGTTCGTGCAGATGGTTGTTGTGTTGCAAACGTCCCCATCTGTTGGCTCAGGGATCGAGACGTCGCTGCACGATCCGTTACAGCCATGCGGATAAGATGCCTGTCCTCGCCACTGCTAGTGATACGAGGCCGTTGGGATGCAGCACGGCGTTCCGTATTACCCTTCTGAACCTACCGAATCCATATTCTGCTAACAGTCATTGGATCTCGATCAACGCGAGCAGCAATGTCGCAACGTCCAGGATGATGAGGTTTTGTATGAGATGGGATGAGATTCGTTTGAGAGATATAAAGCAATTACAACATGTAGCTAACACAGAAGTCAGTGCTTTACTGCTTGAGTGTAAACTAACGTTATTGTCTGGAGAAGACATAACTACACTTTATGTAAGATAGTGCATTTTGAAAAGCTTAAGTAATACGGATACGATCTGGATGGAATGAGGATAAAATGACGAAAACTTTGTTTCGAACGAACATGACATTTGTGTACAGTTATAGTTAATGTATGTGCCTCTAAAAGCTAATGAAAACACAATAACACTGTGTTTCTAATTGGTGCGGTGAAACGTAGTAGATGTGATTTGGTTTTCGTATGACAATACATTCGATTTGTCTTGTAAATGAGTTAAAACCTTGTTACAGGGTAGATTGAGAACAGTGACTAATAAACATTTTGTATTTGTCAGTTAGCCGCTCTATCAACCAAGCTACTAGTGATGCGCAAATAAAAGGCTACAGCCATGATTTTTAGTAGGGGTTAATTTCGTCGTCTGACGCTATCCTTCTTTGTGACACTGGGACAGCGTATCTTTGTGATAAATTAATGTTGTTATCAAAGTGCAAGACTTTTGTGATTTAGTGATGGACAATGGGCATCGACGTGATGGCATTTTGGCAGTACAGTGCTACCTATTTTCACGCATATGCTTATGCTCTGAAACACACAAAAACAATTTTTAAAGAGGTGTTATGGATGTATTTGTGCAGTGTGTACTATAAAACATTTGTAATCCATTAACGGAAACATAAATTGGAAAAGAAGGCTTCACTGTGACACAGCTTTGTGACAGCAGGTGCTGCGAGTTAGCCACTGACGTCACAAGTGTAACCTGCCTCGAACGGAGCGTTTTTACGGTCTTTCAAATAATTAGAATTTCATTTCCGTTTTTATAAAATAATACTGAAATTCAAGAAGGAAGAGAGCATGTTACGAGCATGAAATGGCGTAATTAACCACTCAAGTCAGTTTCCAGAAAACAGTCAAACACCCTGTCCAAGCAGACTTTTTGGGAGTACGTAATTCAGTATTACTGTGTTCCCAGCATGCTATCTAACATATCGGAAACCCATGGAAAACTAAACACACAAATGTAAGTTAAATAGTCACTTCTACACACACCTGTTAAAATATTCTTAACATAACAGGATACTGAATCATTGTATGATGCGACTGGGTGGTGTATAATGGTGCGAAATTATAGACATAATACGGGTTATGATAACGCAACGGAAAGAATTGGAGTTTGCATATTGTGTCACTCTTCGTGCAGTTTGGGAAGTATGCATTTCAGATCTGAGCCATCCTCTTGTGTCTGGTACACAAAACTATTAAAGAAAAATGTGAAGCAACTGACTCACCCATCACACTAGGCAGAGGGCATACCCAGTGTATGGCGGAACTTCAGTGAATCTGGCTTCCCTGTGGTCTTTGTGGGCCAGCACAAAGCTAACCGCATAAACCAACCGTTTGTAATTAATAAATTAGAATTGAATTTACATAAAATGAGTTAAGTTTGCTGGCTAAAACACACGAAATATTTCCGTGAATATTCAAATTTATATTTAGGTCTAACACATCACGCTATTGTATCAAACACAAAAATTCAAATTTAGATACCAAATGTTTAATTATCACGGCAGCGATTGAGAATGCACAGGTAATGGTCCGAATAGATAGCAATAGGAAGGACGATATTACGAAACAAATGATACAGCTGACACACAAAACCCCATCGTCTCACTTATCAATAAATCACAGCTCTAGTTGAGTGGTTATGTCCTACTCCACGAAATAAATTCAAGGTGCACGAGGGGGATTAAACACACAACTAGTTTAACTTCTTCTCACCTGGAAAATGTTCAGTTTTCACCTAACTAAACTCGCCTAAATTTTCACAAATTCGACTCACTGTCTGAGCTTATCTACAGACACAGTCGAGTCCACGACACGGGAAATGTTCCATGTCTGGACGGCCTCTAAGCTATACTAGGAATTGTAGTATACTCGGTAAATTTCGACAAGTTCAGCATTCTGACGTTCCGTCTCGCCGAAAATTTCCAAGGCCGCGAGTGCTCCTCGACATGAAAAATACTCTAAATCGATACCAAGGAACTCGGCCAAAAATCACAAGTCCAAAAGTAAATACCTAGAAAAATTCCGCGACTCACTCACTGAGACTTCCGAAGCGAAATGCGACACAAGTCTTGTTTCAACCCTTAGATTTCAGATCACACCACTCTATATCCAAAATTGTGGTCTCCTATTATGTCCATCATGCCCTACTAAGGGAGTCATAAAGACAATTTACTATTCATACAAAAATGACAGTTTCAGAATTTTATACACATATTACATTTGAGCTTTTGCTCAGGTATTCTTAACTTTTCATTTAGTAACATGATTTCCTTCTACCTTTAACAGTTCACTTGTAATTAATGTTTTTAGAGGGACGAAAACGCATTTTTTCAGTTTTTCCATATTAAATTAATATAAAGAAATATGTTTCAGTGTTATAGTCTTCATTACTTATTTCTGAATTGGGGTACTGACAGTACTTTCATTAACGTAACTTTTATTTAGTAAAAAAATACAGTTTTTAGCCGCAAAAACTTACTTTTGAGTGTAACTGAAAAATTGAGAGTCAGAAGCGCAATTCTGGTATGGTGACCTGATAGGTATCGACGATACCTTGCAAAGGCATATTATTTGTGGCAATCGCATAATGCGTCGGTGGCATATAACTTTCTAAGGTTCGTACAACATAATAATTATTCCAACTTATATAATTTAAAAAAAGTATATACGTTAACGGTGGCGAGTCTGAGCAATCACTACTGTTATACTTTTTCCTTAGGATTCTACCACCTCCACTGTAGTACAAATATGCATAGTGATAGTTATTTACTTAGTAGGAAACCAAGTACTTACACGATTATTGTACATCAGGGGACAATTAACAAACAAGTACGAAAAAGATCATATTACTGTCAGTATTTCTTCCAGCAACAGCAGCCATCTTAGTACCTCTTACGCCCCGATCCGAATTGTAGGACAACAGTCTGTAGATGACAAAACGACGGAATTTGCAGTCACTCGCCGCCTACACCACCACATCTTAATGTATGGATCATAACCCACTTAAAATTCCATGTAAATGAATTTGAACTTCACATATTCATCCGCTTTATCTCACGAACTTGACAGTTCTTAGTATTTGCATTGATTTCCCCAAGAGTCCAGCAAATGAATCCAAACCTGATATATGCATTCTACTTCATCTCTCTCCACATGCTTTGTGCTATGCAAATTTTTACTTCAGTCAACGCTTCCAACGACAGCGTACGGAATTTCTAGTCCTATTAGTGTTCAGATAAACTGCTAGCTCATCCAGCTTTTTTGCAGACATCTTCATCTACTACGAGCATTCCTATTTAAAAGAAATGGAGTGCAAGCGGATGTACAGTGCGGGGTGAAGGGTTCTCGCACAAGTGATGTCGATTTCCTATCTGCCCCAATCTCACGCGTTGGTAGAGAAGAAATTTGCCTATATACTTCCATATATACCTTCATCCACCCATAAATTTGAGGGAGGAATATGTCATCTCTCCCAGAGATTTTTTCCCCTCGTGTATTCGATTGCAGTAAGCCCACTTGTACGGTGCTAGCGGCATCCACATGACGCATATGCTTCACAGACCATTGGCTTAACATGAACAACTGTCGCCTCAAACGACTGGTAGATAGCGACCTTGTGTCGACCTGTCCGATTCATGTTGCTATTCACAAGTACACATCACTATACCATAAATGTGTCTACGTGTGTTAATGTCAGTATAGAAGCTGACATTGACGTCAAAGCTATAGAGGAATCTGTGATTGTACAGCGAGGTAAGAAAGTGGGGCTGGTTCAGATAGAGAGGGGGAAACCATGTGTCAAACTGACATATACATCGAGGGGCAGTAGACGACTAAGTAGGTTGTGTTATGTGCCAGGATTCATGTCTTCGACCGTGGCAGTGTTAGCGCACCAAGACATATTATGATCGGTATTGATACGCTAAATTTAAATGTATGGGAGTCATCACAGCAAGTAATTCTAAAGCAACTAAGTGCTGTAAACACACAAGGTCTGGAGGAAGTGGTATTTGCTACACTGGAGCGAGATTAGAATTGTGGTTTGTATTCCTACAGATATTGGGGGAAATGGGACATCGGTTTCCTGGCATCAAACATTATTGGTCATCTGAGTCCAATTAATTTGTATACACTGTACTTTCAGTTAGGTATGTAGGAATGTTTTTGAAGATGATTCCCAAAATATCCCGAAAAATGGAGAATATGTATATGACAAAATGTATACGCTTTGTCAACTCCTTTTCCATCTAAAACAATTCCTAGATAGAGGACTAAGCCAATTTCCCTGTAGTTTTATTGGCTTAAAAATGTAGGACTTCCATAAAGCAGTATATGTCAATTTATGGGGGTACGTCTCTGTTCAAGTAGGAAGGGTCCTTAGGAGAGGAAACCCATTCCAATTTTTATGATATTGCCTCGTTTTGACCTTTTTTTTTAGGAAATTGCCATCTCTTTCAAAATTATTAACAAGAGAAGAGTTTGATCGTGGAAAAATGCTGCAAAATAGAAAATATTTTCCTACAATGTTACCGAAGGTTGACCAGCAGATGAAATTACAAGAGCCTGAGTCTACTGTGGAACGTGATATTTCCATAGCAAAATGGAGGGACGGAGGTATATGCATAAACCAAGTGAGGTGGGTCATGTGTCCAGGAAAAACGAGAAGGATGAGAAAGACTGTCTTAAGTGACTCAAGGCTACTGCTGACTATAATAATTACATGTGAGTTGTCGATAAATTTGATCAACTAGTGTCTGCTTACAGTTTTCATGGGAATCAAGAAAGATGGCGATCAAACTATTTTATTACTTCCTTGACACTAAAACCGTCAATTCCTTCGTTCTTTACAATCAGACGCTGATAATTGCACTGTCGTATAACATAAATCAAACGCTATACCAAAAATTCTTGGCCAGTGGAATAACTGCAAGTTTTACTAGCAAGAAGAAACATGGAACACAGACATCCGCAAAGTTTTTACCGCTAATGCGAAGTTCACAGAAAAATTTCAGAAACGCTTAAACTTAGACAGTGACGAATGTAAAGGCACCTTTTTCATAGGAGGTTACGAGCACAGTGTGTGCTCATTGTAGTACAAAAAATCCTCCTTTTCTTCACCAATTTCGTCCTAAACAAAATGGTTAGCAATGCAATTTGCAATATTTCATTTTTTTCAGGCCTGTTTACTTGCTTGAGTATCGTAATGAGCTTTGTTTATGTAATTCAGCAAATTATATTATCTTTGCATTCAAAATGTCGTGTTATTTTTTACATGTATTCCTGACATACTAAAGTGGCCTTTTAAGTGACCACTATCCACAGTAGTCAAAACTCCACCTAAAATGGGCTGTGGTCTGTAATTCAGCCAACTATTTCTTCCTCTCAGTCCCAAGGAAAGTGGACATAAAATATTTCAAAAACTATTAGAATTGTATATTGGTAATAAGGAAAGTAGTAAAGAACCTTATTTTTCATATTTGGAGAAAGAACTTTTTCTATGAAGTTTAATGGATCATTTGTGAAATGCAATAGAGAGTACCATACACCACATCACTGTTCAAAAATAGCCATGACGGTCATTATAGACCTAAGTTATACGCATCTGATTCCAATGCACTCTAGAATTAGTGGGTATTTTTTTCTTAGACAAATAACATTTTGAAATTAGAATAGAGTGTATATGTCTGGATATGGGACTGAAGACTCTAATTTTAATGAATCATTTGTTAATGGTGGAATGGAGCAAAGCATATAGCATCACTGTGTATAAATAGCCCAGAAACAATTTCTGAGATTAAATTACATGCGTCTAATACCGTTGAAGTGCTGCCGAAAGGGGTACTTTTTGTTACCAAGCAAATGACATTTCCAAACTAGAACTGGATCTACATGCCTGTATCTGGCATGGAAGACTGTAGTTATAATAGATCATTTGTTAATGATCGGAGGGATCAGCACATGCATCATTATTTTAGTTAAATATTCCTGAAAATCCTTTGGCAGCTACATTACAGAAATCTGACGCCATTGCTTCTCTGGATGGACTGTATTTTCGTCCTAAGCGTGTTACATAGAAATCATAATGGAGTTTATGTGCAATGACATGATAGCCTTAGGAGTTGGAAATTCACATGAACATTTTTCCGAAATCTTCGAAAAATTTACTGAATAGTGTAGGCAAGTATCAATAAAGGTTTTTGAAAAACTGTTGTGCACGTTAGGCCTATTTTAGCATCAGCCCGTTCATCCTATTCTTAATTTTCGTCTTTCTCCTTATCACTTACAGCGATGTCTGCCCCGGTAGCTGAATGGTCAGCATGACGGACTGCCGTCCTAAGGGGCCCGGATTTGATTCCCGGCTGGGTCGGGGACTTTCTCCGCTCAGGGACTGGGTGCTGTGTTGTCTTCATCATCATTTCATCGCAATCCGGCGGGCAGCTCGCACAATAGGGCGTCGACTGTAATAAGACCTGCACCAAGGCGGCCAGACCTGCCCTGCAAAGGGACCTCCCGGCCATTGACGCCAACCCCTCATGTCCTTTTTCGCTTACAGGGATACCCATAATTATTGAGATAGTGGAGGAACGATATTACTACAAGTGTAATGTAATAAATCATCTCCGCTGGTAGTATTAGGTTGAGTATTTGGCAATATATGTTCGGCAACTGAACCACCAACATACTCAGAGTCAACAGCTTGATCATCGTCTATTTCATCTACCAAACATTGAAAATCTTGTCCTGACATTACTTCCAATTCTTGAAATCAATATCTACTCGTCATTGTGTGCATTTGTAAAAAGGAAATCTGAGGCTATGTCATTATACATTGTGCCAATGTTCATTTGCTAAAAATTCGTTAGCCAGACACTAAATCCAGTTTGTATATAACGTAAATTACTCACATGTTATCTAAGAATAACGTAAATATTGCGACTCCCTCGTACATATGTGATATATGAACACTTTTACAAAAACGTAACAAACATCCCTCCAATTTCGCTACCATTCCCTCAGGTGTATTTGTGTTATTACTTTCGGTATGTAATTCGGTTGTATAAAACATATATATATGGAATGCTCAACAAAGACAAATCTCTCATGTACTGTGGACATGTAGCCAGCCACCAATTTAGTAGGAACGTTCTAACAATCTCGTATAACGAAAAGTAGTACCTTAATGCTCAGCCATCCATTTAGAAGATCTTAACGTGTTGTTAAGGGGCAGATTTCTATATAACAAGTACGCTGTTTCACACTTATTGAAGGTGAACAATGTATCGACCACTAGCCTACAAAGGGCTACAATTGAAGTCTGTTGCACCATATACATTCCATATCGATTTCTGAAATGTACTTGTGTATCACTAGTATGTAAGCAGAATGAAACTCGAACAATCCAGTTTCATAGTTACAAATCAGACCACAAAAATAATATTCTTTTTAGTGGAGGGATCTCCATATCACCTTAATACAGGAGCGGGAAGTGTCTGCGACACAGTCACTGCGAGGAAAGTACATTTGCGTTGAGGTGGTGGCTAGGTCCTTGAAATTCTAAAAAATAAACGTAAGGTACAGGAAAAAGAATTGTAAGAACTGTCAATTACAGCGGTGTTCCTCGCAGTTACTCCATCACAACAGCAATGTTTAATGTCAGCCATTTGTAACTTACATTGTTAGATCAAGAGTCTTTAGACGCTTTCTTGCTCTTTATACCTAATATTCCCACTGACATCACATTGTCATCTGTACGTAGCAGACATGGTTTCTCAGACTTGGCAGTGATGAAGTAGAAAAATTTACAAGTCACCACACACATCTGAAAGTGTTTGTCAGTTGGATTCGTCCTTCTACCAATAAACTGAACGCTGCTAGGAAATTCGGAACAGAACAAGCAAACATGACAATTCACAGACATGTATATATACCGAACATGTGAACCATACATATGGTACAGTGCATTAAGTGGAGCTTAGAGAACAGCACTGTACTCGGACACAGATTCATGAGGGGTGGTACAGCACTTTAGACAGAGAGTATTCATAAGGACTGCATCTGGATACTGTGTGTGGTTACACAGTACTGTGCAATCATTTATACAATGAATTTGAAATCAATGGCGTGACACTGGGCTGGCGGAAGTGAAGGTAGGAGTGCCATAGATACAGAAAGAGTCTTAATTTGGAGCTATAGTCAGGTTCTTCGACCTCCCACCTACACAGGTAGAGAGGGTCGTCGTAATGAGATCTACTATATTACCAAATTTATTAAGTAGTATGCAGTATTAACTAGATGTTTACAACTAATATGTGTTCCTATTTCACATAGTTAAGGGATTTTCGTTATTGTGATCCCTCAAGAGACTTACAAAGTTAGAAGGCATCCTGTGACAGAGGTGGAATATGCTCTTAGCTTTCTGTCATGAACGACAAATGAGTTGAATATTCCAGTCCTGTAAAACAGAACATAGCAGGTATTAGGCTGATAAGAAGAGTTTTATCCTACCGATGAGAGAATACGTAGATGATGTATAAGCTATGCTATGCTATTGTACAGCTCTTTCACAGCAACTGACGATAATTTAACGATGTGAAAACGGATCTATGCTCCGACGTCTTCTGCCTTCTAAAATAACGCATTCAAAACCAAGACTACACATTTATAGTGACAAGTTTAAGGTATATGGGCAACAACCTCCCAGTCTCGGCTTAGGTGCAGTGGACATTTTAACCTGTGCATTCTATGTCAGGTTTGAAATTGCAGTTGGATCTCCGTGTCCATTCAAATCTGCTGGCTCCACAGTATGTTAGAAGTTAGACATGTATGCGGTAACTGACCGATGAGAAGAGGCGGCATAGCTCTTGTGACTGGCAGGCACAAAGAGAGGCTGTTAAGTTAATCGGCTCTTGTCCGCGTCTGTGGGACAAGTCCATTGGTGGCCATCGTATCCCCTCCCTGTGTGTCAAAATAGCAACTACAACGTATGCTGTTTGAGCATCGACAGTACTGGAAGTTTGTCTTGTATGTATTGCTTGATTGTTACATGGAAATGTAGGTAGAATCATTATGATAGCTGTGCAATAAAAATTGCGCACCATCAGTTAACAAGTCAAATGGCACCTCTCACAATAACACACACGTAGAAACTTGTCTTATATGCTGCTGGAATACAGAAATTACTTACTTCTGGCAGTCCATGGCGGGTGTTACTTATGTTCTCAAACATCAGTGGATATGTTTAGCGCTGTGCACTACTTTAAGCTTAAATTTAATTACTTGATTTTCATAATGTATATGTGTGCCTTAAACACGGAAAATATCTTTTATTACGAAGATGAATAATTGCATCCTCACGGTGAGTGTTTTAAATGATTATTTAGATTTTCGTGAATTGTGAAACAATTAATTTGACAGGGTAGTGCAAATGGAATACTTGCCGCAAATTTTGATATGGCAGTTCTGATGTCATTAGAGTGGTCTATTTCTCCCACTAAATATAAGTCAGTACCTTCCTCTTCAGCCTTTTCAACACCAATTCACAAGTGGGAAAGTGGAGGGAAGTATTCATGTCTTCCGCAAACTGATTAAATAAACGGTATACAAAAAGAATTGAACAATATTACACTGTGTCAATTGACACTGATTTGTATTTCATGTTGTAAGTTTCTTCCACACCAGCGGCCCAGCACAGATTCAGTATTTAGGAGGTAAGCTGAGCAGTCATCTTAGATTGTTTTCCGTTTAGTAAAGTTAGCAGAATACCAAAGCCAACTGCAGAGTAGTTTAGACAAAACATCCATACAGTTTGTAAAGTGACAAATGATCTTAATAAACGAAAGGCGTAAAACCGTCCACATGAGTATTAAATGGAATCTGCTAAATTACAATTAAATGATGTAGCTCACAAATTTAAATGGTTTCAATGGCACAAGGTATCTAGGGATAAAAGCTACGAACTGAAATCGGAACGATCATACGGATGACGTTGTGGGGAAGCCAAATCTACACGAGCTGGAGTGGCAATCATTGAAACAAAGTCGTTCCTCGTTGTGGCGACACCTATAACCAACAATCAATCTCCAGCTTTGTCCTCCAGTTACGTAAATGTATAGTTGAAGCCCACCACATAGTGACAAATGATCATCTTAATAGTATAAGAGAAATCAGAACTGACACGGAAAGACTTTTGTGTTCTTTACTAGCCCACGCTGTTCGACATCAGAATGACAGAGAAATAGTATGACAGTGGTCCAATGAACCCTCTGTCGGGCAATTAAGTGTCAAGTGCAGAGTAGTCATATATATGTAGATACACATCATAAAAGAAGGAATAGTAAGAGAAATTTTTAAACAAGTAGAGCTAGTGCCATATATGCATCTAAGAGGGAATATCGTACCGACTTATGTCAACAAACAGGTCGCTCTTTTTCTTCTGTCGACGTAAGGATTGAGTTTACGCTGCTGGTCATTTGCGTAGCGGCCTCGACCAGGCTCGAACAGGCCCGCAAAGCATCCACTGAGGACACAGGTTGGGGGTGGATTAAGCCTGGGGTAGCAGGTAGGCTCTGACAATGTGTGCACGTAGTTGAAAGACATATTGGCCACAAACTTCACTGCGTGAAACTTTCATGTATCTCTGCAGGCAGCTGATGTACTGATCTCTCCTAATAATCCGCTTCTTATTACTAGTGTCAGTAGTTAAAAAAGTGTCCAAAAACTATAATTATATGAACAGAATTATAGTTATTCAGGTTTTCTATCTCTTTTTACAGTCTGTCTCAATCCCCACGCCGTTTGAGGCTATTCTTGTCAAAGAAAGACTATATGAGAGAACGTTCTGTGTAACAGCGACAACAACTGTACAGAAGGCAGGAAGGTATCGATAAATTAAGGGCTTATGATCGTACCACTCTGCATCAGAGGTAGGCAGCCTCCTCATTTCCGTGAAAATTATACCTGAATTATATCTAAGTTACTCTTTTCTTCTTAGAGAAATTATTGTGTAAAGGTACTGGTGAGCATACAGTGATGTAACACTAATAGGACACACGGTTTAAAAGTAGCTGAACCGTGTAACCAAAAGGAAACAAGAGTTATTGTTCAGTGCGTCTAACGTCCTGTGTCTTCCCTCCACCGTATTACAGCTTGCTACATGCACCTGTCAATGCCAGCCTTGCGAGGTGCCTACTTGTACTATGATACGTCTTGGAGACGACCATCATCTGATGTCAGTAACTATATAAGTCCTGCACAAATGCAGCACTCAGATCGCAGATTCATGTTTCTTGACGTGAGACTGTAAAAAACTGTGTATGCATGGCTTAAGGCCCTCAAGGTGTTTGAATGTGCCAATCTTTACGTTTTTCGTAGACATTCCAATCTATTTATTCCTACAAACAACACATTGAGCAGTAAATGCTATACAACCTCTAATGGCTGAAATAATAAATTGATATCTACAGCATTGCACATAATGCCGTTGACGATCGCAACAAATTGACCTTTGTTCATTGGCAGCTATGGAGAAATTAAGTTCTCATAACAAAATAAACTTCCTATTAGCACTCTCCATGCAGTTATGATCGTAGAGTTGCGATCCGCTAAGGCAGTTACGTTTGCGGGCTGCAACTAAAGTGTTAAAGATGTGGCTTGGCACTTATAACTGTATCATCTAGCTCCTGTATTCCGGCGCACTCACTTCACGTGCTAAAGTTTACAGCTAAGCCGGAAACATTCATCCCAGTGTGCGTTGTTTGTGAAACTGTTACCAGCACAAGTGCTTCGTCTGAATTCCTTAATACTGAAGCTGTTGAAGAAAAATGGCCATCGAGATAAATCTGAATATGTAAATGACAGTTACTGTTGAGAGGATCGCTGTTAGGGCGTCAGGTTACAGCTGAACGTGGAGCATATCGCTGTAATGCTGTGAATGCCAAAACGCCACAAGCCCATGTGAACTACCGAACGAATAGTGCGTATAGCGTATTTATGTGAGACATCTGAATGTCAACAGACCTAGCCTAGAGAGGTCTGTATGCAGAGAGAGAGTGGTCATAGGTGAAATAGTGCGTCATTGGCTGATCAGCTGCGACGCCATTTTCTGCCACCGGTCTCTCTCTTGAGTTATTTCGCTTTCCGAAGTTGGACTATTGTGTTGGAGACTAACGGACACGATCAGAGTTACAAACGCTGTTATTCTCTGTGTACTGCTGACAAATTTTTGCACACATGTTAGATCGGCGAGCTTCAACACAAGTACAAACAGAAATGAATTTTGTAATGAATATTGTAATGAATTCGGTACTGTTCTGAAGCAAGCGGGATTATCTGTTGTGCTACACGTATTTGAAAATTTGTAGTTCATTCTGCAGACACGCAGAAACTGCCCCATTTTGTCCTGCTGCCGCATTTTCCATTTGGGAGAGGGTGGAGTTAGTATGGTCGTATATCTGCGGAATGAGGAAAGAGGAAAGCAGTGGACTGTTTCAGTGAACAGAGGAGATTAAGACACTGAGCAGCCTTATGAAACGAACGAGGTATTCTTCTCTATCCTAAGCAAGTTATTTATGTTTTCCAACAGCTTATAAGACGAATTGCATTATCTGTGTTACTGAGATACATGACATTTGGCACGTAAGCCGACTCTGTGCAATATCTTATAGCATACCATATTCTTGTAAACTTGGTTTAAAAATAATGCTATGAATCAAATGAGGACGGACTCTTCTGAGCTGCCAACACCGCACTGAGTGACATGCAATTAGTGATTCCAGGTGACTTGACGTGGGGCTCATCAGTTTATCATTACTGTCCTTACAGTCTTTGTCGTCCTCTTCCTTTCTGTCTTCAGTGTAGTTGTGCCTATACATGTTGTTATGATATGAAGTTACAAATGTTTTCTTTCCTTTCTCTATTGCAGATTCATTTCGCTGATGACCAGGTGGAGAAAATGAGGGTCTATGGCAAGATGAAACCGAAGTCCAATGCCACACCACTAATTTTTTTCAAGTAGCTAGAAAGGCTAAGAGAAAGATACTTTAACTATGTCATCAGAAGAAATTGAATGCAGTAACAGCTCAGCAGAGACATCTGCAAGAAACAGCTGTATGGAGAATATAGAGATTCGGTCTGAAAATATATTTTGTATTTGGCCAGATTATGGCAAGTAAAACTTCTTCTGAATTGCATGCATTGTCTCAAAATATTTAGCTGTAATGGGAATTAGTGTTATATTATGTGACATAATTCCTTCCTGTGCTTGTAGTTTTTATACTTTTTGCATATTGAAGAAATGCATGAACATACACAGCAAAAAGAAATTATGTTTGGGTCTCAGTTTACGAAACTCCAATTTCTGTAGAGTTTTAATATTTATGTTCCGTTGTTATTCAGAAGTTGATGTACGTACATTCCTCACTGTAGCTGCGCTAATTGTTGCCAATGTTTGTACTACCATTGGTACAAAAATTAATTCTGTGTGTCTGGCGATTTAGCAGTAATTAAAATGTGAATGTTTTTTGTGAACACACTTGTGTTAACTTATGTGGTATATTCTGTGCTATCGTCAACGTAAACATGTAAAAGTAAGTTATACAGCTCTTAGCAATAGCAGTAATTACATTTTCTTCATCTGAGGGAGGCTTATCTACCAGCTAAATGTTCCTCAATGCTCTCCTTTCAGTTTTCTAGATCGGACTGAAATAATTCCTTTTACCGTCTACACCATTCAATACACATCAAGATTCATCAACAAAAATCCCTGGTGTACATCACTGGCTGCCTACTGCTAGTTGGAAACAGCAAAGGCAAAAGTGCTAACACACAGATACATAACATAAAGTGGCCTGTATTAGTACAATTTACCTTTGTGAAATTGTGTGTCAGGTAAATTTCAGCCGTTTTAAAACATTTGTTTCCATAATACGCTTAGTTCTGGAGCTCAAGTGTTACACCATTCTTTATCCTGATTCTTTCAGCAATCTTTGGTTTCAAGTTACGAGCACCATTTTGGATAATATTGCACACTGATAATTGATTTATGTAATTAATGAAAGCTACTATCAGTTTCTGCACCCACGTAACCTGTATGTGATTTTTATTTGTCCCACTCAATTTAAGCCTTACTTTGCAGGTAGTCGTAGTGATGTGTATTGTTATTTAATAACAAATAGAAGTATCACATCCTATTTCACTGATTTATTTTCCTTGCCTGCATATATAGTTAAACAAAATATTAAGTAAGAAGCCTTGGTCATTTGAATATTCTTAATAGGCTTGATATGGCTGGTTAATTAGGAGCTGTCTAGTCATACCACACCCAGGAAATCTAACACAGTATTTCATGAAATGCTTTCTGAAATATTCGTTGAAATAATGTCATGTACATCCACATTTATACATTAATATCTGATTAAGTTCTGTGCTCCGTCTTCTTTCATCCTGGATTGAAAAATGTTGTACAGTACTGGCATGTAGTGTAGCTTGTCAGTCCACAACGTTTGATTACGTTATGTGAATGAAATAAGACAACACATAATGTTAATGCTATCACTGTTATGAAAATAAGGACAGAGAAAGAAGAAAGCCCTGAACAGAAGACAGGCCGCTGTTGAGAGAGTCCTTTCTTCCCCCCCTCTCGTGTTTTCTGTGTACGGTGAGCTGCAACCTCCCTGCATTTACATTTTCTCCCTTACTGTGAGTCTATGGGTCAGTGAATGTAATGTAATGCAATGCAGTTTATGTAGACCACGCGAGTAGAGAACTGAATAGCATAGCAATGAATAAATGGCATATAAAACTTCGACCCACTTGAAAGCCATCTGTTACATATGTTAGTTGGGCAGTGGAGTCCTTCACTAATGCTTGAAATTTGAAGTTTAATTGCTTGTGGCGGAGAGAGTACACGAAAATTTTATCTGTCTTGGTTCAAAGATTTCGCCTCCTTGCTGTTCTCTGAAAGTCCAATCAGGAGGAAGTGGGTGACTTGAAACTTCATGTATTTGAATGCAACTCTGAGTAAATTTGTTACCACACGAGTTTCACATTTCTAGTTGGATGTTTCTGCAATACTTCCTATACTTAAAACTCCTGTCGCTGAACAAATAGTCCTAGCAAACGGCTTCAATCCAAACAGACTCTGTTAAAAATATTTCTATAGCTACAGAGCATGTATTACCCAACAAGGGAAGAAAAAGTGTTCCTATAAACAATGTTCGTAATTTATCAAATCTTTGGATTTATGGTTTACTACCACTACTGTCAGTAATCACCATGTTCATTCTCTAGTCTTCACAACAAGATCCCAGAGTTACTGGCAGCCATTGATACGCTGCCTTCCACCATATGTATGATGGAATAACGCGTTGGTTGGAACACATCTAGTTGTTGTGGGAGTATATCACAGACAATAAACACGAATTACCATACTGTACACACATCATTACGAAGACTGCATACACCAAGGTCTTTACTTGTCCCTAAAGCGAAATGTCCACAGGCTTAAGTTCAGGAGAATGGGCCTGCAAAGATATTGGCTATAACAGACCAGTGCATCATTCCTAAAGGACTTGTGCTATGTGTCACCTTTCTCAAAGTTGCAAATAGGCATCTGCCCCATCATGGATGTACTTTGTTTTTAGTCTTTCACTGAATGGTGAATTCTGCAGTGTTTTGTAGAACATCGCTTTTCCCATTTGGCACCAGCTGAAATAATGATACTAAATGTGTGCTAGTGCTGTCTTTCTAGAAATGCGTCAGGGTGACCTTCGGCCCATATATGCATATTACGGTAAATTAGGATAGTGTCGCTCCAGAACCTCTCCTGATCAGCAAACAACACTTGCCCTGTGAACTACAGGTCATCAACACTCGTTTGGAGGACTCGCCCCATGTGTAAGGGACAGAGCTACTGTTCATGTAGGGCTCTCCTAACAACATACTTGAGAACAACTTCCAATGCATTTGTTCTAGTGTGGTCCTACACATGTTCTAGAAACCATTGTTCCATATCACATGGGGAAGTTTTTTCAGGTCTGCCATGATCTTGTGTTCTTATTACAAAACAGTGTATTAAACACCTTCGCAGTTTGTATTTGGCGTCGTCCTTATTTTGAAACGTACAGGTTACATGCCCCCATTGGCATTCCCATATCTGCACCTCCTGTCTTGAGTTGTAAGCTTCCTTTCAGAGCTGTAATCCAGTGACAGACACAGAAACTAGTTACGGAAATATAATGTTGTGTCACAACAAGGAATGCACATATGAAACTCAGGACAAATGTTTATAGTAATTTTTTTACCTTACTTTTTTGCAATTTTCATCGTCTATTAACTCTCGACACTGTTTATTTTGACACCCTGTGTAACATACCCCGTCGATAGATTTGTTGTCACAGGAAGGGAGAAAAGCGTCTTCGTAAGTGTCTGCGCATTATTAGATATAACAATGTCCGCTTGTGAGTGTGTGTGTGTGTGGCTCAGTGAGCGACGTACTAGGCTGTAAATTATAATGACGGCAGCTCCACTTCACCATCGCCATTTTATTTACTTCTACCTGAAAAGCATATATCGAATTAAAATGGAAGTTAACAAGTTTTGGACCGAGAACTCTGTGTTTAAATAATAATCATATGAAGATGCGAGTACCCTGGTAACGGAGGTTTCGTTTTGAATATTCGGGTATTATGAAATCGTTTTTTCATCCTTTATTTTCTCTGGTTTTCCAAACGTCAAAATGGCTCTGAGCACTATGGGACTTAACTTCAGTCCCCTATAACTTGGAACTACTTAAACCTAACCAACCTAAGGACAGCACACACATTCATGCCCGAGGCAGGATTCGAACCTGCGACCATAGCGGTCTCCCAGTTCCAGACTGTAGCGCATAGAACCGCTAAGCCACCCCGGCCGGCTTTCCAAACGTCATTGCCGAGCAATGTTTTGTGGATTTTCGCAGTGTATGAGTTAAGACCAGTTACACAATGATCTCATCTAAAATACGAGCATTACACTGTGAAGAAAAAGAAACAATATATATGTTAGAGAATGCTGTAGACAACAAAAAATATCGAAGCAGAAAACACTGAACATTTTTAGTGTGTCTCAAATACTAGTTTCTCCCGGTCAGTTTCCATTTTTTCAAGAGCAATAAAATGGCTCGGAGCGCAATGGGACTTAACTTCTGAGGTCATAAGTCCCCTAGAACTTAGAACTACTTAAACCAAACTAACCTAAAGACATCACACACATCCATGCCCAAGGCAGGATTCGAACCTGCGACCGTAGTGGTCAGGCGGTTCCAGACAGTAGTGCCTAGAACCACTTTCAACAACATTGTTATGAATGACATCTGAAACATCTGAATTTCATTTACTCCACATTGAATGCATTTTCCTCACATACTAAATAGTAATCCAGAATTTATACTACGGGGTAAGTGTGATATTCATTTGTGACAGTCAACATGTGACAGCATTCGCGCACAAAATCTCACAGACAACTGGCGGCATGCGTTAAGAATCAGACCTAGAAAAGAACATGCACCCATTAGTTCTCTTGCCTAAGCGCATTCTGAGTGGAACTTTCTGAGTGCGTGAATGAATTTAGAACACTGAAATCTATATCTGATCAATGGAATTTGCGGTCCTGGTGAAAGATCGCTTTTCAATGCTACACGTACTTACCACACTTTGCACAACCTTAGACATGGTATGACAGTGGTGTTAAAAATCTGATTGTGTCTCATCCATCATCTGTGAGAACGAAGTGCTGTCTCCCACAGCCTAAGAAGAAGTAACGCCACTCGCCGCAGCAGGCTACAGGATTTCTTTTCTTCTCGATTTTATACCTCAGAAGAAACGTAGCAGATTGCGAGAGTCGTGAAACGTGGTCCACCATTTTCATTTAATTCAGTAAACCATTCTAGGGTCTTCAGCACCGGGCAATCATTGGTTTCTGGTAGCTGTAGTGTCTACTAAATATTCAGAGCTGAGTTAAGTGCAGCAAATGCACTGAATAATCTGAATTGGCTTTGGACCCAGACCTTCACTATCAATATCCTGTACCACCTACTCTGACTTCATGTTCTGCTTTTGTTCTGACGATTAAGTTAGCAGCAAAGATAAATGCGGATATGGGTAAGAAGAACAAGCAAAGCTTCTACCATTCCAACTGAAGTGAAAAATAATGGCAATAAGCGACAGACGGGCTCTCATAAACTTGTAATTGAGAAGTGTACTACACAACAATTACTTATTTCAACAGAGACTGCAGCTGACACCTATCAGTAAGTACCACTGTTAAAGACTGTGGTCCTTTGACTGCAGAAGTAAGAGGCGTTTGGTTATTCTGCGCACGGTGCAAGACACCTGAGCGTCTATATTGTCGCCATCTGTGCATCATGTTGTGAGGTATCACACTGCTATACACAGAACCCACACTGACGCTTGTGGCCGTGACACTGAGCTACTAAAGTAAATATCGAAGAGGACATCAGTTACACGCTGGAGAGGTAAGTGTGCCATCTAGGTACAAACCAGGTGGGAAAACTTTTGCAAGCAATGCATTTTATCTTCAATATCATCAAATCCGTTGCTTTACCGTTTTCCGATTACTGAATGAGTTGCAAGATTTCCAGTAATATCTGCTGCGAGATCCCTTATCTTCACGTTGAATTGTTGTTCTCTATCTATGCGAGCCCAAAAATCTTCACTTAAACAAGCGCTGGAGTGAAATAATGTCTGGAGAAAAGTGAACGTATCCGAGAGCAGCCTTCAGCCCTTGTGAATGTTTCGGGACACATGGAACACTCCAATGGTTGTATGTTACAGTTCTCTAGCAGTGGTATGTTTCTTTGCTAAATCTATTGGCCAAAGGGGTTTCCGTGAAACGGAGAAGTACATTCAGATAGTGTCAAGTATCACAGTTAACAAGGAATGACGGACGACGGATGGTGGGAAGGGGCGGGGGGAAGTAGGGGGAAAGGTTATGTGTTCGAGAGAATGTGTGGTGTGGTGATGGTGTGATACCCTTATATGTCACCTGCAGAAATACTTGCCGTTAAGTAATTAGTGAATGTCTGCTCAACGATTAAAATAATGGCAACATTTTGCAGAAAGTGGAATCACATCTTTTAATCAGCAGCACAAAGGTTTCATATTGTGGTTGTACCTGGTGTTAGAAACTCTCACGTAATATATTAAACAATAATATATTTGCGAGACCCGACATTTTACATAGTACATATGTGCAGCAAAAGAAACGAGACAGACCAATTTTTCTGTCCACTTTGGTTTGGACAGTTTGACATATTAAAGCAATTGTCTAGAAAGCGACTGGCAATTTCCGATACAGCATCCGACCATCGTCAGGGCGTAACTCACTTGGATGAACTGTGTTGAAACCATAAGCATATAACAATGTTCGAATATCCATGCATTCTGTGATGTGTTTACATTTTGCGCCGTGGAGCTGCAGCTGTAGCGGTTATAAAGCAAAGTACTGATATAATTATTTGTGCACTGTTATACAGTTATTAAATTTAATAGCTTTCTGCGGTGTTTCGTACTGTTTGTGGTGGAAAAAGAAATTAATGAACTTTTGGGAATTTTTGCTGGTTTTGTTTTAGAGTTTTCTGTGCGTTAAAGTCGTTTAATAAATCTCGTGGTTTAGTTTTCAGCTGACGTTTGTTATTGTTGGAAGTGAAATATTTCAGTAAAATTTTCATTCAGTTTTTTAACTTCATTGAGTGTTCCAGTGGCCGCTTGAAATTTTCATTTTACCAAGTAATTTTGTGAAGTTTTGCTAATATTGGTATTAGCTGTGTCGAAGTAATACTAAAACAAATAGTGGCTTTCTTAGTATACAGAGAATTTCGAGACCGCTATAGTAAGTTCAATAAATAGTTCTACTGGCGTAACTGAACTTGGCTAAAGTAGACAGATAGTTTTTCTGAATAATTGTAATATTTTACCGTGAGTGAGAAGTGTGGGCTATAGTAAGTTCAATAAATAGTTCTACTGATGTAACTTAACTTGGCTAACGTAGACATATAGTTTATTTCAGAAACTGTAATATTTTACCGTGAGTGAGAAGTGTGGGCTGTATTGTCGTTTTGTGAGTAGTGTATTGCGATGTGGGGTTTGTTCAAAGTATTTTCATTTGGGGGGAATGCAGTGGGGGAAGCCAGTGGTCAATCCAGCGAGATGCTTTGCTAGAAATGCAGATTCTGTAGTAGATATAAGTTGATAGAGTAGCAGGAGCATAAGATGTGTGCCCTTCATGTGCAGTGACAATATGCAAACGAGGAACTAGATAGGATGGGGACGGTGAACGGCGGTGGGCAATGGGAAGGAATGGGAAGTGGCAGTTGGCAAGAAGGTAGCTAGGAGGAGCAGGTATTCATACAGTTTTTCTTTTATATATGCAATAGATTTGACCAACCGTCAGAGTTGAGTGGGGAGGAGACTCTTGTAGTTGTAGATGTAGGGAACATGCAGAAGTCTTCAGCAGTTAGAGGGCCTAGGTTGATTGCAAAGTCAAAAAGAAAGAAGGGGTTCCGCTGCTAGATAGTTCGCACGGTAGAGGTGTGGGTCAGCAGTTGCAGGACGTTTTGGGGAGTGAGTACCCAGTCACCAGCATCGTGAAACGTAGTGCAGGGTTGGCTCAGGTGACTGGCAGCGTAGGGGAGTCATGTACGAATTGAACAAAGGATGATCACGAAATGATAGTGGGTGAGCACGGAACAGTCTTGATAGCGATGTGGAATATGATGTAGGTGGTGACCTGGTAAAAATGGCTACTCAGACTGGTGGCAAAAATGTGCATTTCGTGCAACTGTTTTAGCGTCATTATTGGCCTCATCTTAATGCGGCTGTTAGGTGCGTTAAGTTAACATGGGCCTGGAGACGGCGCTGATGGCAGAGGCCATGGGTCACCATATGTATGGGAAGGGGAGGCTGGCAAAGCTTATAGGTGACAGTGTAGTGAGTGGTGGTAGGTTCACTCATGGAAAGATTCCTGTAGTAGCTGGTGTAAGAGGTGCACCTTTTTTATATTGAAGTCAGCTGATAGGCATACCCCCTTAAAGGAAGTCCCTCTGGCCAAGGGGTCACCTTCAGAGAATGTCATGTTTCCATGTAGATAAGGAATCAGCATATTTCTACAAAATATAAGAGGTATTTGAGATAAAGTTAGTAAACTGCTTACGAAAGTTGTCTCTGAAATTACTGGTATGTCAGAGCACCACTTAAATAATTTGACAATTCAGAGGTTTTATTTGTCTGGATGCAGATTAACTGGCTGGTTTTCAAGGTGTTCCATGCTGGGTGGGGGAGTGGCTATGTATATAAAAAACAGTATTCAATTTGAGTCTATAGACGTATCACGGCACTGGCTGAGCACATATTTGAATGTTGTGCAGGGTCAGTTGAATTTAGTGAAACTGAACTTCTAGTTGTTGTTGTTTATAGGTCCCCTAAATCTGAATTCAGTGAATTTCTGCTCAAGCTAGAGACGACTATTGTTTCAGTTTGTAGGAAGACCCAGGAATAAGTAATATGTGGTGACTTCATTATAAATTTTGTGTATGATGGTTCAAGAAAAAGGATGTTGGTAGATCTCCTAAATTCATATGGTCTGATGCAGAGTGTGTTTTTTCAAACTAAGGTGCAGAGGAACAGTAGCACAGACACAGACAGTATTTTTATTCATTCTTCACTACTAGATGTGTATTCTGTTAGTAAAAGTGTGAATCTTCTTACAGACCACAATGCACAATATTTAACAGTAAAAGGCTTTTGTACTCAAACAAATGTCACATTTAATTACAAACCATGTATGATACTTAATCCAACAGCAACAGAGATTTTTTAAACAATGTCAAGATACAAGAGTGGCAGGACGTTTATATTGTCAATAACACAGATGGTAAAATTAATGCTTTCCTTAACACATTTCTGATGCTCTTTGAGAGTTGCTTTCCATTATAACGTTCTAAACTCGGTACTAACAGTAATAGGCAGCCCAGTTGGCTAACTAGTGGCGTAAGGGTATAATGTTGAACAAAGTGGGAATTATGTCAAAATGTCAGAACTCAGAATCAAGCTGCAGTAGCCCATTACAAACAGTGCTGTGAGGTGCTTAAAAATGTTGTTAGGAAGGCAAAGAGTATCTGATATGCAAATAGAATAGCTAATTCACAGGATAAAATTAGCTATGGTCAGTTGTGAAGGAAGTGTCTGGAAAACAGCACAGGGTCGACGATATAAAGTCAGTTCGCATCAAAAATATTGATATTACTTATTATGCTTATCCATTACGGATATTTTAGAACCGTGACTGTATATTGAATGTAAATAAGTTATACGGAACTGCAACCAGCCGCTTTTCTGAATAATTATGTTTTATTCCATAAACCGGTTCTCGAACCTTCTCAGGTTCATCTTCAGATGGTTTCAGTAAGTTACATCATTACTGCTAGCATAATGCTGGCTGCTGGCTCTATGACAAAAACATGGGTCGCACTTTAATGTATCTCCATGATTATAGCTTATCTGTCGATATGGATGTAAATTTAGTTTTTTACTTACTGCGACAGTATAGAGGGCGTTTTTCGGTTAGTGTCCTTCTGTCTCCCTCCATTTTGATGTCATTGGAGTTTACTGACAACTTCATAGGCGATAATTGCGTCATAGATTTATAATCAGCACATAAATGGTACTCCGATTATCACATCACTTCTTGAGAAAAATTTGCCATGTCCTTTGCCATTTAGTCGGGGTCATTCATATGACGGCTTGAACACTATTGTAGATGTTGAGTTATCAGGCAAATAGAAAGTATTCGAACATTTTCATGTACGAGGTTACACTACCACCGGACCGACACAAAGGTGTAACTAAGATGTCACATCTGTACATCATTTCAGTCATACTTGCACATACCGAAAGATGCTGGTTTGTACGTTGAATGGAAAATACACAGACCGAGCTTTGTTGAAAGACGTAACAGCTGTCCGTGTCTCATAATCTAATTCGAGTCATTTCTTGATACAACACTTGTTACGACGGAAGTCCTGTGTGCTATGCACGATTTCCTGTTGGTCAGAATTCTACTCAACTTGTGCACGTCCCGGTGGCCACTCCGAACGCCTCATACAGTTATAAATGGCAAACGGTACACACGCTGCTGTTCTCCACAAACACATGTGCAGACAATTAAATGGTCTGAGCACAGTGAAACGGGCCGTTACTATCCCGACGGCTAAGTCATCCGCAAGCTGCAATTGGGGGGGAACACGGTACCTTTATCCGAGTGCGTAACATCAAATGTCAGACGTCGGTTCCTCAGGCAATCTGAACTAGAGTGACAAGATTCTCTAAGTTACGATACACACTGTTGCTACAATGTGCATGTAACAGAAGCACAGACATTAATGACGTGGTCTTCTCCGTCTCACCATTACGCTTCTTACCGGAAATCAAGCCGTGACAGCTTCATTCAGCTAGTCCGTTACCGCTGTCTTGTGAGAATAGGAATCACAGAACACACAGCACAAAGCTATAAAATATGCTGTAGCTTCTAACTTAATTGCAGGGGCTACAATGAACGTGAAAATTAAATTTATATTATTAGTACAAACTAATGTAGTGGATTCGTTTGATGTTTCCAGCTGGGTTACTTAATCAATCCAGCGAGACTCGGTTGTAGTACGGAATAGATCAATTGCCATTTCAGATGTAATAATGACGTTAGGATAATGGTGGACACTAACTAGAGTGGTACAATCACAATACTGTGGCGCTGTTATAATTACTGAATCCACAGACTGGAATAGCGTTTTAAATGTGAAATCATGTAAACGATCATTGTTGAAATTTTTCTACGCCATGATAAAGATGTCGCAGGAAGATAATCGAATGAAAGAATTGCTCCCTGCTACATCTCTCTGGCTCGCCACAGTTTTGCTTTCCTGACGCTTTTGCTAGACAACTCTCGGTTTGCCTCGGCTCATGGACATTACCTATGTACTAAAAACGTCTTACTCCAGGAGTCGTTTTGAACTCAACCACAATACTCTCCGAATCTATCACGTGTATTCTTCCATTCCTGCCAGTCTACCCACTGATACTTGGAACATGTGCTTGGTGCAAGTGTCCCGTCACTAAATTCCAAATTCAGACACACCATGAATTAACGACACAACTATTCCTTAACTGACATTCCCAATGTATTGGAATATACTGTACTTTTGAGACAAGCACTGCATGCCGCCCCCCCCCCCCCCCCCCTCCCTGCCCACCTCCCCGCAATGAGTATTTACTGTAAATGTTCAGTTCAGTTTATGTGAAATCTAGCTGTTTCAACACAAACCACTCCCATGAGTCACGTTCTATATACGTTTCAGAGAATGCTCAGGTGTGTCATTGCCCGCTGTAAGTTCTATAAAAATTTTCTGTTATCCGGTCAGTTGTCTTCCCAATCTTCGACTCCAACATGGAGCGACAACAGTCCCATTTTAGTCTCCTAACTAGTACCTCAGTGCTGGACGTTGTTTTCAAGACCAGTGGTCTTCAACGCTGTGAACTGCAGAGTGCGTGTCTGTAAGTAACAATCAAAACATTTGTGCGCACAAGTGGAGTCCCTCCATATTTGACCTGCTACTTGAAGCTAGTAAGTATCTACATCTACATCTACATCCATACTCCGCAAGCCACCTGACGGTGCGTGGCGGAGGGTACCTTGAGTACCTCTAGCGGTTCTCCCTTCTATTCCAGTCTCGTATTGTCCGTGGAAAGAAGGATTGTCGGTATGCCTCTGTGTGGGCTCTAATCTCTCTGATTTTATCCTCATAGTCTCTTCGCGAGATATACGTAGGAGGGAGCAATATACCGCTTGACTCTTCGGTGAAGGTATGTTCTCGAAACTTCAACACAAGCCCGTACCGAGCTACTGAGCGTCTCTCCTGCAGAGTCTTCCACTGGAGTTTATTTATCAACTCCATAACGCTTTCGCGGTTACTAAATGATCCTGTAACGAAGTGCGCTGCTCTCCGTTGTATCTTCCCTATCTCTTCTATCAATCCTATCTGATACGGATCCCACACTGCTGAGCAGTATTCAAGCAGCGGGCGAACAAGCGTACTGTAACCTACTTCCTTTGTTTTCGGAATGCATTTCCTCAGGATTCTTCCAATGAATCGCAGTCTGGCATCTGCTTTACCGACTACCAACTTTATATGATCATTCCATTTTACATCACTCCTAATGCGTACTCCCAGATAATTTATGGCATTAACTGCTTCCAGTTGCTGAGCTGCTATATTGTAGCTAAATGATAAGGGATCTTTCTTTCTATGTATTCGCAGCACATTACACTTGTCTACATTGAGATTCAATTTCCATTCCCTGCACCATGCGTCCATTCGCTGAAGATCCTGTTGCATTTTAGTACAATTTTCCATTGTTACAACCTCTCGATATACCACAGCATCATCCGCAAAAAGCCTCAGTGAACTTCCGATGTCTTCCTCAAGGTCATTTATGTATATTGTGAATAGCAACGGTCCTACGACACTCCTCTGCGGCATACCTAAATCACTCTTACATCGGAAGACTTCTCTCCATTGAGAATGACATGCTGCGTTCTGTTATTTAGGAACTCTTCAATCCAATCACACAATTGGTCTGATAGTCCACATGCTCTTACATTGTTCATTAAACGACTGTGGGGAAATGTATCGAACGCCTTGCGGAAGTCAAGAAACACGGCATCTACCTGTGAACCCGTGTCTATGGCCCTCTGAGTCTCGTGGACGAATAGCGCGAGCTGGGTTTCACACGACCGTCTTTTTCGAAACCCATGCTCATTCCTACAGAGTAGAATTCTAGTCTCCAGAAAAGTCATTATACTCGAACTTAATACGTGTTCCAAAATTCAACAACTGATCGACGTTAGAGATATAGATCTATAGTAATGCACACGTGTTCGACGTCCATTCTTGAAAACGGGGATGACCTGTACCCCTTTCCAATCCTTTGGAAACCTACGCTCTTCTAGAGATCTACGGTACTTCGCTGCAAGAAGGGGGGCAAGTTCCTTCGCGTACTCTGTGTAAAATCTACTTGATATCCCATCAGGTCCAGTGGCCTTTCCTCTTTTGAGCAATTTTAATTGTTTCTCTGTCCGTCTGTCGTCTATTTCGATATCTACCATTTTGTCATCTGTGCGACAGTCTAGAGAAGGAACTACAGTGCAGTCTTCCTCTGTGAAACAGCTTTGGAAAAAGACATTAAGTATTTCGGCCTTTAGTCTGTCATCCTCTGTTTCAGTACCATTTTGGTCACAGAGTGTCTGGACATTTTGTTTTGATCCACCTACCACTTTAACATAAGACCAAAAGTTCTTAGGATTTTCTGCCAAGTCAGTACATTGAACTTTACTTTCGAATTCAGTGAACGCCTCTCGCATAGCCCTCCTCACACTACATTTCGCTTCGCGTCATTTTTGTTTATCTGCAGGGCTTTTGCTATGTTTATGTTTGCTGCGAAGTTCCCTTTGCTTCCGCAGCAGATTTCTAACTCGGTTGTTGTACCACGGTGGCTCTTTTCCATCTCTTACGATCTTACTTGGCTCATACTCTTCTGACGCATGTTGTTCGATGGTTTTGAACTTTGTCCACTGATCCTCAAGACTATGTCTACTTGAGACAAGACTTTTTTGTTGAGCCGTCAGGTACTCTGAAATCTGCCTTTTGTCACTTTTGCTAAACAGAAAAATCTTCCTACTTTTTTTAATATTTCTATTTACGGCTGAAATCATCGATGCAGTAACCGCTTTATGATCGCTGATTCCCTGTTCTGCGTTAACTGTTTCAAATAGTTCGGGTCTGTTTGTCACCAGAAGGTCGAAAGTGTTATCGCCACGAGTCGGTTCTCTGCTTAACTTCTCAAGGTAGTTTTAAGATAAAGCACTTCAAAAAATTTCACTGAATTCTTTGTCCCTGCCACCCGTTATGAACGTTTGAGTCTCCCATTCTATATCCGGCAAATTAAAATCTCCACCTAGAATTATAACTCGAAATATTTTCCAAATTATCCTTCAGGTGGTCAGCCACAACAGCTGCTGAGCCAGGGGGCCTATAGAGACATCCAATTACCATGTCTGAGCCTCCTTTAACCGTGACCTTCACCCAAATTATTTCACATTTCGGATCTCCGTCAATTTCCTTCGATACTATTGAACTTTTTATCGCTATAAACACGCCTCCCCCTTCTCTGTCCAGCCTGTCTCTGCGGTATACATTCCAATCTGAGTTTAGGATTTCATTACTGTTTACGTCTGGTTTCATCCAACTTCCTGTGACCGTTTATTAATGAGAGCAGTTCTGGGACCTTTCTATAGACGCTCCTGCAGTTTACTATTAGCACATTAATATTGTTATTCACCGTTGCATTTTGCCTACTCCTACTTTGCCGCGTCCCAGGAGGCGTCTTGTCGGGCCTAGGGAGGGAGCTCCCTAACCTAAAAACCCACATGTGCAATCCACACGTACTCCGATATCCTTGTAGCCACTTCATGCGCGTAGTGCACGCCTGACCTCTTCAGCGGGACCCTACATTTCTCCACCCGATAGCGGAGGTCCAGAAATTTGCACCCCAGATCTCTGCAGAATCGTCTGAGCCTCTGGTTTAAGCCTTCTGCTCGGCTCCAAACCAGAGGACCACGGTCGGTTCTGGGAACGATACTACAAATAGTTAGCTCAGATTCCACCCCGCGAGCGAGGCTTTCCGCCATCACCAACTCCGCCAACCGCCTGTACGAACTGAGGATGACCTCTGAACCCAGACGGCAGGAGTCATTGGTGCCGACATCAGCAAAATTTTGTAGTCGGGTGCACCCAGTGCTCTCTATCGCCACCGGCAGGGCCTCCTCCACATCTCGGATGAGACCCCCCGGAAAGTAGATAGAGTGAATTCTGGCCTTCTTCCCCCACCTTTCCGCTATTTCCCTAAGGGGCTCCATCACCCACCTAACGTAGGAGATCCCAATAACTAATAAACCCCTCCACCCGTGTGGCTGCTCGGACCTTGCTGAAGGAGTGGCCACATGTCCACTAACAGGCAGAGCGAGCGATGCCACATGGCCACCTTCCACATGGACCCTCCGCCTCGTGCGCCGAGGACGCCACTGAACCCGCCACTTCCCTTGGGGAGAGGGTGGCCCAACCGCGTCGGGTACCCGCGAGGATGTCTCGACAGCAGGGACAGTGGGTGAAGCATGTAACACCTGGGGTGTACCATGCGATGCACCAGACTCCCCACTGCCGCTTCACTCCGAGGCAGCAGCCTGTTGACGGCTGACCGCAGCTATCAACACGCTCAGCTGTTCGCGAACAGTGGCCAGCTCCTCCAGCGTCCGTACACAGCAGTCACACATCCTATCCTTCCTAAAAACCCACATGTGCAATCCACACGTACTCCGATATCCTTGTAGCCACTTCATGCGCGTAGTGCACGCCTGACCTCTTCAGCGGGACCCTACATTTCTCCACCCGATAGCGGAGGTCCAGAAATTTGCACCCCAGATCTCCGCAGAATCGTCTGAGCCTCTGGTTTAAGCCTTCTGCTCGGCTCCAAACCAGAGGACCACGGTCGGTTCTGGGAACGATACTACAAATAGTTAGCTCAGATTCCACCCCGCGAGCGAGGCTTTCCGCCTTCACCAACTCCGCCAACCGCCTGTATGAACTGAGGATGACCTCTGAACCCAGACGGCAGGAGTCATTGGTGCCGACATCAGCAAAATTTTGTAGTCGGGTGCACCCAGTGCCCTCTATCGCCACCGGCAGGGCCTCCTCCACATCTAGGATGAGACCCCCCGGAAAGTAGACAGAGTGAACTCTGGCCTTCTTCCCCGACCTTTCCGCTATTTCCCTAAGGGGCTCCATCACCCACCTAACGTAGGAGATCCCAATAACTAATAAACCCCTCCACCCGTGTGGCTGCTCAGACCTTGCTGAAGGAGTGGCCACATGTCCACTAACAGGCAGAGCGAGCGATGCCACATGGCCACCTTCCACATTGACCCTCCGCCTCGTGCGCCGAGGACGCCACTGAACCCGCCACTTCCCTTGGGGAGAGGGTGGCCCAACCGCGTCGGGTACCCGCGAGGATGTCTCGACAGCAGGGACAGTGGGTGTAGCATGTAACACCTGGGGTGTACCATGCGACGCACCAGACTCCCCACTGCCGCTTCACTCCGAGGCAGCAGCCTGTTGACGGCTGACCGCAGCTATCAACACGCTCAGCTGTTCGCGAACAGTGGCCAGCTCCTCCAGCGTCCGTACACAGCAGTCACACATCCTATCCTTCCTAAGAAATCAATTTACTGTAGAGAGTTAATCAACTTTTAACTAGACTGCTAACTCACTAAAGGCGGCTGATAGTTGACTAAACTGTGGTTACTAGACACTTCTTGTACAAAACAATGAAAATAACACTTCCTGTCTCTGGACTGTATTGAGAGCAAACACTAGCACTACTGGCACTATGGTTGACTTCAGGGACTCTCTCTGACTGTATTAAAAAAAACACGAAATCTATGGAACACTATCACTAGCACTCGACAATTAAAGCTTCCTAAAGGCAAAAACAGACGGAAGAAGAAGTGAGAAGTAAGAAAAATACAGCTAATACTTAAATTAACGTAGCTCGCTGCACAGCAGAAGTGACGCAGACGGCAGTTACGACGACACTGACACTAGTGGCACTATGGCAGTAATACGTCATTGTACAGGAACTGAATTCATGGACACATTTTACTTGCATTTTAATATTCTTCCTATTTTGCGCAGAGACTAGGAGCTAAAGGCTAACACACCGTAAAACTATTTCTATATTTTACTCGGTAGTAGGAACTAGGATCGTGTAGCCTCGAGTCCCGACAGAACAGACGGGTTACATATGCACTATATCCTTACACACCGAAGAATGTGGAATATAAAACGGAATACAGACGAATATGTTGTCTCAACTGCGGTGCCAAATTTATTCCAGTGGCCACAGTTATTAATGCAGTCCTTATGTTAGAGACACTGTAGTTTCCTGAGTTCAACTTCTCTATTGACGGGTCAATATTTACAGCATCATTTTCGCTTCGTTTTCATATCTAAGAGCCGAGTAGTGTCAAAACTGATTTTGAAAGTAGGCGAATTTCATGTTACGAATAATAAAGTCAAGAAGTCACATTTCGGTACCACACCATTTGGTGGTCAGTGCTTTTGTATTAGTGTCCTCTATCACTATATTCGCTAGACACATTTCTCTAAGTTCCTGATATACAGTGCCTAATCACCCAACAATTCGTGTAATACAAAATGAAAGTAATTTGGCTTATCCAGATACTCAATTAAAAGTAAAATTCTGCGAAACCCCAAAAATATACAAACATTGACAAAACGAGGATATCAATAAAAAACTACCTCGTGTTAACGTTCCACAACAGAACACTGTTCAAGTACATGCCAAATCAGCACCCGTATGACGTGTATTCTCCCTGAATTGGAGGCCCGTAGCGCCCACGTTACTTCATGGTGCACGCAACAATTGAAGACAGTTGACGATCGGTAAATTCATTTCCGGGGAAACGATCCCCGTCAGTTGGCTCAAGATAGCCGATCCGATGGAGTGCGAGGAGAGCGAGCGATTGCGAACGCTGGAGAAATACTTCCTCCTTTGGAGGAAGTACGCGAAGGTAAGCCAAATTTCCATTTCAGCTCAGAATTACGTGTGTAAAGGCTGCTTATGTCTTGCACGTTGTGATACGGGAGTATAACATTTGGTATTGAAACGAATAACATGACAAAATCGTTAGGGTAGGTGTCCGGCAGTTGCCCAGCGTTTAACATATCGAGATACGATGCGGCGAACGTTTTTCGCTTATCGCCCAACGATGTTATACTTTCTCCAGAGACGTAAAGCGATTCGCCACCTTTATATATTTTTATATTTCTCTGGAATTAGTTGTATGTGAAGTTTGTTGTACTACGTTTACGGTAGTTTGTGGAATCTGATCAGATTTAGAATTTTTGTCTCATGGAGCGAAGTAAAATCGCTGATAGCAGTTTAATGAGAAGTGCGAAGTTTCTATTATTTCTGGTAGGTTGACATTACGATATATTTCGGTAGATGTGAAGGATCATGAAGACTGTTAGTGTGCTAGAATCACTGTACTCGACGTGAAATGGCAACGCATGTCGGGAAGTCTGATGTGAGTAATTGTATCGTTGTGAGCCCAGAGGCGTACTGATAAATACCAGTTACATAAACGTAAACATGTAGACCTAAAATTTCGCACCCTGTGTATCCAAGTTCACACTCTTATTTCTTACGTTTGCGATTACTTTTGTTTCAATTAATGTACTTTTTATTTTCTACAGTTACCGTAACCATGTTTGACAAGATTATGATTTGTTGATTTACGTTATAATGGTCTGTACACAGGTACGGCCGATGCTGGTTTGTCATTTTCAAATTCACTATCTCCGAACTATGCATGTAATCAGCATGAACCTGTGAGTATCACTTTAAAATTCATTAATCAGCATATGTGTGAACAATGTTGTGCTGTCGTGTGCGGATTCACAGGAGAATAACTCTAGACCTGTATACAATTTTACGGTTTTACATACGTCACTGAAATTTGCCTTTAGATAACCTATTTTGCTGTATATCACATATTATTTAATTGTTTTGCAGACAGGAGGTGGCCTGGAGGAGATTCCCTGTGTGCCACTCGTGCACAGTTACTCCAGGGATGAGCTGAAGGCAGCTCTAAGCTTAATTCACAGCACCGGTGGCGATAAGTATCCCGTGGAAGAAGAAGAGAACCCATGGGATAAGGACTGGCCAGGTTTGCCTGAGTATTACTGTAAGTACCCACAGCTCGTCAAGAGCACAGTTCTGTTACTTAAGTGAATTCTAGTGGTACTAAAAAGTTCACGGCAACAGTATGGTTTCTGAGATTTTGTGCATCGTAAAGATTCTAGAATTCTTTTTTCTTCATTGAAAACAGTGTGCTTTAATTTTGATGTATATATAGACATTTTTATGTGTGGATGAGAGTGATACCATTACGTAATTGAGGAATATTTGTGGAGGGGATACCACCTACACACGAGGTGGAGATTAGTGAAGGAGGGAGAGTAATGAGTTCATCGAATAATCACCGAGAAGATGTTGTTTGTAACTGTGGTGTTCCTCAACAATTCTTCTCACTGTCTACATTCTCAGCATAGTATTAAGACCACTGTTCCTTCATTTCTTGGATTGTGTATTACGTACGTTGTATGATGTCGCTTAAATGCTTAGAATATAAATGATGTCACTTGATACATCCGTCATCAGGGCATTAATTTGCATGGTGACATCAGACACCTACGACACTGTCCCACTCTTAGGGATGTACCAGGCACAGAGCAAATTGGCACCAAGATTCCTGCTATATGATACCGTAATTCAGTGAGACTGCTGACATGAAAAAGGATGTGAATATTCTGACAGCATTGATGCTGTTAACTAAATCGTACATATCTATAATTCAAAGAGTAATTAATTTTCCATATATCGGTATACATTTTGTTCTTTTTTTTTTAAGTTGCAATAGTATATGAGATTAACAGTAAGTCGGCGTCATTGTGGCAAGAAAGGAGATTCGTTTAAGACATTGTGGAAATGGCTGTCTGAAGTAACACTGTAGAGCACGGAGCGAGGCAGAGGAGAGTTCATCAGTGTAAAAGGTGGCTTGTGTATGTGCTTCGTATTTAGTCCAGATAAAAGGGCAATAGGTTGCATACGAACTTAGATGTCTGAAACTCAAAATGTTAGAACCCTAGTTAAATGTTATAAATCACATGTGATTTATAAGTAGTGCAAATGCCAATTCTTCAACAATCACATTTATTTTTCCATAGGTGGGGGTTTCCAGCAACCGCCGCCACAGGAAGGAGCAGAAGACATCGTGCCCGGAGATCGCCGGCTGCTGGAGGTGGTGTCCGAGGAGGAGGACCAAGAAGAAGATCACGAGAAAGGTAAGCGGCCGGACGAGGTAAGCCGTAGTTCAGGTCTTGTGCGGTGGCAGGCACTGGAAAACCTGGCCATAAACGAAAGCGACACAGAAGAAGAAATTGATGACGTGACATACGGTTCAGGTGTAGTTCGCTGGCTGCTAAAATTTTTCTGTGTTCGACTCTCATAGAAGTGCTTCAGCACCTTTCGCACAGTTTTGTGCCAACCTAGGAATAATGTAATGCGAGCCTTGTCTGAAATTATCTGTGTGCACAATTGTCAGAGTAATGAAGCCAAAGTAGCGTCCCTGTGGATAAAGCTATGAATCAGCCAGTGGATTACATTTCTTTCACATTATTAACAGGTCAAATTTGATTAAAGGCATTTGGTAAAAATTAACGTTAGTAATAAGTTTTTACCCGCCCGGATAGCCGAGAGCGCTAAAGTGTCAGCTTCCGGAACACGGGGAGGCGAACCAGTCTCTGATTAAATCGTGGATTAACGACGAGAGCTGGTGAGCCGGCCAGCCTGGATGTGGTTTTTAGGCGGTTTTCCACATCCAACTAGGTGAATACTGGGCTGGTACCCACATTCCGCCTCATTCACATGCTACGCAAACATTCTGAAAATATCTTCGCACTTGATCATGAAGTCTACACTAGACACAGACAAATAGAGTACACAGGGTCTCCTCAGGTTGATTTATTACTTCAGGGACGTGTCAGGCAGACTACTAAATGTCATTAACGCTGACAAATCTGGTAAAATAATACTATAGCTAATAGTAATGGCCAACAGAAAAAATTCCTCGGATATTTCCTCTATCATATATGCATATTATACTGAGCTATACCATGAGAAAGCTTATCTCGCAGAGTAATTTTCGGTTGCTGTGTTGAAAAGTGTAATGGATGGATATCTGTTAGTTGAGTGATTATTTACGGTTTTGTCTATTTCTGAAATGCTATTTGTGCTATCGCCAGTCTGTGTATTAAAAGCTCACTACTGCAGCCATCATCATTTCTTTAGCTTCTCAAATATGAAAACTCATCTGTTTCCTTCAGTGTCTTATATGATCTTCTTATTGCATCAGTCTAACATGATTTAAATCAACTACTGCTCACCACCCTTAATTAAAATTTTTTCATTTCAGATTTCTTTCAAAGACACAATTCATCCCATCAAGTGGTCTTCTATGTCCATAACTGTCTCTGATAGAATTAAAATACCATCTGCAAAACTATTTCTTCACACTGAGCCTATTTTCCTTTTCCAAAATTCTCATATATTTCCTTTAATCGCTGCTCAGCACACACAATGAATTGTGGATGTGGATATTATACAGAGCTGTCTAATCCCATGTTAAGTCACTACTTCCCTTTCGTCTTCTTCGACTGCAGGGCTGTTTCTCTTCAACTAGTAGAAAACGTTGTGCTCCATATGTTTAATCCCAGTTTTCTTTCCCTAGTAAAAGTGCTCCTATATTCTTGCATTACTATTCATGGTATTAATGCTTCTACATTTATCATTTTCTACTAAACTTATATTTTAACACATCTCTCCTTCCCTTTGCGTGTTTGTTGGTTCTAGGTTTATTTTATCTCGTTTGGTCAATTGGATTCAATATATGGTGCATTATGACACAGTTTGTCTACCTGCCTATTTGATTATTTTCTAAATTGATTATTTTGCCTCCCAAGGCTACTCACTCATCTTTTATTGCGTTCTGTGACCCTCTTTCTGTCAAGCGTTACCTGATACTCTTCTTGAACTTTCTTTCAAGTGACTCAGTTACCCTCTCATTAGTAACCTATAATTCTGCACCTTCGTGTTCAGTGTTAACTTGCTGTTCGTAGCCAATAAGCTGTGATGATGGTCTACATCAGGCTTTGGATATGTTTCAGGCTTTAAAATCTAGTTTTGAGAAGCATATGTTACCATTACTTTATCCCATCTGTGTCTCCTGGTATATTCCTTATCCACAGACTTCTTCCAAGACTTTTAAATATGACACATTACTTTGTTACACACGTTATTAATCAGAAAGTAAATTACAATCAGTTTTAAGTAGGATACAGTAACTTAACAAAATACTATAATTCGTGTATAATTCGTGATTTTCTTTATGTTCAGTGATATCTCAACAATCCTAAAAAATTATCTTTCCCAGCCGTTACTGGAGCCCCTTGTATTACTGAAATTAGAGATTTTTATATACATATTTGTCTAAATATTTGCCATTTACTTCATCCGAATTATCGATGTACAAAAATGTCTCAAAGAAAGTGTTAGTAACATGAAACTCAATCATAGAAAATATAATATTTTCTTAAGTCACATGACAAACTTAGCTCCTGTTAGTCCATTATCTGGGTGGACATCAGTTAACACATTATTTACTTTTGTACTTGAGCCTAGTGACGCAAAATGTATGTTTATGTTGTCAGAATGTTAGCCGTTGAACAACGAAATTTATGTATCGCTCAAGGGAAAATGGGATGAAAAACAGTGAAACACTTGCAAAACGATCCACGAGAAGGTTTTAAATACTTCAACGTTAGGAATTTCTATAAATTCGTGTCGCAACTGCACATCACATTGCTCAAGGCGCACTCATGTTTGTACGCTTCAACCCATTTCACAAACATAATATAACACAAGACGAATGAATATGAAGTTTCTTCTTATGTTTTAGAGTTATAAACTACTTTCACAGATGTAAAGAACTAAATTTATTATATTTCTTAAAAATTAGTAAAATAAATATGTCTAAGGAAATATTTTAGTGAAAAAGTACAAGTATTACTCGGGAAATGGCTGAAGCAAAATGTAAGACCCATATTCAGCAATAGTAACCTACTGAAGGTCATCATCCGAACTAAGATTTCGATGACTCAGTAGAAATAAATGGCACTGAATAGATTGTCTTAGTAGAAATATAAATGAAATGATAATAAGAACACAAATAACTATAAAGGAAACCACAAATTTGTTTCTAAAGAGAGGAGACATTTAAAAAGTGTAAACAGGATAATTAATGATACCACGAATCTGAAAATGACTACTCCAAGGTTAGGACTAAGGCGTGTTATGACTGGCCCAATAATGCCTACAAGTCAGTACAACCAGTATTGGTTGGTATTAATGATAAGTAGATCGCCAGTACCTTCAATCGTTGTTTTCAGTACATTAATCGGTGTAGTTACACTGGATCTTCATTCAAACAGTTAATTATCTGGCTTCACGAGGTAAATTCCAACGTCCAAACATCTGAGGAGGTCCAGGAAACAAAATCATGGTCTTATTTCATCGAGGCCAATATAGCTAACATTTAGACTACAATGGTGGTGTGAGTAAGTGATTATGTAGTAATTATGATCAATGATTAATATATGACTTATGCTCCCACATTCCTGTTTGAAAGTAATATAATTGTGCTTAAATATCTTTCAACAGTAAAATTTCAGAGAAAAATCAGGAAGAACATTAATAAACGCAACTTCCTGTTCAGAGAACAAAATCATGAACTTATTTTATAACGGTCCTCATTGACTCAAAAGTTGGAGTCCCAAGAAAAATCCATAAGCCGCATTATCGAATAAGATACACTGTTAAATCTCTAAACACACTTCATAAATCCACAATTATTGAATGCAATTTGGAAGCAAAAGTAGACTTCACCTAAGTCATACTTATTAGAGACCAGAAATGAATATGACAGAAAAATTACAGACGTTTAAATTTTGGTAGGCCCCTTGGCTTACACCTTTCAATGTAACCAGCATATTTTAAAAATACATTAACTTATGACACAATGCAGAAATTATTTTAAAGTGGTTTTGTACCTGGCTAAGTTGCCACGAATCGGGCAACTGAGTTTTGGAGGCATAGCCATAGCGTATAGTACAAGAGAAATTCTATATCATTGTCACTTCTAGCAGCTACTAGCTATGACTGCAAAGCTCAGAGATGACTGTCATATAACCAATCTTATCTGCAATAAGCCAGTACCTCACTGAGAGACTCACTAGACAAACATGAAGTACTGAATCTAGCCTACGGATCAGGACAGGTTATTGCGATTTGTCATAGGTATGAAAACAGAACAAGAAAAAAAATCCTATTGAAGCTTGGAAGGCTTGCCCCTGGTACATTAGAGAAAGTCGAATGGGCTAAGCATTTGAAAGAAAGTAAAATAGAATTTTCGTCAGTTACAGAACAAAGGGGAAATCTTCTGGAAATAACAATGCAGAAGACTATAGTATGATCTACAGCAGGGTAACAAATAACAAGTAAAAGTGTTTTCTACAATTCTAGAGAATATTAAAATAAAATACATTACTATGAAATGCAAATGAATGCATTGCGCTGGTAGGGAATAATAGGCGAAAGGGTAGTCCAAAGAAAAAAAGAAACCAATGCTCAACAAAACGGAAATATTGACTCCACCAGGGCCTACTACAAACAATTACTAGTAATATTTAACACACTGAATAAATACCAAATGAACTTTATGGGAAATCTAAAGGGTAGCGTGGGATAAATACCAACTCCAATGACAGCAGGCACATTTGGAGAAACGTATGTACTGCAGACGGAGAAAGATCAGTGACTGAGCAAACATTTTTAAGAAATTAGTAAAACATAGAAGTGTATCTGTCTCAGAAATATCAGAAGTTACCAACATTTGTAAGTGATATAGTCGCATGATCAGCTTACTTTTAATATGAAAGGTTATTAACACAAAGACAGTCCTGCCATGTCGAGTAGTATATCATACTTGCTATCAGATGTATCTCTGGGACACTCAGAAATTAATGTTGGAGTTAAACAGGCTCCATAAAAATAAGTATATTACATTATGTAAGTAGATGATAAATTGTTTCTATATCATGACACAAAATAGGGAACTCAAATGCTTCTTACACAACGAAATAGTTTCCACGATAGTATGAAATTCATTGTATAACATAAGGATTACAATACCTCAACTTTTTTTGCTAATAAAATCTATGACATGTGATAAAAATTGAAGATGCGTATCGCCAACTTATGCCACACAAACCCGGAGCTATCACGTCCCACTGAACAAAGGACACTCAGATAAATTGTGAGAAAACAGACTTACCATCCAATTTGGGACAGTTTAAAAATATTGCCATGGTCAGTTGCTACACAGAAAACAGGGACTTTATACATACAAATGCCAGAAATTAAAGCACCACTTACTGAGGTCGAATTTCACAAATAATAGCAAAATATTATTTGGAAGTAATGTTTTCTTTCTCCAATGTGATTGAGTTCGGATATCTACACCTGCACAAAAGAAATAATATTCCCTAAAACGTAACAACAGTGTGGTATATGAAACATCATTCACCAGTTTACTGCCCCCTCAATCAGAAGATGCAAAACCTGTGTAAAAACATATATGACTGAATTCTTCCCAAACAATGAAAGATTATCAGCACAAAGAGAGTCCTGTCATGTCCAGTTGTATATAATGCTTCGTAGCAGATGAATCTCTGAGACATTCAGCAATAATATTTTTAAGGAAGTAAACAGGCTCCATGAAACAGTATAGTATCTGAGGCATTTAGATGAAAAATTGGTTGTATATCATGACACAATGGAGTATACTCAAATGTTACTTACACAATAAAATTGTTTCCCACATGGTAGAATAATCATTGTATAGCTTGAGGATTAGAATATCTTAATTTTCATTGGTAATCAAATCTACAACATACAATAAAAATTGACGATACATATCGCCAACTTACGTCTCACAAACCCAGAGCAATAAGTCCCAACTCAACAAAGGACCTCAGATAATTTGTGAGAAAACAGACTTACCTTCAAATTTGGGAGAATTACAAAATATGCAGACGATGGCCAGTTGCTACACAGAAAACATGGAGTTTTTACCACAAATAAACGAAAAAATGCATGACTTACCAATCTGAATTTCACAAATAGTTGCTCAACTTTTTTTGAGAAGAAACGTTTCATTTCTCCTCTGTGAATGAGTTAGTATATCTACTACTCCACAGAAGAAAAAAAATTCCTTAAAATATAACGACAGTGTTGTATATAAAATATCATGCACCAGTTTACTGCCCCTCAGACAGAGGATGCAAAACCTGTGTACAAGCATACAAGACTGCCTTCTGCCCAAAAAATGATTAATTATCATCACAAAGTGTGTCCCAAAATGTCGAGTAGTATATCATGTTTCCTTTCAGATGTATATCTAAACATTCAGAGAACAGTGATTTTAAGGAAGTAAACAGGCTCCGTAAAAGCAGTATAGTACCTGAGGTATTTTGATGCCAAATTGCTTCTATATCATGACACAAGAGAGGGAACTCGAGTGCTGCTTACACAATAAAGGAGTTTCCACGACGATATTATGAAATTCATTGTATTTTATGAGGATAAAAGTATCTTAACTTTCAACGCTAATAAAATCTGCAACATACAATAAAATTTGAAAATTGTTTACTCCGACTGACACCACACAAACCCATAGCAATCAGACCCACTCAATGAAGAAAACTCAGATACAATGTGAGAAAACAGACTTTCCGACCAAATTTGGACAATTATAAAATATTTCCCTGTTCTGTTGCTACACAGAAAACGGAAATGAACGAAAATGGAGCACGACTTACCGAGAACGAATTTCAGATATAATTGTTGAACTATTTTAGAGAAGTAACGTATTCTGTCTCTACTGTGAATGAGTTAGCATATCTACTACTTCAGAGAAGAAATAAAATTCCCTAAAACCTAACTGCAGGGTGGTATATAAAATTCCATTCAACAGTTTGCTGCCCACTCTCTCAGAAGACGCAAAACCAGTGTCCAGGCATACAAGACTGTCTTCTTCCCAAAAAAAGGAAAGATTTTCAGCAAAAAGAGGCTCCTGCCACGTCGACTAGTATATCATGCTTCCTATCAGATGTATCTCTCATACAGTTAGTAAATTAATGTTTTAGGAAGTAAACAGGCTCAATGAAAGACTATATATAACGAGAGGTATATAGATGATAAATTGCTTCTATATCATGACACAAAGCAGGAAATGGGAGAGCTGCTTACACAATAAAGTAGTTTCCATGATAATCTGAAATTCATTGTATTGGATGAGGATTACAAAATCTTAATTTTCATTGTTTATAAAATCTTCAACATAAATAAAAATTGAATTTACGAACCGCCAATCTATGCCACACTAACACAGAGCAATCAGGCCCAACAAAACAAAGGACACTCAGATCATTTGTGTGAAAACAGAATTACCATCCAATTTGGGACAATAATAATATATTGCGTTGTCAGTTGCTACACAGAAAACAGTTAGTTTATACACATAAATGCACGAAAATAAATCACCACTTACCAAACCCGAATTGCACAAACAATTGCACAGCTATTTGTGAGGAGTTACATTTTTTTTTCTCTACTGTGAATTAGTTACGATATCTACTACTCCACAGAAGAATTAAAATTTCCTAAAACTTTACAACAGGGTGGCATGTAAAACATCATTCACCAGTTTACTGCCCCCTCAGGCAGAAGATGCAAAATCTTTGGCAAAGCATTCAAGATTGCTTTCTTCCCCAAAAATGAAATATATCAGTACGAACAGGGTCCTGCTGCATAGTGTAGTATATCGTGCTTCGTATCAGATGTATCTCTGAGACAATCATAAAATAATGTACTTAAGGAAGTAAACAGGCTCCATTAGAATCAGTATTTTGCCTGAAGTATTTACATGAGAAATTACTTCTGTATCATGACACAAGTCGGGGAACTCGAACGCTGCTTTAACAATAAAATAGTTTCCACATTAGTATGAAATAAAAACTACAATATCAAAATTTTCATTGCTAAAAAATCTGTCATACAATAAAAATTGACGATACATAATGGCAACTTACTCCATACTAACCCGGTGCAATACGGTCTGACTCATCAAAGGAGAACAGCAATACTTTGTGAGAAAACAGGTTTACCATCCACTTTGGGACAATCTTAAAATAGTAACATGGTTAGTTGCTACACAGAAAATAGGCAGTTTATACACACAAATTCACGAAAATAAAGCACCACCTACCGAGGCAGAATTTCACAAATAATTCCTCAACTATTTTCGAGAAGCTACATTCTCTTTCTCCACTGTGAATGAGTTAGGATATCTACTACTATCAGAAGAATTAAAATTCCCTCGATCTTAACAACAGGGTGGTGTATAAAATATCATTCGCCAGTTTACTGCCCCTTCAGGCAGCAGATGCAAAAGTTGTGTCTGAGCATACAACACTGTCTTTGTGAAGTAAAATGAAACATTATCAGGATATAGAGGGTCCGGCCATGTCGATTAGTATATCATGATTCCTATCAGATGTATCTCTGAATCACTCAGGTATATTGCTTTTATGGAAGTAAACAGGTTCCATAAAAAACAATTTATTACCTGAGGTGCTTAGATGATTAATTGCTTTTATATCATGCACAATAGAGGAAATTCGAGTGTTGTTTAAACAATAAAGGAATTTCCAAGATAGTATGAAATTCAATGTATGGCATGAGGATTAAAATACCATAAATTTGACTGCTAATAAAAACTAAAACATACAATAAAAATTTAAGAAACATAACGCCAACTTCCTCCGCACAGACCCGGTGCCACAAAACAAAGGACACCCAGATAATTTGTGAGAAAACATAATTACCATGCAATTTGAACCAATTATAAAATATTGCCATGGTCATTTGCTACACAGGAAACAGACAGTTTATACACAAAATGCACGCAAATAAAGCTCCTCCTAAACACGTTGAATTTCACAAATAAATGCTAAACATTTTTTGAGAAGTAACGTTTTCTTTCTCCACTGTGAATGAGTTAGTATTTCTACAATTTCACACAAGAAGTAAATTTCACTAAAACTTAAAAACAGTGTTGTATATAGAATATCATTCACCAGTTTACTGTCCCATCAAGAAGAAGATGCAAAATCTGTGTCCAAGCTTACAAGACTGCCTTCTTCCCGAAAAATGAAAGATTATCAGCACAAAGAAGGTCCAGTCATGTCGAGTAGTGTATCATGTCTCCTATCAGATGTGTCCCTGAGACTTTCAGCAAATAATGTTTTAAGGAATTTAACCGGCCCCATAGAAAACTGTATTTTACCTGAGGTATTTAGTTGACAAATGGCCTCCATATCATGACACAAGAGAGAGACCTTGAGCGCTGATAACACAACAAAATAGTTTCCACAATAGCATGAAATTCATTGTTTAGCATTACGATTACAATATATGAATTTTGATTTCTAATAAAATCTACAACATACAACAAACATTGAAGATACGTAACGCTAACTTACACCACACAGAAATGAAGCAATAAGGCCCCACTCATCAAAGAATCCCCAGATAATTTGTGAGAAAACAATTACCATCCGATTGGGGACAGTTATAAAGTATTGCCATGGTCAGTTGCTACAAAGAAAACAGGGAGTTAATACACACAAATGCACGAAAATAAAGCAACACTTACTGAGAAACAATTTCCTAAATAACTGCTCCATTGTCCATTGAGAACATTAAGATATTGTAATCCTCATGCTACACAATGAATTTCACACTCTCGTGGAAACTATTCCATTTTTTAAGCAGCGTTCAAGTTCCCTCTCTTGTGTAATGATATAGAAGCAATTTATGATCTAACTACCTAAGGTAGAATAATTGATTATTTAAATACCTCAGGAATAATACTGTGTTTAATGGAGCCGGTTTAAATTCTTAAAAACATTACTTTCTGAATGTCTCAGAGATACATCTAATAGGAAACATAATATACTACTCGACATGGCAGGACACTCTTTGTGCTGATAATTTTGCATTTTTCGGGAATTAGGCCATTTTGTGTGCTTGGACACAAGTTTTGCATCTTCTGCCTAAGAGACAGTAAATTGGTGAATAAAATTTTTTATGCCACGCTGTTGTTAAGTTTTAGGAAATTTTATTTCTTCTGTGGAGTAGGAGATATCCTAACTCATTCACAATGGACACAGAAAACGTTACATCTAAAAAAAAGTAGAGCAATTATTTGCGAAATTCGTTCTCAGTAAGTTTTGCTTTATTTGTGTGTATAATTGTAGAGCAATTGTTTGTTAAATTATTTGTGAATTAGTACATATCCTCCCCGTAGAGGTTGGTGATATGAGATCTCAGGCTTTCCCGGCGAATGTGCTGTATCCTAGGTTCTCGGGTGTCCAGCTGGATCCGTTCGTCGAAGATCCACGATATTTCGGCGGATAACCGTTCCGCCATCATCAGGGAGAGGATTTGCTACACCCGTCTACAACTGGACAAGAACGCCAAGGAGCTGCTGCATCTTCACCTACGATTATCCCCCGTACTCCAAGATCTCTCTTGGGAATGGGTGGACGGTGTTACCTCGGCCCAGGCAGACTGGACCCACCGTAAATCCACGGAGAAGCAGACCACCAAGTTTGCACGACTACCTGGCAAACGGAAACATGAGATAGTGCCCACTAGGCGGACCGTGATTAACCTCACGGGTAAACCACTCGGCGACGCAGCTACAGCTGTACTTGAAAAAGGACTCAATTTCACACCGACACCTGCATATCTGCCGCTAAACGAAATAATCTCTTCAGTAGACCAGGCAGTCCGTGGGTTACGAGATGACAAAGCAGATGAAATCAGAAGGGAAACTTGCCGGATTGTATCAAGGGCAAAACCAGCCAGAAGCAACATCTCGGGAGCAGTAAGAGCAGCACTACGAGCCCTCAGAGACTATAAGGAGATCGGGGTTCCTCCTGCCGACAAAGGATGTACCACAGTCATCCTTGAGAGACGCGACTACGAACAGAAGGTGCTGCAATTGCTAGACGATCAAGCATATCGGGAAATCAACACAGACCCGACCACGAAGATACAACAAAGCACCGCCACCTCGCTGAAAAATGGCGCGCTCGAGAACAAGGACATCAAAAGACTTCGGGAACGTTCGGTGGTAGCTCCGAGGATATATGGTCTCCCAAAAACGCACAAAGAAGGGATGCGACCCATAGTCAGCGACATAGGGGCACCGACGTATCTTTTGGCGCAGCACTTAGCGGGCATGCTAAGACCATATGTGGGGAAATGTGCGCACCATATCCGGAACTCGACGGACTTCATTGGCCGCCTGAAGGAGATGACAGTACATGAATCCGACATCATGGTCAGCTTCGATGTCGTCTCATTATTCACACGTGTCCCGCTGGAAAATTCTCTCCACTTAATCAGTGAGAAATTCGGGCCTGAACTGACACAACTTTTCAGGCACTTGTTAACATCGACGTACTTTGTCTTCAACGGTCAATACTACGAGCAGACCTACGGAGTAGCCATGAGGAGCCCGCTCTCCCCAGAGGTGGCCAACCTGCTCATGAAGAGTTTCGAAGAGGAAGCACTGGAAGCCGCCGAACTGCAACCTGTATGCTTCTTTCGCTACGTGGACGACACGTTCGTCATCTGGCCACATGGACTGGAACAGTTACAGATATTTCTGCAACATCTAAATTCGGTCCGAAGTAACATTCAGTTCACGATGGAGACTGAGAAAGATGGAAAACTACCCTCTCTTGATGTCCTAGTGGAACATAGCTCTGATGGCTCACTGGGTCACAGTGCGTACCGAAAGCCCACACACACTGACCTGTACCTACATGCGTCCAGCTGCCACCATACGGCGCAGCTTAACGGAATGCTCAACACCTTGGTACATAGAGCACACTCGATCTCTGATGAACAGAACTTGACAACGGAGCTCAAACACCTGGAGACCTTGTTCCGCAAGAATGGTTATGGCAACCGCCAAATCCAAAGGACCTTCCGACAACAGAAGTGCAGTAAGAACCGAGATCAAGAACAACCCGAAGAAGAAAAGCAAGCTCTGGCCATTCTGCCGTTTGCTGGCAACGTGTCGTCAAAAATAGGTTGACTGTTAAGGCGACACAAGATTGCCACAGTCTTCCGGCCACCAGGAAAGATTCCTGACCTACTAGGAACGGCAAAAGATGGCGGAGGGTTGAAGAAAGCGGGCGTATACAAAATCCCGTGCGGCTGTGGCAAATCCTATATCGGCCAAACAGTTCGTACGGTCGAGGACCGATGCAAAGAACACGAACGTCACACCCGCTTACGACAACCCAGCCATTCGACCCTAGCAGAACACTGCATTGGAACTGGACACACAGCGAAATTCGAAGAGACAATAATCCTGACTGCCACAAGTGCCTACTGGGACAGTATCTACAAGGAGTCCATAGAAATTCGAGTAACACATAACCTCATCAACAAGGACAACGGGTTTCAAATTAGCAAGGCCTGGAAACCGTTATTAAACACCATCAAAGAGCTTCGGCACGAGCGGCACGAGCGGACGCGAGATCCTTCCGCCACGGCGGACGGAGATGGACTGCGCCTACCACCGGGCGTGGCTGCAGCTTCCCCCACCCCTCCCACCACAGACCGCCCGCGCCGGGATACGACTCGGGACCCCGCGGACATAAATTCCACGGACACAGCGCAGACAGATCATTCCATCAGCACCACCTGATAATGGCGGAACGGTTATATAAAACTTAACAACAGCGTGGTATAAAAAATTGTATTCACCAATTTACTGTTTCTTAGGCAGAAGATGCAGAACCTGTGTCCAAGCACACAAAATTGCCTAATTCCCGGAAAATGCAAAATTATCAGTACAAAGAGTGTCCTGCCATGTCGAGTAGTATATTATGTTTCCTGTTAGATGTATCTCTGAGACATTCAGAAAGTAATGTTTTGAAGAACTTACACTGGCTCCATTTAACACAGTATTATACCTGAGGTATTTAAATAATCAGTTATGCTACCTTGGGTATTTAGATGATAAATTACTTCTATAACATTACACAAGAGAGGGAACTTGAATGCTGCTTAAAAAATTAAATAGTTTCCACGAGAGTGTGAAATTCATTGTGTAGCATGAGGATTACAAAATCTTAATGTTCATTGGAAATAAAATCAACTAAGTGCATTAAAAGTTGAAGATACGTAACGCCAACTTATGTTGCACAAACCCAGAGCATTCAGGTTCAACTCAACAAAGGACACTCACATAATTTGTGAGAAAACAGAATTACCATCCAATATATGACAATGCACGAAAATAAAGCACCACTTACAGAATCAAAATTTCACAAATAAATTTTTGAGAAGTAACGTTTTTTGTATCCACTGTGAATGAGTTAGGATATCTACAAGTGCACAAAAGAAGTAATATTCCCTAAAACTTAACAAGAGTGTGGTATATAAAGCATCATTCACAAGTTTACTGCCCCCTCAGGCAGAAGATGCACAACCTGTGTCCAAGCATACAAGAGTGCTTCCTTCCCAGAACGTGAAACATTATGAGCACAAAGGTGGTCTTGCCATGTCGTGTAGTATATCACGCTTCCAAATAGATGTATCTCTGAGATGTTTAGAAAATAATGATTTTAAGGCAAAAAACCAGCTCCAAAGAAAAAAACCGTATTTTACCTGAGGTATTAAGATAATAAATTGCTTTAAATCATTACACAATAGAGGAACTCGAACGCAACTTAAATAATAAACTACTTTCCACAATAGCATGATATTCATTGTATAGCATGATGATTGCGATATCTCAATTTTTATTTCTAATTAAATCCACAACATGCAATAAAAATTTAAGATACGTAACACCAACATACGTCACACAAACCCGGAGGAGTCAGGCCCCACTCATCAAAAGACACTCAGATAATTTGTTAGAAACGACAATTACCATCCAATTTGGACAAATCGAGCATATTGCCACGGTCAAGTGCTATTCAGGAAACAGGGAGTTATACACACAAATGCATGAAAGTAAAGCAACACTTGCCGAGTTCGAATTTCAAAAATATTTGATCAACTATTTTTGAGAAGTAACGTTTACTGCGTCCACTGAAAATGAGTTTGGATATCAACTACACCACACAAGAAGAAATATAACCTAAAATTTTTACAACAGCGTGGTATATAATTTATGATTGACCAGTTTACTGGCCCCAGGCAGAGGATGCAAAACCTTTGCCCAAGCATACAAGATTGGATACTTCCCAAAATAAGCAAGGTAATCACCATAAAGAGGGTAATTTCATGTCGAAAATTATATCATGCTTCCTATTAGATGTATATCTGAGACATTCAGAAAAGAATGTTTCTATGGAAGTAAACAGGCTCCATGAAAAACAATACATTACTTGAGATAATTAGATGATAAACTGCTTCTATATCTTGATTCAAGAGAGGGTACTTGAGCACTGCTTTAATAACAAAATAGTTTCCACGATTGAATGAAATTCATTTTATAGCATGAGGACTACAATTTTTTAATTTTAATTGGTAATAAATCTACAACTTACAACAAAAATAAAACATGTGTTATTCCAACATACGCCACACAAACTCTGAGGCATCAGGTACCACTTAGCAAAGGACACTCAGATTATTTGTGAGAAAACAGAATTACAATCCAATTTGGGACAATTATACACACAAATGACTGAAAATAAACTTACCGGGAACGAATTTCACAAATAATTGCTCCACTTTTTTTCAGAAGTAACGTTTTCTGTGTCCATTGTGTATGAGTTAGGGTATCTCCTACTCCACAGTAGAAATAAAATTTCCTAAAACTTAACAACAGCGTGGCATAAAATATTTTATTCCCAATTTACTGTCTCTTAGGCAGAAGATGCAAAACCTATGTCCAAGCACACAATATTGCCTAATTCCCAAAAAATGCAAAATTATCTGCACAAAGAGTGTCCTGCCATGTCGAATAGTATATTATGTTCCCTATTTCATGTATCTCTGAGACATTCAGAAAGTAATGTTTTTAAGAATTTAAACGGGCTCTATTAAACACAGTATTATACCTGCAATATGTCAGTACTAAATTGTCCTGTATCATGACACAATAGAATGAATTTGTATGCCGTATACACAATAAAATGCTTTCAACAGTAATATTAAATTCGTTGTATTGCATCAGGATTAATGTATCTTAATTTTTAATGATAATGAAATCTACAACATTCAACAAAAAAAGAAAGAATCGTTATGGCAATTTAAGAAAAACAAACATGGAGCATTCTGGTTCGTCTCAACAAAGAACACACAGATAATTTGTGTGAAAACAGAATAACCATCTAATTTATAACAGTTATAAAATTTGCCATGGTCAGTAACTACAAATGAAACAATGTGTTCATACACACAAATGAACGAAAATAAAGCACCTGTTACTGAGGCCAAATTTCACAAATAATAGCTCAACTATTTTTAAGAAGTAACGTTTGCTATGTCAACTTTGAATGAGTTTGGAAATCTACAACTGCAGAGAAGAAGTAAAATTCCCTAAAACTTATCAACTGTTCGGTATATAAAATATCATCACCAGTTTACAGCCCCCTTAGGTAGATGATGAATAACCTGTGTCCGAGCATACAAGACTGCCTTCTTCCTGAGAAATGAAAGATTATCAGCACAAAGAGGATCCTTTCATGTCGAGTCGTATATCATGCTTCCTATTAGATGTATCTCTGAGACATTCGAAATATAGTATTTATAAGGTAGTAAACTGGCTCCGTAGAAATCTGTATTTTACTTGACGCATTTGAATGATAAATTGCTTGTATATCTCGACAAAATAGAGAGAAATCGAGCGCTGATAAGAAAATAATATAGTTTCCACAATAGTATGAAATTCATTGTGTAGCATGAGGATTACAAAATCTTAATTATCATTGCTAATAAAATCTACAACTTACAATAAATATTGAAGATATATTACGCCAACTTACACCACCCAAACCCAGGGCAATCAGGGCGCACACATCAAAGGACTCCCAGATAATTAGTGAGAAAACAGTATTTCCATACAATTTGGGAGAAGTATAAAATACTGCCAAGGTCAGTTACAGTACAGAAACTGGGCGTTTATATACACAAATACACGAAAATAAAGCAACACTTATCAAGAACAAATTTCACAACTAATTGCTCAACTACTATTGAGAAGTAACGTTTTGCGTGTCCATTGTAAATGTGTTACGATGTCTACTACTCCACAGAAGAAATAATATTCCCTAAAACTTAACAATGGTGTGGTACATAAAATATCGTTCACCAGTTTACTGGCCCTGGCAGAAGATGCAGAACCTGTGTCGAAGCATACAAGATTACCTTCTTCCCGAAAAATGAAAGATTATCAGCATAAAGAGGGTCCTTTCATGTCGAGTAGTATATGATGCTACCTATCACATGTATTTCTGAGTAATTCAGAAAGTAATATATCTAAGGATGTAAACCGGCTCCATAAAACACAGTATTTAACCTGGGGCATACAGATAATAAATTGCTTCTATACCATGACAGAAGAGAGAGAACTGGAATGCAGCATAAACAACAAAATACTTTCCATGGAAGTATGAAATTCGTTGTATTGCATCAGTATTAATATATGTTAGATTTCATTGCTAAGAAAATCTACAAAATACAATAAAAATCTAAGATACGTTATGGCAACTTACGCCACTCAAACCCAGAGCAATCCAGCCCAATTCAACAAATGACATGCAGATAGTTTGTGAGAAAACAGATTTACCTTCCAATTTGGGACAATCATGAAATATTGCCAATGTCAGTTGCTACACAAAAAAACAAGGAGCTTATACACACTAATGAACGAAAATGAAGCAACACGTACAGAGAGCGCATTTCACAATTAATTGCTCAACTATTTTCGAGGTGTAACGTCTGCTTTCTCCACTGTGAATGAGTTTGGAAATCTACAACTCCACAGGAGACGTAAAATTCCCTAAAACTTAACAACTGTGTGGTATATAAAATATCATCACCAGTTTACTGCCCCCTCAGAAAGAAGGGAACTCGAGCGCTGTTTACACAACTAAATAGTTCCACGATAGTATAATATTCATAGTAAATCTTGAGGATTACAACATTTTAATTTTCAATGCTAATAAATTGTAAAACATACAATAAAAATTTAAGGTACATAACTCCACACAAACCCACAGCAATCAGGCCCCACTCAAACAAGGTCACTCAGATAATTTGTGAGAATACAGACTTATCACACAATTTTGGGCAATAATAAAATATTACTATGGACAGTTGCTACACAGAAAACAGAAAGTTTATACACGCAAATGAACGAAAATAAATCACCACTTACCGAGACCGAGTTTCACAAATAATTGGTCAATTATTTTTGAGAAGTAACGTTTTCTGGGTCCACTGTGAACGAGTTAGGATATCTGCTACTTCATAGAAGAAATAAAATTCCTTAAAACTTATCAATAGTTTGGAATATACAATCTCATACACCAGTTTACTGCCCCTCCTGGCAGAGGATGCAAAACCTGTGTCAAAACGTACAAGACTGCCCCCTTCCCGAAAAATGAAAGATTATCAGCACAAAGAGGGCCCTGCCATGTCGAGTAGTATATCATGCTTCCTATCAGATGTATCTCTGAGACATTCAGGAAATAATGTATTTATGGAACTAAATAAGCTTCATAATAAACAGTACATCACCTGAGGTATTTAGATGATAAGCTGATTCTATATCATGACACAACAGGGGGAGCTCGAGCACTGCTTACACAATAAAATAGTTTCCACAATAGGATGAAATTCATTGTATGGCATGAGAATTACAGTATCTTAATATTTATTGCAGGTAAAGTCTACAAAGTAGAGTGAAAATTAAAGATACAGAACCAAAAAGTAAATCACACAATCCCATAGCAATTGGGCCTCTCTCAACAGAGGACACGCAGATAATTTGTGAGAAGACAGACTTCCCATCTTATAAAATATTGCCTTTGTCAGTTCCTACACATGAAACAGGGAGTTTATACACAAAATGAACGAAAATAAAGCACCACTTACTGAGGCCGAAATTCACAAATACTAGCTCAACTATTTTTGAGAAGTAACGTTTTCTTTCTTCACTGTGAATGAGTTAGGATATCTACTACTTCACAGAAAAAGTAAAATTCAATAAAACTTAACAACAGTGTGGTATGTAAAATATCATTCGCCAGTCTACTGCCCCATCAAGTAGAAGATGCAAAACCTGCGTCCAAACATACAGGACCACCTTCTTTCCGAAAAATGAAACATTATCACAACAAATAGGGTCCTGCCATGTCGAAAAGTATACCATGCCTCCTATCAGAAGTATCCTTGAGACATTCAGAAAATAATGTTCTTAAGGAAGTGAAAAGGATACATAAAAAAACAGTATATTACCTGAGGTATTTAGATGATTATTTGCTCCTATGTCATGATGCAACTGAGGGAACTCGAGCGCTGCTTACACAATGAAATAGTTTCCATGATATTATGAAGTTCATTGTAAGGCAGGGGGATTACAATATCTTAATTTTCATTGCCAATAAAATCTAGAACATACAATAAAAATTGAAGATACGTAACGCCAACTTACGCAACACACACCCGTAGCAATCAGAGCCAACGCAAAAATGGACACTCAGATAATTTGTGACGAAACAGACTTGCCATCCAATTTGATGCAATAATAAAATATTGCAATTGTCAGTTGCTTCACAGATAACAGGTAATTTATTCACACAACAGCACAAGAATAAAGCACCACTTACCTGGGCCGACTTTCACAAATAATTGCTCCACAATATTGGAGAAGTAAGGTTTTCTTTCTCCACTGTGAATGAGTTAGGAAGTATACTACTCCACAAAAGAAAAAAGTCCATAAAACTTAACAACAGTGATGTATATAAGATATCATTCACCGGTTTACTGCCCCCTCAGGCAAAAGATGCAAAACCTGTGTCCAAGCCTACAAGAGTGCCTCCTTCCCGAAAAATGCGTGATTTGCAGCAGGAAGAGGGTCCTCCCATGTTGAGTAATATATCATGTTTCCTATCGGAGGTATCTCTTAGACATTCAGAAAGTAATGTTTTAAGGAAGTAAACTGGCTCCGTAAAAAACAGTATATTACCTGAGGTATTTTGATGATGAATTGCTTCTATATAGTGTCACAACACACGGAACTCCAGCGCTGCCTACTCAAAAAAATAGTTTCCACGACAGTATGAAATTCATTCTAAAGCATGAGGATTACAATAGCTTAATTTTCTTTTCTAATAAAATCTACAACATACCACAAAAATTGAAGATATGTAACGCCGACTTAAGCCACACAAAGCTAGAGCAATCAGGCCCCATTCAGATAATTTCTGAGAAAACAGACTTCCAATCCAATATGGGGAAATTATAAAATATTGCCATGGTCAGTTGCTACACAGAAAACAGGTAGTTTATACCCACAAATGCACGAAAATAAAGCACCACTTACTCAGACCGAATTTCACAAATAATTGCTGAACTATTTGTTAAAAGTAACGTGTCCTATACTCCACAGATGAAATAAAATTTCCTAGAACTTCCCTAAAACTTTACAACAGTATGGTACAAACAATATCATTCACTGGTCTACTGCCCCATCAAGCAGAAGATGCAAAGACTTGTGTCCAAGCATACAAGACTGCCTTCTTCTGAAAATATGATAGATTAGCAGCACAAAGAGGGTCTAGCCATGTCAAGTAGTATATCATGATTTCTAAGAGATGTATCTCTGAGACATTCAGAAAGTAATGTTTTTAAGAACGTAAACAGGCCTCATAAAAACAGTATAGTACATGAGGCATTTAGATGACAAATTGCTTCCATATCAAGACACAAGTGATGGAATTCGAGCGCTGCTTAGTGAATAAAATATTTTCCACGATAGTACGAAATTCATTGTAAAGCATGAGGAGTACAAGATCTTAATTTCATAGCAAATAAAATCTATAACATACTATAAAAACTGAAGATATGTAACGCCAAATTACGCCATACAAACCGCTAGCAATCAGGCCCCATTAAACAACGGATACTCAGATAATTTGTGTGAAAACAGACTTACCATCCTATTTGAGGTAATAATAAAATATGGCCTGGTCAGTTGCTACAAAGAAAACAGGGTGTTTTACACAGAAATGTAAGAAAATAAAGCACCACATACTGAGACCGAATTTCACAAATTATTGCTCAACTATTTCTGAGCAGTAACATTTTCTTTCTCCACTGCGAATAAGTTAGCATATCCACAGCTCCACAGAAGAAAGAAAAATTCCCTACAACTTATCAACTGTGTGGTGTATAAAATATCATTGCCTGTTTACTGCCCCTCAGGCACAAGTTGCAAAACCTGTGTCCAAGCATACAAGACTGCCTTCCCCCCGAAAAATGAAGGATTAGAAGCACAAAGAGGATCTTGCGATGTCGAGTAGTATATCATGCTAAGTATCAGATCCATCAATGTCACATTCAGAAAATAACGTTTTTAAGGAAGGAAACAGGCCCCATAAGGTAACAGTATATAATTTCCAGTATTTACAGGGTGTTTCAAAAAGGACCGGTATATTTGAAACGGCAATAAAAACTAAACGAGCAGCGATAGAATTACACCGTTTGTTGCAATATGCTTGGGACAACAGTACATTTTCAGGCGGACAAACTTTCGAAATTACAGTAGTTACAATTTTCAACAACAGATGGCGCTGCAAGTGATGTGAAAGATATAGAAGACAACGCAGTCTGTGGGTGCCCCATTCTGTACCTTGTCTTTCTGCTGTAAGCGTGTGCTGTTCACAACGCGCAAGTGTGCTGTAGACAACATGGTTTATTCCTTAGAACAGAGGATTTTTCTGGTGTTGGAATTCCACCGCCTAGAACACAGTGTTGTTGCAACAAGACGAAGTTTTCAACGGAGGTTTAATGTAACCAAAGGACCGAAAAGCGATACAATAAAGGATCTGTTTGAAAAATTTCAACGGACTGGGAACGTGAGGGATGAACGTGCTGGAAAGGTAGGGCGACCGCGTACGGCAACCACAGAGGGCAACGCACAGCTGGTGCAGCAGGTGATCCAACAGCGGCCTCGGGTTTCCGTTCGCCATGTTGCAGCTGCGGTCCAAATGACGCCAACGTCCACATATCGTCTCATGCGCCAGAGTTTACACCTCTATCCATACAAAATTCAAACGCGGCAACCCCTCAGCGCCGCTACCATTGCTGCACGAGAGACATTCGCTAATGATATAGTGCACAGGATTGATGACGGCGATATGCATGTGAGCAGCATTTGGTTTACTGACGAAGCTTATTTTTACCTGGACGGCTTCGTCAATAAACGGAACTGGCACATATGGGGAACCGAAAAGCCCCATGTTGCAGTCCCAACGTCCCTGCATCCTCAAAAAGTACTGGTCTGGGCCGCCATTTCTTCCAAAGGAATCATTGGCCCATTTTTCAGATCCGAAACGATTACTGCGTCATGCTATCTGGACATTCTTTGTGAATTTGTGGCGGTACAAACTGCCTGAGACGACACTGCTAACACCTCGTGGTTTATGCAAGATGGTGCCCGGCCACATCGCACGGCCGACGTCTTTAATTTCCTGAATGAATATTTCGATGATCGTGTGATTGCTTTGGGCTATCCGAACATACAGGAGGTGGCGTGGATTGGCCTCCCTATTCGCCAGACATGAACCCCTGTGACTTCTTTCTGTGGGGACACTTGAAAGACCAGGTGTACCGCCAGAATCGTGAAACAATTGAACAGCTGAAGCAGTACATCTCATCTGCATGTGAAGCCATTCCGCCAGACACGTTGTCAAATTTTTCGGGTAATTTCATTCAGAGACTACGCCATATTATTGCTACGCATGGTGGATATGTGGAAAATATCGTACTATAGAGTTTCCCAGACCGCAGCGCGATCTGTTGTTGAAAATTGTAACTACTGTAATTTCGAAAGTTTGTCTGCCTGAAAATGTACTGTTGTCCCAAGCATATTGCAACAAACGGTGTATTTCTATCGCTGCTCGTTTAGTTTTTATTGCCGTTTCAAATATACCGGTCATTTTTGAAACACCCTGTAGATGATAAACTGCTTCTATCTCATGATACAAGAGAGGGAACTGGAGGGCTGCTTACACAATAAAACAGTTTCCAAGTCAGTAAGAAAATCATTGTAAAGCATGAGGTTTTCCATATCTTAAATTTCATTGCTAATAAAATCTACATCATACAATAAAAATTGAAGATATGTGAAGCCAAATCACGACACACAAACCCAAAGCAATCAGGGTTAACTCAACAAAGGATACTCAAATTATTTGTGTGAAAACAGACTTACTATCCAATTTGGGACAAATATAATATATAGAGATGGTCAGCTGCTACACAGAAAATGCACAAAACGAAGGCACCACTTACTTATGAAGAATTTCACAAATAATTGCTCAACTGTTTTTGGTAAGTACCGTTTAATTTCTCCAATGTGAATGAGTTAGGATATCTACTACTCCACAGAAGAAGAAAAAATTCACTAACACTTAATAACGGTGTGGAACATAGAATATCATTCAGCAGTTTACTGCAATCTTAGCAGAAGATGCAAAGCGTGTATCCAAGCATACAAGACTGCATTCGTCCCGAAAAATGAAAGATTATCAGCATGAAGACGGTCCTACCATGTCGAGTAGCATATCAAACTACCTATCAGATGCATCTTTGAGATGTTCAGAAAACAAGTTTATTAAGGAAGTAAACAGGCTCCACAAAATGCAATATATTACCAGTTGTAGTTAGATGATAAATTGCTTATATATCATGACACAACAGAGGGAACTCAAGCACTGCTTACATAATAAAATAGTTTCCAAGATAGTATGAAACTCGTTGTAAAGCATGAGGTTTACAATACCTCATTTGTCATTGTTAATATAATTTACAACATGGTTTCAAAATTGAAGATACCTAACGCCAACTTATCCCACACAAACCCGGAGCAATCAGGCCCCATTAAACAAAGGACACTCAGATAATTTGCGAGAAAACACACTTACTATCCAATTTCGGTTAGTTATAAAATATAGCCTTGTCCGTCAATATCTTAATATTTCATTGCTAATAAAATCTACAACGTAGAATAAAAATTTAAGATACCTAACGATAACTTATGCTACACAAAACAAGAGCAATAAGACGCCACTCAGCAAAGGACACTCAGATAATTTGGGAGATAACAGACTTACCATCCCATTTGCGACAGTTATAAAATATTGCCATGGTCACTCGATACACAGAAAACAGGGAGTTTATACACACAAACGCACGAAAATAAAGGACCACTTACTGAGGCCGAATTTCACAAATAATTGCTCAACGATTTTTGAGAAGTAACGTTTTGTTTCCCCACTGTGGATGAGTTAGGATCCCTGCCATTCCACAGAAGAAATAAAATTCCCTATAACTTAAGGACGGTGTGCTGTAGAAATTATCATTCACCAGTTTACTGGCCCCTCAGGCAGAAGATGCAGCACCTGTGTCCAAGCATACAAGACTGACTTCCTCCCGAAAAACTTCGGAACGTTTAGCATTAGTTGTCCACAGAAGAGTGTATTTTAGGTTGAACTTCGGCATTTCCTATGAATTCGGGAAACCCCTGTTGCCCACATGCATGTTAATGTGGATACGACCATGTAGGTGTTATTTGCACTCTCAAAATTGGCGATCCCACCAGGAATAGACTTTTTTATGAGCCACATTCAGAAAATTCTTGCCGCCTCTTATTGTTTACTCGTGACAGAAACCTTTGTTTGCCGTAGGTATGGTGGAAGAGTGAACCAATGGCTGCAATGGCTGCGTGGTAAAACATAAACAACTGAGAGTTGAAAGATCTTCCTTGTGAAAATTAATCTATGAATGTTACATTGATGAGACAGTAAACAGCAGAGTGTACGAAGACATTACTGAAACATTGTAGATGGTATTCTAACTGTGGGCCAATGTGTATCGAAAGCTAACGTGCGAAATATAAATTCATGTTTAATAAAAGAGCTCAGAAAGGAATGAGAAATGAAGGGTTAACTGTATAAGTGGCGATCAAAAAGTTTCCCTTCGAAAACCGTACAGTAAATAATCGGTTTGCCAATTAGTCGAAACTGATGTGGGCACTGAGGCAATCACCACACGGATCCACCATGACGAAGATACCCGTCTGGCAAATACCCTGTACTGATGCGTGAAGAAGTCCGTAACTCCCTACTGCACATCCTTGTCCGATCGTTGACCCATGAAGGTCTTTTTAAAGGGGCCGAAAGAGTGGTAATCCCATGGGGTGGGTGCTCGTGTGTCTGCACTTGAGCTGACGAAATTCTGAGTTACGTCATTTGCTGTATTCGGATTTGTGTTATTACTAAGCAACAAGCCCCCTTGCAGTTTTCTCGGACCTTTCGCCCTAATATTACGCCTCAATTTCTCCAGTGTTGCGCGTTACGTACCTCCAGTGTTGAACACATCTGTTTCAGTTAAATCATCAAGCGATGGTCCCAGTAAACAAAGACGAGCAAATGGCTGACGTTTGAACTTCTTGTAAGGAGGGGACGATTGGTGCAGTGTCGTACATTTTTCTAAACATGTCTGCCAGTGTTCGTCCTACATGAGCCAAGGAGATAATAACAGCACATGGGTTCTGTTTCGATGTTTTGGGAATAACATCGATATAACTCACGTCTTTGCATTTAGCGAATGCACTTCGGAAAGATACGAATGCCACACAAATCTCTTTGTCTATATGTGAGTGCTTATATACCCGCATGGGTGACCGCTACATTCGATATACACTCAAATGGAAACGCTCTCAGACGGACTTGTTTTGATTGCCCCTTATATAAACCAGCCATTTCGGGGTGACAATAGATAGTTTCTTGTACTATGTTCATTATTATATCAACACTATCTGTGTTACAACTATTGGTTTACCTGTGTTTGGAGTTACTGTTCCTTTCCAAGGCCCAAGAACGTCATGTTCGAAGCATATTGCTGTTTGAGTGTTCTCAGAGGACTTCGCAAGATTCTGAATCCGACCTGTATCTCAAAATGTTGAGTTTCGGCAATCAATTGACCCATATTTCTTTTATGAAGTATATGAGCGCATAGCATATAAATTGCCGAGAACTACCCTCAATTACTTCTTGCAATCGTACACACTGACATCCTCTCTACGATATGAATAGGTTTCACACTCACAAACTTATCCATAAGAAACCAAATGCCTAAAAGCGCTGAACTGTACACCTTACTTTCGTCGAAATATAATCACATCTACTGAAATACGTCGCCTGTGATCTCTGGCCTTTCGAGAACCCAACACAGTTCTGAGATCCAGGATAAACAACGAAAATCCCCCGATTTAACATACAGTCGCTGATTAACGGTCTCTGCTCAAATCCGAAAGACGTGGCCTGTCCTTTAGTGAAACGACGGGACTGATATCGGTGGGCCGGAAATTGGTCCAGTTTTGCATTTATCGGAGTAGTCTTCTTATTGTAGGTGTTCACAGTTAGTTATATGCCAAGTTCATTCTGTATATTCGTGCTCCCATTGCTTCTTTTTCGGTCAGTCCAATGTCTGTCCATTCTCCAAGGTATTTGAATCCCCCCACCTTCTGAATTTACCCTCCTTGTATTGTCATCCATCTAGGAGCTGTCATGATGTTTGTCATTTACTGTGTCTTCTCAATAGAGGTATTAATGAAATTCCCCTCTAGTTATCAGGTTCCGTCTCATCGACTTTCTCATGTGTAGGCTGTATTAATGCCGATGTCTATCCTTCTGGAAGCTGCTCTTCATCCCATATTTTTCGTATAATTAGTGTTAGTTCTATGATCACATTCTCGTTCATTTACTTTAAAAGTTCTGCGATAATCCCTCCTTCCCCAAGTGCTTTGCTATTTTTCAGGGTACTTATAATGTTCTAAATCTCTTGGTGGTACCAAGTCTGGGTTTGGTTCTTTCTCATTGCAATGTAATGTCTCGGATGCCTCTTCACAATTCAGGAGGTCTTCAACATATTCCTGGACTGATAAACTCAGATGTTAAGTCGCATATTGCTTAGATCCATTTGAACCATCTTCAAAGTATTCCGCCAAGATCTAATTGTTTTCCATATCTCCATTCACTGACAAACTTCTTTAGTCTTAAAGTTGATGTGTGGTGAATCTTATCTACTTAAGTTGGTCTTGAGTGTTCTGTAGAAGTCTCACGTGTTGTTCTTCAGGAGATCTTCTTCAGTATGAGTTAGACGTTCTTGCAATAATTCCTCTTGAGATTTCTGATAATTTTGGCAGTGGTTTTCCTTACTTCCTGGAAGTTCTATAGATTTTCTGGTCTTTTATGAGAGCACCAATCAACCCACACTTTCCGACTCTGCATTGGCATCTCTGACTACTGACATTGTTATTTTATCAATTTTAAAAACTTGGTTTAGATTACAACTTTCACCTGTCAATTATGTACCTGTAATATGGTTATACAAAGAAACCTATATCTGTTGTCAACAGCCTACAACAATAGCATAGCACTGAATCATTTACATAATTGTACAATGACTAGTGAAGACTAAAGATCTTTTTCACGAACGACAGTATAATAATAACTTAAGGGGCTCTGAGAAATGTTAACACTACCAATAATGGACCTACAGAGCTGAGACCGTAATGTGAACTAATAAAACACAAAAATTATTCTTGACCCAAAACTTTATAGTTAATACTTCTTGTGTACTGAATAATGTCGCATTCACCGTAGCGAAATGCATTTCCAAGAAGAGTTCTTCGCTGAAGATTTTATTTTTTGTGTCAATAATGAAGATATCCTTATCATTAAGCAATGACATATAAATCAATGGTATGGGATTATTTGTTATGTACAATGGTCACTCAAAAAAGAATGTCACCCACTGTCTCCTACTGAAATACAGTTTGGTAAATGATATATTTAATTTGTCGCTATTCCTCAACGCTTCTCCTCTGAACCACTGACGTAGTAGCTACATCCGTCAGCAGATGCGGGTACTATAGTCCCTTTCTAAAACAACATTCATCGATGTTTGCATTGGCAGCGTTCTGTGATAGAATTTTTGAGTCCAGAAAGTGAAATCCCCATATGCATTAATGGAAGACAGACGATTGTGTACGATGTTCCAACAGTGGATATGAGGAATGTTAGAAGATGGATTCATAACTGTAACAAAGGTGAACAAGAAAGACCATTGGCTGAGCGGCAGGCCTCTGCCTTTAAGGCTTCACAGAATATTCAGCGAGTCGACATCATTCGTGGTTGTCGCCGGCTGCTGATTTCTTTTTCATTGCCTCTCTCAGTAAATTCAGAGTGATGACGATTAATCAACAACTGGGATACTCGAATGTCTGTGCAGCTTGTGTACCAAGAATGTTAACCGATCATGATAAAGATGCAAGGAATAGAATTGCCTCTTAACTCATGCATCTCTTCCGTTTGCACGGAGAGGAGTCTCTTGAAAGATATTCCCTAAAGGTGAAAGTCGGTTACATTTTGTAGCCAGAGTTAAAGATGAAGTTATTGGAATGGCATCACGGAAACTCAGTGAAGGAGAAAAAGGTCAAAACTGTGTTATCAGCAGAGACGTTATGATTACAGTATTCTGGAGTGCAATCAATACATACCAAAACGCCACCACCTTGAAGCACCTTAAAGCACATCTTCATAGAATTCACCCAACGAAAGTTCTTCTTTTTGCATGACGATCAATCTTCCAATTCTTTCGGCCCGAAAAGGACCTCATCGTGGAATTCACTTTGAAGATAAGGTCTCTGTGAAATCATTCTTGCATCAGTGGCTTCAGAAACAGCACGAAGCGTTTAACTGTATTGAAATACATGTTTTTGTTAAAAGCCGGATCCAATCGAAGATAATAGACGGCAATTATATTGAAAGTACTTAAATGAATCGTCAATTTTGTGTTGTCAGCTCAAGTATTTGCATTCATAACAAATTATAAAAACAAGGCATTACTTTTTGATGAAACTAGTACAGTACGAGAAATATAATTTCACAGTTACGTATCTTGAATCAGAATGAAATACGTAAATATTCTGTTATTATCTTTCTTTGTTGTGGTCCTATTTCCTTGAATCACACAAAAATTTAGAAGATGCAAACTTTACATTACACTTGAATATCTGTTTTACACTTTATACGAATACATGTGTATCTGACACTTGATAAACATTTGTATTTCAGTTCCACCTATTACTTCTCCTTCTCCCCCTACCAGCACCTGAGATTCCGTCCAAACATGCATATGGATGAGACAGCTTTAAAAATTCATTGGCAGTAAACGAATTTCTGAATACTACATTGATATTGAGACATGAGTTTGAATGTGGGCCAATCTTAATCAGCACATTTGCTCATCTGTTTATTGCCTACCGTAAATAAATCATGAAATCATATACTTAACTAAAAATTATTACCTTAGTTGACCTTGACTTTTACAAGAGGTAGGATATGGTACTTGTCTTGAGAGTGGACTTCCTATCACATGTGTAACTGAATACAAATCCTAACCAATAACATGCAAGGATGGTTGAGACTTGACAAATTTCTCTTGTACCATGCATCAGTACAAAATCAGAATGAGCAAAAATACCATTCTTGGCAGTACGCTCAATATAATTAGAAATCTCAACTCTCTTTTGTCTTCATGTTAACAGCAACCTACACTCTTAAGACGAACACTCGCTATTTATCAGTATTTCATAACCAATGTATGAACACGTTGTTCACATGAAATCAGGACTGTCAGTTTTGCATCCTTCTAATGATACTGCGACTTCATAGTAGATTGAATCTGCATGCCAGGATGGGACTCGAACCAGATACATTTGCTTTCATTTACAAGTCCTCTACCAACTAACGTACCCAAGCACGATACCCAATCGACATTCATAACCCTATTTCTCTCTGTACATCCTATTTTTCAACCTTCACATACGTTTTTTCTAGACACTGATCTTCAATGTTTTTGTCGTGGTCTCCAGTTCTAAGATTGTTTTAGTGTAGTACTCCATGCTGCTCTGTCCAGTGTAATCCTCCTTATTGGAATATAACCTGATTCACTACTGCAACTCACACTCATATGTATCTCCTTACTGTATTCATCGCTTGGTCTCCATCTACGACTTTTACCTCCTGCACGTCCCTCCAATAATAAATCAGAGACTCCTTGCTGTCTCATAAAGTGTTTTGTCAACAGGTTCCTTCTTCTAGTCAGGTTGTGCCACTCATTTCTTTTTTCCTCAGTGATATTCAGTTCCTCCTCATTAATAATACGGCTACCCACGTAATGATCAGCGTTTTTCTATAACAAAACATTTGAAAAACTTTTATCATCTTCTTGTGTAAACTGTTTATCGTCCATGTTTGAGTACTAACCATCGCTAGACTCTACACAAAATGTCCATCAAAGACTACTCAACACTAAAATCGATATTCGATGTTTACAAATTCCTCTTCTTCATAAACGGTCTCCTTACCAACGCCAGACTTCAATTCATATCCCCTTCTAAGCTTTGGGGATGATCAATTATTTTGCTACCCAAACAACAAAACTCATCTAATACTTTCACAGTGTGGTTTCCTATTCTAATTGCCTCTACATCACATCACCATATTAATTCGACTACATTCTATTCTGCTTGTTTTGCTTTTGTTGATGTACATTTTATATCCTGCTTTCAAGACACTGTCCATTCTTTTTAGCAAATTGAAGACACCAAACAGCCACACGATTTCAGAATATTTTATTTTAGTTGCACCACAATTTTGAGAATCTCATTAGCGCTATTTCCAAGCTGCTGTATGTTAAAAACAACGAGTATATGCGTAGTATATGTCAAAATACACAAGTGCTGACATTACAGAAAATGAGGTGTAGAAATAAAAGCGCTTATAACCTACATAATGCAGTATGCAGCGTTAAGAAATGCACACTATGCCCAACAAAGCAGAATACGTGCACTCGGAACTAATGGTCTTGAGATCACAGACTTACTATAGATCATGCCAAACAAAGAAAACGTACAAGATCAGAATCGCAAAAGTACATAGCTTGTCTAGATATTTATAAAATAAATCCATAACTTTTATAGATGAGAACCCCTAGTTCTAATGAAAAATTAGTTTCATATGGTGTACACCATAGTCTGTATACCTACTGTCTAGATATGTTCAACAGCAGTGATACATCGTATGTTATTATCACTATATCAAAAAACGCTACCTGAGACTAAACCGAAAGGGCTTCAAATTTGTAAGTAATTCACGGTAAGAAAGGAAATTTTGGGAGATACTCATAGAATACCTAGACTGTACAACACTATATGCCAAATATAAAATGAAAAAATATGACTTGGTGCCACTTAGATAACAGTTCACTGGCGGGATATTATTAGGTATGAACAAGCAGGGAACCCTAACAACCATATCAACCATAAGGAATCCTAAGAATATCTCTCTTGACTATGTGATTACTATTCACTTGTGAATACAAGATATCAAACTGTGTAGTGGGTGATGAAACCTATCCAGATTAGAAATAATGCAGAGAAAATTCTGTCACAAAAAGTATTGAGGAAACGGGTCAGGTTAAAAGCAGGCTGAGTGTAGGAAAGCCAACCAGACTACAGAGCAGAAGGATACTAATTAATGTTCGTACTGGCGCAAAAAGGAGCATCATTTGTTCTATCTGAGGCTGATTTGGTAACCATGAAAAATATAGAGAAAATGACATTAAAAATTCTTGTTTTTTTCCTGAAAATATCACATCGCTGTATTGGAGATTTTTTAATTTCCAGTTTCACAACATCTTTCGGGACCAGCCATCATCTGATGACCTGTCAGCAATTAAAATTTGGGATTGCAAGCACTTCCCATAATTCGAATGGAATTATACACAATTTCTTGGTTCACAAACGTACAAAAATTATAAAAAGTGAAAAGTCTGACAGTAGGCGAAAATATACATCTCATTCGCAATTTTATGTACTCCAGAAGCAGTTGTAAATACCGCACATCAAGAAATGCATATTGTATTTCAGGTGCAATAGCTTCCAACTCACACAGACAGAAACCAAACGTTAGAGAGCCAGAGCTGCAATTAACGCGCGCTGTGGCCGATAGTGGACACCTTGGGCTAACACAACGCCAAATGGCCAAGCCGCGTGTAACATAAGGAAATTTAACATAAGTTGTACATCCGAATTACTAACAATGACGAACGTATAGCGAAAACGCATAAAACCGTGTAAGATATGACAGTAAATGTTTGTATGTGAAAATTACAGCGCAAAAGGTATACTCAAAATTGCGAGAAACGTCACTGTACATTTGCTGTTATAAAGAGTGTCACATGGTCGACACTCAGTCTCATAGACTGCCCATTGAACAATTCAGTAACAGGCTGCCCTGCACTATGTTGCAGGAGCTTATCCAGTTTGTTAATATCATTGGAACCTGCCACCACTTTATCCTTTTTAAACTCATAAATCACCTTCAGAGAGGGTGGGAAGAAAATGTGTCATAGCAGCATATGTAACTTTTCGTTCTGTACCCTGGTCTCTTTGTGAGTCTTCGACAAAATTTTGTCGCCCATGTCCATAATTTTACAATCGCTAAATCCATTTGCAGTCCCTATCTGTACTGTGGTCGCTGGCTGCCACTTGCCACTTGGTCAGTTTCAAATTGTTTTCATCTGTGTGACACTGAACGAGAGAAAGCTTCCTTCTGCAATAGGGGGTGATAAAAATTCTCAGCAATAATGACATCTCTTGTAGTCGGCTTTCGAAAAATCTCGTATTCTGAACACTGACCATTCCTGCTTAAGTTAAGACAGCCCTCAACATAAAGCGCCTTAATGATATTGAAGTTTCGGTGTAAAGAGATGAAAATATCTTGTAGCTAGATCGCCTAGTCCTTACTCCTACTAACCCTTCGAGTACTGCAGATGTGACATGCCACTGCACTCCACCTTGCCACAGGGCCTGCAGACGTTGTTTGCTGCTGAATTGGGCTTTCCTGGGGGTTCTGCAGACGGTATTCGCCGCACGGCCTTGCCGGTACTTAGGTTCTAATGACGGCTTATACCACAGATGGTTCCACTGCCTGTTTGCCTGCGGACGTCAATAGCCGCTCAGAGCTGCTTGCCGGTCTGTCGGAATTTCTTTTTCCCTGTGCACTCCCTGGGAGGGATATACCGTATTTATTGTTCTGCTCCGATGTCCCTGCTATCTGCGAAACACTCTGCCAGGTATTTCGCAGTTGCTGTTTGACATTCGTGCTAGCTGGTTCATGTGATCTTCTGCATTCAGCTTCTGTGGTGTCGTTTATCTATCTGCTGTTTCATTAGGATTTTTAGAGTGCTGTCACTTTGAGTTCCACGGACAAATGGCACATCGTTGCACCGATCAAGAGATACAGGAGGTGCTGACAAGGTGTGACAGTGACAGTGAGTGTGGCATCTTCAATGAATGTAGTGACGATGAAGGTTCATCAGAAGAATCTCTTAGTAATACACCGCCGCGTACATCATCTAGTAGACCTCCCCAGGACCGTTCTTATTCAGATTATGAAAATGAAGACGAATTGACCCATAAAAGTCCATGCTATAGTGAGAATGAGAAATTTTATTGGTAAAAACGTGATTTCAGTCCAGCACTTCATGCATTTGATGACCCATTTTCAGGATATAGTTGTCAACTAGCGCCTGATTCAAACGTTCTATCCTCTTTCATGCTATTTCTATGAGAAGATCTGTTGAAATTTATAGCACTTCAAACGAACCGACTTTTCACTTTCACCATGGCAAATATGTCGACATTAGTTCGTTCTCAAGTATTCACCTGGAAAGATTCAGGTTTTGAGGAAATTTATAGCTTCATTAATATTTGGCTCCTCATGGCTCGTGTCAAAAAATTGAGAATAGAGGAATATTGGACCAGAGATGTACTTCTGAGTACTCCAACGTTTGGCGAAGTTATCTCCCATGACCGTTTTACGTTAAATTGAGAATGTTGCATTTTAGTGACAACTCGTCCTATCCTGGAGATGACAGTTGGTTTAAAATTAGGAAAATAATTGATACAGTTCGTGTAGAGTTCCGCAGTGCATTTAATCCATACAGAAAACTCTGTTGATGAAAGCCTATTATTGTTCAAAAGTCGCTTATCTTTTGAACAATTCATTCCTTCGAAATGGGGTAGATCTGGAATCAAAACGTTTGTGTTGTGCGACTGTAAAAATGGATACGTCTTGGATTTTATTGTATACACAGGCACAACAACAGAAACTGAAGTACATAAGCTGGGGAAGTCTGGTGATATTGTGGCAATGCTAATGAAGGCATACCTTGAATGTGGACATGCCCTGTATGTCGACAATTAGTATACAAGTCCAGCCTTGTTCCTCTGGCTTCAGAACCAGATAATAGCGGCATGCGGTACTATACATAGGAGCAGGCGCAACTTTCAGAAGCTAGCAAAGAAACTGAACGGAGGAGAAGCTGAGTTTATGTCAAATGACGCAATGCTTGCTATCAAGTGGTGCGACAAGAGAGAAGTTTTCATGCTGACTACCTGCAACACTACAGAAATGCGTGACACAGGAAGGATCAACAGGACGACTGGCGAAAAAGTAATGAAGCCGCAATGTGTTGTTAATTACAATGCAAATATGGGAGCAGTAGACCACTCCGATATGCTATTAAGCCCTGTTGCATTTGTCTGTAAATCTGTTAAACAGTATAAAAAGTTTTTTATGTTGTGGACCTTTGTGTTTTGAATGCTCACACTCTTTACATATTGGTGACAGGGAGCAAAATATCATTAGCAGATTTTCATTTATGTCTGGCACGAGAACTTGTGGAAACGGAGAATAGATAGGAAAGGTAGAGGCGCTGGTGACGAGAATTCTCTTCGCTTTACTGGAAGGCACTTTCCACATGTCATTCCAAGTGCCAGTCCAAGAAACGCGGATTATGGTGTAGATGTGCAGTCTGCTCGAAACAGAATGTGCGTCGAGAAACGAAATATGACTGCGAAACATACAATTTACCTTTGTGCGCTGACCCACGTTTTGAACATACCACACAAAGAAGAACCTTTAGCCAAGTTGTTACAGCTGGAAGATGAAATGAAGCCCCTACTTCCGTAAAAAGAAAATTACTTAAAAATAGAAATAATAAAAATTGTTACAAAAATTAAAAAATATATATTATTAACTTCGCCATTGCCGGTCCAAAGCCCGGATGAGAAAGAAGGATGGGTAATATAACTGTGAGAAAACACTGAATTATGTGAGCTTGAAGAGCCTCTCCAAATGAATTACTTTTCTGACAAATACGTTATGTACGAATATGTGAAACATCCAGTCTATGTTGACAAACACAGACTCGATGTTTCAAATGTTTGTACAGAAGGTGCAAAAATAAAAACTTAGTACAAATTTACGGATTCTTCCGTAAATTATTTTTAGAAGTTAAACCTTAAACCTAATGCAAATATCATTAAGTAAACAAAAAATTCTAGCATTATTATTGCTAGAAAATTGTAGCCTGGGTTGTGATAAAGGATATTTATTAAAGGCGACAAGTTTCGGGCGAAGCCCATTTTCAAACCATCATGAAAAACTAAGGCTGTGACAAACACATAATAGCAGTTGATGAAACCATAGAAGTGGATAGCTATCGATATTCTATGGTTTTATTAGCAGCTATAATGTGGCTGTCACATTCCTTTTTGACACTGTTGTTTGAAAGTGTGCTTCGCCTGAAACTAGTCACCGCTTAAATAAATATCTTTTACCTCAACCCAGCCTACCATTTTCTGGTAATATTCAGTAACGGATTGCTGTCCTATTTTTCTAGGACACGATCTGTGACAGAATTCTAGACCTACACTTGGAAAGGGTGTCTCGGCACACGTTGGTCAGTTGTGTACACTCGCCGATTCCTGAAGCACAATAGGTCATTAGGATATAAAAGTGACGTTTAATTAGGTAGTTCAGAAACTTGAGTATTTCCTTATCTAATATTTAAAGAAAAGTTATAAATCATTAAACCCCACCACCCTATGGCGCAAGTCGAGGAATCTGCAGCCCACACGGTCGCAGAACCGTCTCAGCCTCTGATTCAGACCCTCCACTCGGCTCTGTACCAAAGGTCAACAGTCAGTCCTGTCGACGATGCTGCAGATGGTGAGCTCTGCTTTCATCCCGCTAGCGAGACTGGCAGTCTTCACCAAATCAGATAGCCGCCGGAAGCCAGAGAGGATTTCCTCCGATCCATAGCGACACACATCATTGGTGCCGACATGAGCGACCACCTGCAGATGGGTGCATCCTGTACCCTTCATGGCATCCGGAAGGACCCTTTCCACATCAGGAATGACTCCCCCGGGTATGCACACGGAGTGCACATTGGTTTTCTTCCCCTCTCTTGCTGCCATTTCCCTAAGGGGCCCCATTACGCGCCTGACGTTGGAGCTCCCAACTACCAGTAAGCCCACTCTCTCCGACTGCCCGGATCTTGCAGGCCGAGGGGCAACCTCTGGAACAGGACAAGCAGCCATGTCAGGCCGAAGATCAGTATCAGCCTGAGACAGAGCCTGAAACCGGTTCGTCAGACAAACTGGAGAGGCTTTCCGTTCAGCCCTCCGGAATGTCTTTCTCCCCCTGCCACACCTTGAGACGACCTCCCACTCTACCACAGGTGAGGGATCAGCCTCAATGCGGGCAGTATCCCGGGCAACCACAGTCGTAGACCGATCAGGGGATGCGTGGGACGAGCTGGCCGTCCCCGACAAACCCCCATCCGGACCCGCACAGTGATGCCCATTGGCAACAGCCTCAAGCTGTGTGACCGAAGTCAACACTGTATGAAGCTGGGAGCGAAGGGATGCCAACTCAGCCTGTATCCGAACACAGCAGTTGCAGTCCCTATCCATGCTAAAAACTGTTTTGCAAAGAACGTCTGAACTAATCTACAGAGAGCGCAAACAAATCAACAAATTTTAAACGGTTATTAAATTACAAGATTGCCTAGCAAATGCAGTAATGCTGCTACTTGCGCACTGCTGACACTGCTCGGCGGCGGAAGGAGACTACGCGAATTTACACTATTCAGGTACTAAAACGCGATGCTACACTCTCAAATACTATAACACGCCCGAAATTTATGATTTAAACAATGCAAGTACCAAAAACACGCAACGAAATTAAGAATTAAACTATGTAACAAATGAGTGAGCTAGGAGTATACGACTTGCTGCTCAGCTGCTTATCCAACGGCGGCAGGGAGCAGGGAGCAGGGAGTGACGTAAGTGGCATAACATATCGTGGCATAACATATCTTCAATTCTTATTGCATGTTGTACATTTTAATAGTAATAAAAATTGATATAAAGTAATCGTGATGCAATACACCGAATTTCATACTACCGTGGAAACTTGATGTGTATGCAGTGTTCGAGTTCCCTATCTTGTGTCGTGATATCGAAGCAATTTTTCGTCTATGTACCTCAGGTAAAACACTTTGTTTTAGGGAGCCGGTTTACACCCTTAAAAATATTATTTTTGAACATCTCAGAGTTACATCTAATAGGAAGCAAGATACACTACTCGGCATGGCAGGACATTCTTCGTGCTGATAATCTTGCATTTTACGGGAAGAAGGCAATCTTGTGTGCTTCGACACAGGTTTTTATTCTTCTACCTGAGAGGCAATAAACTGGTCACTGAGATATTTTATACCACACTGTTGTTAAGTTTTAGGGAATTTAATTTCTTCTGTGGAGTAGTAGATATCCTAACTTACTCGCAATGGACACAGAAAACATTACTTCTCAAAAATAGTCGAGTAATTATTTAGGAAATTCGTTGTCAATAGGTGTTGCTTTACTTTGGTGTATTTGTGTGTATAAACTCGCGGTTTTCTTTGTAACAACTGACCTTGGCTATATTTTATAGTTGTCCCCAAATGTTATGGTAATTATGTATTCTCACAAATTATCTCGGTGTCCTGTGTTGAGTGGCACCTGGTTGCTCCAGGTTTGTGTGCGTAAGTTGGCATTACGTATCTTTAGTTTCCATTGTATGTTGTAGATTTTATTAACAATCAAAATTCTGACATTGTAATCCTCATGGTATACTTTGATATTCATGCTATCGGAATAAGTCTTTTGTTGTGTAAACAGCGCTAGAATTCCCTCTCTTGTTTCGTGATACAGAAGCAATTAATCATCTAAATACCTCAGGTAATGTACTGTTTTTTTAAACTTGTTTAGTTCCTTAAAGCACTATGCCTGAGTATCTCAGAGGTACATCTGATAGGAATCATGATATACTACACGACATGAAAGGACCCTCTTTAGGCTGATAATGTTTCATTTTTTTGAGGAAGACAGTCTTGTGTGCTTGGACACAGGTTTTGCATCTTCTGTCTGGAGGGGCAGTAAACTCGTGGATGATATTTTGTATACCACACTGTAGTTAGGTTTGAGGGAATTTTAATACTTCTGTCTAATAGTACTTATCCTAACTCGTTCACAGAGGAGAAAGAAAACGTTACTTCTCGAAAATAGTTGATTAATTATGTGTGAAATTCAGCCCTGGTAGGTGGTGCTTTCTATTCGTTCATTTGTGTATAAACTTCCTATGTTTGGTGTATTAACTGACCATGATACTATTTTATAATTGAGAGTTAATTGAGAGATTGAACTCGAGCGCTGATTACACAATATAATAGTTTCCACGATAGTATGAAATTCATTGTATAGCATGAGAATTACAGTATCTTAATATTCATTGCAAATAAAATTTACAATGTACAGTGAAAATTGAAGATACAGAATCAAAAAATAAAACCACACAAACATTATTCTAGATGAGGCATTTAAATGATAAATTCCTTCTATTTCATGAAACAAGAGAGGGAACTAGAGTGCCACTTACTCAATAAAATAGTTAAACGATAGTACAAAATTCATTGTAAATCTTGAGGATTACAGTATCTGAATTTTCATTGCTAATAAAATCTACAACATACAATAAAAATTGAAGGTACGTAACTCCACAGAAACCCAAAGCAATCGGGCCTCACTCAACAGACGACACACAAATAATTTGTGTGGAAACAGACTTTCCGTCTAATTTAGGAAAATTATGAAATATTGCCTATGTCAGTTGCTACACAGGAAACAGGGAGTTTATACACAAATGAACGAAAATAAAGCACCACTTATTGAGGTTGATTTTCAGAAATAAGTGCTAAACTATTTTTCAGAACTAACGATTTCTTCCTGCACTGTGAAAGAGTTAGGATATCTACAACCTTACAGAAGAAGTGAAATTGCCTAAAAGTTAATAACAGTGTCGTATATAAAATATCATTCACCAGTTCACCGCCCCTGGCAGAAGATGCAGAACCTATGTCGAAGCATACGAGATTACATTCTTCCCGAAAAATGAAAGTTTATCAGCACAAAGAGGGTCCTGCCACGTTGAGTAGTATATCATGCTTTCTATCAGCTGTATCACTAAGACATTCAGAAGATAATGTTTTAAGGACGTAAGAAAAACTCCATAAAACACAGTACTTTACTTGAGGTATTTAGATAATAATTTGCTTCTATATCATGACACAAGAGAGGTAACTCGAATGATGCTTAAACAATAAAATAGCTTCCACGACAGTATTAAATTCATTGTATACCATGAGGATTTCAATATCAAAATTTTCATTGCTAATTAAATATACATCATATGATAAAATTTGAGGATACATAACATCAACTTACGCCACAGAATCTCGGTGCAGTAAGGCATGACTCTAAAAAGGACACACAGATACTTCGCGAGAAAACAGGTTTACCATTAGCTTTGGGAAAATTATAAAATAGTATTATGGTAAGTTAATACACTTAAAATAGGGAGTTTATACACACAAATGAACGAAAAGAAAGCACCACCTACCATGGCTGAATCTCACAAATAATTGCTCAACTATTTTCGAGAAGTAACGTTTTTTTCTCCTCTGTAAATGAGTTAGGATAAGTACTACTAGAGAGAAGAAATAAAATTCCCTCAAACTTAACAAAAGTGTGGCATATAAAATTCATCCACCATTTTACTGCCCCACCAGACAGAAGATGCAAAACCTGTGTCCAAGCATACAAGACTGTCTTTCTCATGAAAAATGAAACATTATCAGCCTAAAGAGGGTCCTTTCATGTCGAGTAGTATCAGATGTATCTCTGAGACACTCGGGCATAGTGCTTTAAGGAACTAAACAGGTTTCAAAAAAACGGTTGATTGCTAATAATATCTACAACATACAATAAAAATTCAAGATACATAACGCCAACATACGCACACAAACCTGGAGCAAACAGGCGCCACTCAACACAGGACACCCAGATAATTTGTGAGAAGACATAATTACCATAACAATTGAGGACAATTATAAAATATTGGCATGGTCAGTTGTTACAAAGAAACCGGGAGATTATACACACAAATACATGAAAGAAAAGCGACTCCTATTGAGAACGAATTTCCTAAATAATAACTCAACTATTGTTGAGTAGTAACGTTTTCTCTGTCCATTGTGAATAAGTTAGGATATCTACTACTCCACAGAAGAAATTAAAATTCCTAAAACTTACCAACAGTGTGGTATAAAATATCTCGTTCACCAGTTTATTGCCCCTCAGGTAGAAGAATAAAAACCTGTGTCGAAGCACACAAGATTGCCTTCTTCCTGTAAAATGCAAGATTATCAGCACGAAGAGTGTCCTGCCATGCCGAGTAGTGTATCTTGCTTCCTATTAGATGTAACTCTGAGACGTTCAGAAAATAATATTTTTAAGGGTTTAAACCGGCTCCCTAAAACAAAGTATTTTACCTGAGGTACATAGACGAAAAATTGCTTCGATATCATGACACAAGATAGGGAACTCGAACACTGCATACACATCAAGTTTCCACGGTAGTATGAAATTCGGTGTATTGCATCACGATTACTTTATATTAATTTTTTTTACTATTAAAATGTACAACATGCAATAAGAATTGACGATATGTTATGGCATCTTACGCCACTCAAAATCGGTGCAAGCAGCCGCCCCCCCCCCCAACAAAGGTCTCTCAGATAAGTTGTGAAAGAACAGAATTACCATCCAACTTGGGACAATTATAAAATAGTATCATGCTCAGTTGCTACACAGAAAACAGGAAGTTTATACACACAAATGAACAAAAATAAATCACCACTTACGGAGACCGAGTTTAACAAATAATTCCTCAACTATTTTTGAGAAGTAACGTTTTCTGGGTCCAATGTGAACGAGTTATGATATCTGCTACTCCATAGGAGAAATAAAATTCCCTAAAACTTGTCAACAATTTGGTATACACAATGGCATACACCTGTAAACAAGCTCCATAATAAACAGTACATCACCTGAGGTATTTTGATGATAAACTGATTCTATATCATGACACAAGAGAGGGAATTCAAGCGCTGATTACACAAGAAAATAGTTTCCACGATAGTATGAAATTCATTGTATAGCATGAGAATTACAGTATCTTAATATTCATTGCAAATAAAATCTACAATGTAGAGTGAAAATTAAAGATACGGAATCAAAAATTAAACCACACAAACATTATTCTACGTGAGATATTTAAATGATGAATTCCTCCTATATAATGAAACATGAGAGGGAACTCGAGCGCTGCTTACTCAATAAAATAGTTAAACGACAGTATAAAATTCATTGTAAATCTTGAGGATTACAATATCTTAATTTTCATTGCTAATAAAATCTACAACATACAATAAAATTTAAAGGTACGTAACTCCACACAAACCCAAAGCAATCGGGCCTCACTCAATAGAGGACACGCAGATAATTTGTGTGAAAACAGACTTTCTGTCTAATTTGGGACATTTATAAAATATTGCCCATGTCAGTTGCTACACAGGAATCAGGGAGTTTATACACACAAATGAACGAAAATAAAGCACCACTTACTGAGGCATATAAGACTGTCCTCTTACGAAAAATGAAAAATTGCCTATACAAAGAGAGTCCTGCCATGTCGACTAGTATATCATGCTACCTAACAAACGTATCTATGAGATATTCAGAAAACAAATGTTTGTAAAAAAAAAAAATAATCCGGCTTAAACAAAACAGATTATTGCCTGAGGTATTTACTTGATAAATTGCTTCTATATCATGAAACAAGAGAAGGAACTCGGTCGCTGCGTACACGATAGTATGAAATTCATTTTGTAGCTTGAGGATTACAATATCTCAATTTTCCATTGCTAATAAAATCTACAATGTACAATCGAAATTGAAGATAAGTAACGCCAACTTACGCCACTCAAACATGTAGCAACAAGTCGCCACTCAACAAAGGACACTCAGATAATTTGTTAGAAAACAGACATACCATCCAATTGGCAAAATTATAAGATATTGCCATGATCAGTTGCTACACAATAACAGGAAGTTTATACTTACAAATGCAGGTAAATAAAGCACCAGTTACTGAGGCCGAATTTCACAAATAATAGCTCACTATTTTTGAGAAATAACGTTTTCTTTCTCCACTGAGTTAGGATACCTACTACTCCACAGAAAAAGGGGAAATTAAATAAAGCTTAACAAAAGTGTGATATATAAAATATCATTCACCAGTCTACTGCTCCCTCAAGCAGAAGATGCGAAACCTGGGTCCAAACATACAAGACCACCTTTTTTACGAAAAATTAAAGAGTTTCACCACAAATATGGTCCTGCCATGTCGAAAAGTATACCATGCTTCCTATCAGAAGTATCCTTGTGACATTCAGAAAATAATGTTTTTAAGTAAGTAAACAGGATCTATAAAAAAACAGTATATTACCTGAGGTACTTAGATGATTATTTGCTCCTATGTCATGACGCAACTGAGGGAAATCGAGCGCTGCTTACACAATGAAATAGTTTCCATGATATTATGAAGTTCATTGTAAGGCAGGGGGATTGCAATATCTTAATTTTCATTGCCAATAAAATCGAAGATATACAATAAAAGTTGCAGATACGTAACACCAACTTACGCAACACACGCCCGGAGTAATAAGGACTAACGCAAAAATGGACACTCAGATAATATGTGAGAAAACAGACTTTCCATCCAATATGGTGCAATAATAAAATGTTGCCATTGTCAGTTGCTACACAGATAAGAGGTAGTTTATACACACACAACTCCACAAGAGTAAAGCACCACTTAACCAGGTCGATTTTCGAAATAATTGCTCCACAATATTGGAGAAGTAACGTTTTCTTTCTCCACTGTGAATGAGTTAGGAAGTTAACTACTCCACAAAAGCAAAAAAAGTCTATAAAACTTAATAACAGTGATGTATATAAGATATCATTCACCACTTTACTGCCCCCTCAGGCAAAAGATGCAAAACCTGTGTCCAAGTATACAACACTGCCTTCTGCCTGAAAAATGAGTGATTATCAGCACGAAGAGGGTCCTCCCATGTTGAGTAATATATCATGTTTCCTATCGGACGTATCTATAACACATTAAGAAAATATTGTTTTAAAGGAAGTAAAAAGGCTACATAAAAAAAAGTATATTACCTAAGTTGTTTAGATGATAAATTTCTTCAATATTGTTACGCAAGAGGGGGAATCAAGCGCTGCTTACACAATAAAATAGTTTCCACAACAGTATTAAATTCATTGTAAAGCATGAGGATTGTAATATCTTACTTATCATTGCTAATAAAATCTACAACATACAATAAAAATTGAAGATATGTAACGCCAACTTACGCCAAACAAACTTAGGGCAATCAGGCCCCACACAACAAAAGACACTCAGGTAATTTGTGAGGAAATAGACTTACCATCCAATTTGGGACAATTATAAAATATCGCCAAGGTCAGTTGCTACACTGATAACAGGTAGTTTATATATACAACTGCACGAAAATAAAGTACCACTTACCCAAGCTGAATTTCGCAAATAATTGCCTCACTATTTTTGAAAAGTGACGTTTTCTTTCTTTCTCCACTGTGAATGAGTTATGATATCTACTACTCCACAGAAGGAAAAAATTCCATAAAACTTAACAACAGTGTGGTATATAAAATATTATTCACCAGTTTACTGCCCCCTCAGGCAGAAGATTCAAAACCTGAGTCCCAGCATACAAGACTGTCTTCTTCCCGAAAAATGAAAGATTATCAGCACAAAGAGGGTCCTGCCATGTTGAGTAGTATATCATTCTTCCCATCAGATAGATCTATGAGACATTCAGAAAAGAATGTTTGTAAAAAAGTAAACAGTCTCCATAAAAACAGTATATTACCTGAGGTGTATAGATGATAAATTGCTTCAATATCATGACACAAGAGGGGGAACTCAAGCACTGCTTACACAATAAAATAGTTTCTACGATAGTATGAAATTCATTGTAAAGCATGAGAATTACAATATCTTAACTTTCATCGCTAATAGAATATGCAATGTGCAATAGAAATCGAAGATACGTAACGCCAAATTACGCCACAAAAACACGGAGCCGTCAGGGCCCACTCAACGAAGCACCCTATGATAATTTGTGAGTAAACAGACCTACCGTCCAATATGGGACAATTATAAAATATTGGCATGATCAGTTGCTATACAGAAAACAGGGATTTTATACCTACAAATGCACAAACATAAGGTACAACTTACCCAGCTGGAATTCCATAAATAATTGCTCAACTATTTTTGACAAGAATCTTTCTTCACTCCACTGTGAATGCCTTAGGACTTATAATACTCCACAGAAGAAATAAAATTCAAAAAACTTATCAACTGTGAGGTATATAAAATATCATTCACCTGTTTACTGACCCCTCAGGAAGGAGATGCAAGACCTAGATCTGTGTATACAAGGCTCCCTTCGTCTCGAAAAACGAAAGATTAACAACACAAAGAGGGTGTAGCCATGTCAAGTAGTATATCATGATTCCTAAGAGATGTATGTCTGAGACATTTGGAAAGTAATGTGTTTAAGGAAGTAAACAGGCCTCATAAAAACAGTATAGTACATGAGGTATTTAGATGACAAATTGCTTCCATATCAAGACACAAGTGAGGGAATTCGAGCACTGCTTAGAGAATAAAGTAATTTCCACAATACTATGAAATTCATCGTAAAGCATGAGGAGTACAATATCTTAATTTTCATTGCAAATAAAATCTATAACATACTAAGAAAACAAGATATGTAACGCCAAATTACGCCACACAAACCTGGAGCAATCAGGCCACATTAAACAGAGGATACTCAGATAATTTGTGTGAAAACAGACTCAGCATCCTATTTGAGTTAATAATAAAATATGGCCTGGTCAGATGGTACAAAGGAAACAGAGTGTTTTTACACAAAAATGCAAGAAACTAAAGCAACACATACCGAGACCGTATTTCACAAATAATTGCTCTACTATTTTTGAGCAGTAACGTTTTCTTTCTCCACCGTGAATGAGTTAGCATATCCACTACTCCACGGAAGAAATAAAAATTCCCTAAAACTTATCAACAGTGTTGTGTATAAAATATCATTCCCTGTTTACTGTCCCCTCAGGCACAAGTTGCGAAACCTGTGTCCAAGCATACAAGACTGCCTTCCCACCGAAAATGAAGGATTATCAGCACAAAGGGGATCTTGCGATGTTGGGTAGTATATCATGCTAAGTATCAGATCCATCAGTGTCACATTTAGGATATAACTTTTTAAGGAAGTAAACAGGTCCCATAAGATAACAGTATATAATTTCAGGTATTTAATTGATAAATTGCTTCTATCTCATGACACAAGAGAGGGTACTGGAGAGCTGCTTACACAATAAAATAGCTTCCACGTTAGTAAGGAAATCATTGTAAAGCGTGAGGTTTTCAATATCTTAATTATCATTGCTAATAAAATATACATCATACAGTAAAAATTGATGATACGTATGGCCAAGTTACGACACACAAACCCAAAGCAATCAGGGCCCACTCAACAAAGGGCACTCAAATTATTTGTGAGAAGACAGACATACTATCCAATTTGGGACAATGATAATATATCGTCATTGTCAGTTGCTACACAGGAAACACGAAGTTTATACCAACAAATGCACAAAAATAAGTCACCACTTACTGATGAGGAATTTCACAACTAATTGCTCAACAGCTTTTGGTAAGTAACGTTTTATTTCTCCAATGTGAATGAGTTAGGATATCTACTACTCCACAGAAGAAAAAAAATTCACTAACATTTAATAATAGTGTGGAACATAAAATATCATTCACCAGTTTACTGCCCCCTCAGGCAGAAGATGCAAAACGTGGATCCAGCATACAAGACTGCATTCGTCCCAAAAAATGAAAGACGGTCCTACCATGTCAGGTAGCATATCAAACTACCTATCAGATGCATCACTGAGACATTCAGAAGATAATTTTTTAAAGGAAGTAAACACGCTCTACAAAACGCAATATATTCCCTATTGTAGTTAGATGATAAATTGCTTCTGTATCATGACACAACAGTGGGAACCCGAGCACTGCTTACACAATAAAATACACTCCTGGAAATTGAAATAAGAACACCGTGAATTCATTGTCCCAGGAAGGGGAAACTTTATTGACACATTCCTGGGGTCAGATACATCACATGATCACACTGACAGAACCACAGGCACATAGACACAGGCAACAGAGCATGCACAATGTCGGCACTAGTACAGTGTATATCCACCTTTCGCAGCAATGCAGGCTGCTATTCTCCCATGGAGACGATCGTAGAGATGCTGGATGTAGTCCTGTGGAACGGCTTGCCATGCCATTTCCACCTGGCGCCTCAGTTGGACCAGCGTTCGTGCTGGACGTGCAGACCGCGTGAGACGACGCTTCATCCAGTCCCAAACATGCTCAATGGGGGACAGATCCGGAGATCTTGCTGGCCAGGGTAGTTGACTTACACCTTCTAGAACACGTTGGGTGGCACGGGATACATGCGGACGTGGATTGTCCTGTTGGAACAGCAAGTTCCCTTGCCGGTCTAGGAATGGTAGAACGATGGGATCGATGACGGTTTGGATGTACCGTGCACTATTCAGTGTCCCCTCGACGATCACCAGTGGTGTACGGCCAGTGTAGGAGATCGCTCCCCACACCATGATGCCGGGTGTTGGCCCTGTGTGCCTCGGTCGTATGCAGTCCTGATTGTGGCGCTCACCTGCACGGCGCCAAACACGCATACGACCATCATTGGCACCAAGGCAGAAGCGGCTCTCATCGCTGAAGACGACACGTCTCCATTCGTCCCTCCATTCACGCCTGTCGCGACACCACTGGAGGCGGGCTGCACGATGTTGGGGCGTGAGCGGAAGACGGCCTAACGGTGTGCGGGACCGTAGCCCAGCTTCATGGAGACGGTTGCAAATGGTCCTCGCCGATACCCCAGGAGCAACAGTGTCCCTAATTTGCCGGGAAGTGGCGGTGCGGTCCCCTACGGCACTGCGTAGGATCCTACGGTCTTGGCGTGCATCCGTGCGTCGCTGCGGTCCGGTCCCAGGTCGACGGGCACGTGCACCTTCCGCCGACCACTTTCGACAACATCGATGTACTGTGGAGACCTCACGCCCCACGTGTTGAGCAATTCGGCGGTACGTCCACCCAGCCTCCCGCATGCCCACTATACGCCCTCGCTCAAAGTCCGTCAACTGCACATACGGTTCACGTCCACGCTGTCGCGGCATGCTACCAGTGTTAAAGACTGCGATGGAGCTCCGTATGCCACGGCAAACTGGCTGACACTGACGGCGGCGGTGCACAAGTGTTGCGCAGCTAGCGCCATTCGACGGCCAACACCGCGGTTCCTGGTGTGTCCGCTGTGCCGTGCGTGTGATCATTGCTTGTACAGCCCTCTGGCAGTGTCCGGAGCAAGTATGGTGGGTCTGACACACCGGTGTCAATGTGTTCTTTTTTCCATTTCCAGGAGTGTAGTTTCCAAGATAGTATGAAACTGGTTGTAAAGCATGGGGATTACAATACCTCAATTGTCATTGTTAATACAGTTTTCAACATGGATTAAAATTTGAAGATACGTAACGCCACCTTATACCACATAAACCTGGAGCAATCAGGTTCTATTAAACAAAGGACACTCAGATAATTTGTGAGAAAACAGACTTACTATCCAATTTCGGTTATTTATAAAAGATGGCCTTGTCAGTCAATATCTTAATATTTCATTGCTAATAAAATCTACAACGTAGAATAAAAATTGAAGATACCTAACGATAACTTAGGCTACACAAACCAAGAGCAACAAGGTGACACTCAGCAAAGGACACTCAGATAATTTGGGAGAAAACAGACTTACCATCCAATTTGGGACAATTATAAAATATTGCCATGGTCAGTTGCTACACAGAAAACAGGAAGTTTATATCCAAAAATGCACGAAAATAAAGCACCACTTACCGAGGCCGAATTTCGCAAGTATTTGCTCAACGATTTTTGAGCAGTAACGTTTTGTTTCCCCACTGTGGATGAGTTAGGATACCTGTTACTCCACAGAAGAAATGAAATTCCCTAGAACTTAACAACAGTGGGTTGTATAAATTTTCATTCACCAGTTTACTGCCCCTCTGGCAAAAGATGCAGAACCTGTGTCCATGCATACAAGATTGCCTTCCTCCCGATAAACTGCGGAAAATTTAGCATTAGTTGTCCACAGAAGAGTGTATTTTATCTAGAACTTCGGCATTTCCTATTAATTCTGGAAACCCCTGTTGCCCACATGCATGTTAATGTGGATACGACCGTTTAGGTGTTATTGGCACTCTTAAAATTGGCGATCCCACTAGGAGTAGATTTTTTGATGAGCCACATTCAGAAGATTCGTGCCACCTCTTATTGTTTACTCGTGAGAGAAACCTTTTTTTGCCGAAGGAATGGTGGAAGAGAGAACCAGTGGCTGCAATGGCTGCATGGTAAAACACAAACAACTATGAGTTGAAAGATTTTCCTTGGGAAAATTAATCTACGAATGTTACATTGATGAGACAGTAAGCAGCAGAGTGTACGAAGACATGACTGAAACGTTGTATATGGTATTCTAATTGTGGGCCGATGTGTATCGAAAGCTAATGCGCGAAATATAAAATCATGTTTCATAAAAGAGCTCAGAAAGGAATGAAAAATGAGGGGTTAACTGTATAAGAGGCGATCAAAAAGTTTCCTTTAGAAAACCGTACAGTAAATAATCGGTTTGCCAATTAGTCGAAACTGAAGTGGGCAGTGAGGCAATCACCGCACCGATCCACCAGGATGAAGATACCCGTCTGGCAAATACCCTGTACTGATGCGTGAAGAAGTCCGTAACTCCCTACTGCACTTCCTTCTCCGATCGTTGATCCATGAAGGTCTTTTTAAAGAGGCCGAAAGAGTGGTAATCGCATGGGGTGGGTGCTCGTGTGTCTCCACTTGAGCTGACAAAATTCCGAGTTACGTCATTTGCGGTATTTGTATTTGTGTTATTACTAAGCAACAACACCCCTCGCAGTTTTCTCGGACCTTTCGCCTTAATATTACGCCTTAATTTCTCCAGTGTTGCTCGTTACGTTCCTCCAGTGTTGAACACATCAGTTTCAGTTAAATCATCAAGCGATGGTCCCAGTAATCAAAGATGAGCAAATGGCTGACGTTTGAACTTCTTGTAAGGAGAGGTCGATTGGTGCAGTGTCGTACATTCTTCTAAACATGTCTGCCAGTGTTCGCCCTACATGAGCCAAGGAAAGAATAACAGCACATGGGTTCTGTTTCGATGCTTTGGTAATAACATCGATATAACTCACGTCTTTGCATTTACCGAATGCACTTCGGAAAGACACGAATGCCACACAAATATCTTTGCCTACATGTGAGCGCTTATATACCCGCATGGGTGACCGCTACATTCGATATACACTGAAATGGAAACGCTCTCAGACGGACTTATTTTGATTGCCCCTTATATAAACCAACCATTTTGGGGTGACAATAGATAGTATCTAGTACTATGTTCATTATTATATCAACACTAACTGTGTTACAACTATTGGTTTACCTGTGTTTGGAGTTACTGGACCTTTCCAAGGGCCAAGAACGTCATGTTCGAAGCATATTGCTGTGTGAGTGTTCTCAGAGGACTTCGCAAGAATCTGAATCCGACCTGTATGTCAAAATGTTGAGTTTCGGCAATCAATTGACCCTTATTTCTTTTGAGAAATATATGAGCGCATAGCATATAAATTGCCGAGAACTACCCTCAATTACTTCCTGCAATCGTACACACTGACATCCTCTCTACCATATGAATAGGTTTCACACTCAAAAACTTATCCATAAGAAAACAAATGCGTAAAAGCGCTGAATTGTACACCTTACTTTCGCCGAAATATAATCACATCTGGTGAAATACGTCACCTGTGATCATTGGCCTTTCGAGAACCCAACACAGTTCTGACTTGCAGTATAAACAACGAAAATCCACCGATTTAACATACAGTTGCTGGTTAACGGTCTCTGCTCAAATCCGAAAGACGTGGCCTGCGATTTAGTGAAACGACGGGACTGATATCGGTGCGTCGGAAATGGTCAAGTTTTGCATTTATCGGAATAGTTTTCTTATTGTAGGTGTTTACAGTTCCAAGTCTGGGTTTGGTTCTTTCTCATTGCAATTTAAAATCTCGGATAGCTCTTCACAATTCAGGAGGTCTTCAAAGTATTCCGGGACTGATAACCTCAGCTGTTTAGTCGCATAGCGCTTAGAGCCATTTGATCAATCTTCAAAGTATTCTGCCAAGATCTGATTGTTTTCCATGTCTCCATTCACTGACATACTTCTTTAGTCTTAAACTTGATGTTTGGAGAATCTTATCTACTTAAGTTGGTCTCTGAATATTCTATAGAAGTGTTGTTCTTCAGGAGATCTTCTTCTGTTTGAGTGAAAATTACTTGCAGTAATTCCTCTTGAGATTCATGATAATTTTGGCAGTGGTTTTTCTTACTTCTTGGAAGTTCTTTAGATTTTCTGGTGTCTTATGAGAACACCAATCAACCCAGAGTTTCCGACTCTTTTCGATTGACTTAACTCCATCTCCCGATTACCACGCATGTTTCTTCCTCTTCTACAGGTTAACTGGTGCCTTTGCGCTGTCAATCAGCGTATCTTTCAAGTGTTCCCAGCCTTCATAGTTCTTCTCATTCAAGCTAGACTTAAAATCTTTTCTAGTTCTAAGTTCCTCTGCATCATACTTCACAATACGGGTATTTTTCTTGGTCTCATTGGCTCTTGGTAAACTTTTGATTTTATTTTGGATAGAAAGTGATCTGAGTCTAAATTGGCATCTCTGAGGACTTTGACATTATCATTTTGTTAATTTTAAAAACCTATCTTTTAATTACCTCTTTACATCTGTCAATTATGTACATATTATATGATGGATGCAAAGAAATCTATATCTGTTGTTAACGGCATGCAACAGTAGCATAGCACTGTTTCATTTACATACTTGAACAATAACTAGTGAAGATTACAGAACTGTTTCACGTACAACAATAAAATAATGACTTACGTCGAGTAAAGGGAATCTGAGAAAGGATACCAGTAACAATAATGGACCTACAAGGCCGACAGCGTTCTGTGAGTTAATAAAAGACAACATTATTGGTGACTCAAGACTTTATAGTACATACTTTTTGTGTACTGAATACTGTCGCATTCACCACAGCCAAGTATAGTTCCAAGAAGGGTTCTTCGCTGAACATTTTATTTTTTATGTAAAGGAAGAAGAATATCTTACCATTAAGCTATGAAATATAAATTATTCGCATGGAACTTGTGTCGTGTACAAAGGTCTCTCAAAAAGGAATGCCACTTACTGTCTCCTCCTGAAATACAATATGGTAAACGGAAACTTTAATTTGTCACTATTCCTCAATGCTTCTACTCTAAACGATTGGCATAGCAACTACATCCGTCTCCAGAAGCGGTTACTGTAGTCACTTTATGAAACGACCTTCATCGATGTTTGTATTAGGCAGAATTCTGTGACTGAATTGTGAGTCCAGAAAGTTAAACCCCCATTTGCATTAATGGAAGACAGAAGATTGTGTACGATGTTCCAGCAGTCGATATGAAGAATGTTAGAAGACGGATTCATAACTGTAACGAAGGTGAAGGGCAAACACCATTGGCTAATGACGCGCTGACCGGCAGTTCTGTGCCTTTAGGACTTCCACAGAACATTCGGCGAGTCGACATCATTTGTGTTTGTCGCCGGCTGCTGATTTGTTCCGCATTACCTTCCTCAGTAAATTCAGGGAGATGACGATTATTCAACAACTGGGATACTCGAATGTCTGCGCAATCTGAGTACCAAGAATTTTAACCGATCACGATAAAGAGGCAAGGAAAAGAGTTGCCTCTTAACTCATGCATCTCTTCCGTTTGGACGGAGAGGAATTTCTTGATATAAATTCCCCAATGGCGAAATTTGGTTGAATTTTTTAACCAGAATCGAAGAGGAGTAAGTGGAATGGCATCAGAGAAATTCATTGAAGGAGAAAAAGGTGAAAACTGTGCTACCGACACAGACGTTACGATTACAGTATTCGGGGGTGCATTCAATACAGACCAGAACGCCACCACCTTGAAGCACCGTAAAGCACATCTTCATAGATTTCACCCAACGTATGGTATGGTGGATGTTCTTCTTTTGCATGACGATCAAACTTCAAATTGTATCGGCCCTAAAAGAAGCTCATCGTGGAATTCACTTTGAAGACCAGGCCTCTGTGAAATCATTCTTGCATCAATTGCTTCAGAAGCAGCACGAAGCTTTTACTATATTGAAATATATGCCTTTGTTAATAGCCGGATCCAGACGAAGAAAATAGGCGGCAACTATATTGAAAGTACTTAAATGATTCGTCAATGATGTGTTGTCAACTCATCTAGTTTCATCTTGAACAAAGTAAAAAGATTAGGCAATTCTTTTTGATGAAAGTCGTATAATACCAGAAATATAATTTACCAGTTACATCTCTCGAATAGGAATGAAATACGTAAATACTCCGGTATTATCTTTCTTTGTCACGGTCCTATTTCCTTAAATCACACAAAAAGTTAGAAGAAGCGATCTTTATATTGCACATGAATATTTGTTGTTCACTTAATAGGAATACATGGGTACCTGACACTAGATAAACGTTTGTTGAACCTTACACTCCTCCTCCTCCCCGTACCCTCTCCTGAGATTCCATCCAAACATGCATATGATTGAGACAGCATTTAAAATTCGTTGGTAGGAAACGAATTTGTGAATACTACTTTGTCAGTGAGAGATTAGTGTGGATGTAGGCTAAGCTTAATCAGGACAGTTGTTCATCTACTTGTAGTCTACCGCAAATATATCATGAAGTGAGATACTTAACTAAAAATCGTTACCTTAGTTGACCTTGACTTTTACAACAAGTAGCATCTGGTACTTGTCTTGAAAGTGGACTTCCCATCACATGTGTAACTGAATACAAATCCTAACCTATAACATGCAAGGATGGATGAGACTTAACAAATTTCTTTTGTACTATGCATCAGTACAAAATAAGAAACAGCAAAAATACCATTCTTGGCAGTAAGCTCAATATAATTAGAAATTTCACCTCTCAGTTGTTTTCATGTTAACAGCAACCTACGACGAACACTCGCTATTTAACAGTATTACACATTTAATGTATGAACACATTGCTCACATGAAATCAGGACAGTCAATTTTGCATCCTTCTAATGATACTGATCTTGAGACTTCATAGAAGATTGAAGCTGTGTGCCAGAATGGGACTCGAACCGGAGACATTCGCTATCATGTACAAGTACTCTACGTACTAATGTACCCTGAACACGATGTCCAGTCCACCCTCATAAACCTATTTTTCTCTGTGCATCGTCTCCTTTTTTTCAGTCTTCACGTACGTATTTTCTAGATACTGACCTTCAAGGTTTTTGTCGTGGTCTTCAGTTCTAAGACTGTTTTGATGTAGTACTTCGTGCTACTCTGTCCAGTGTAAGCCTCCTTATCGGAGAATAATCTGATTCACTACTGCAACTCACACCCATATGTATCTGCTTATGTATTCATCGCTTGCTCTCCATCTACGACTTTTACCCTTAGCACCTCCCTCGAATAGCTAATCAGACTCCTTGCTGTCTCATAATGTGTCTTGTCAACCTGTCCCTTCTTCTAGTCACGTTTCTCCCCAATGATACTTAGTACCTCCTCATTAGTAACATGGCTGCCCATGTAATCATTGGCGTTTGTCTATAGCAAAACATTTCAAAAGCTTTTATTATCTTATTGTGTAAACTGTTTATCGTCCATGTTTGACTACTAACCACCGCTAGACTCTATACAATAACCTTCAGAAAAGTCATCTTAACACTGAATTCGATGTTCGATGTTTACAAATTCCTTTTCTTCATAAACGGTCTCCTTACCAACGCCAGACTACATTTTATATCCTCTTCTGAACTTGGGGGATGATCAATTACTTTGCTACCCAAACAGTAAAACTCATCTAATACTTTCACAGTTGTGTTTCTTATTCTAATTTCCTCTTCATCACCGTATTAATTCCACTACATTCATTCTGCTTGTTTTTCTTTGGTTGATATACACCTTACATCCTGCTTTCAATACAATGTCTATTGTATATGGCAAATTAAAGTCACCAAACAGCCGTATGTTTTCAGATTTTCTTATTTTATTTGCACCACCATTTTGAGAATGTCATTAACGTTATTTCCAAGCCACTGCATGTTAAAAACAACAAGTATATGCGTAGGATATATAAAGGTATACAAAGGTTGACATTATAGAAAATGATGCGTAGAAGTAAAAGCACTTGTAACCTACATAATACCCTATGCAGCGTTAAGAAATGCGCATGTGAACACAAAGCACAATAAAGGAGAATACGTACACTCACTGGGTAGCATCGAAACTAATACTTCTGAGATAACAGGCTTATAATAGATCTTATCAAACAAAGAAAACGTACAGAATCAGAATCACAAAAGAACATAGCTTGTCTAGATATTTATAAAAAATATCCATAACTCTTATAGATGAGGTCCTCGTAGTTCTTGTGAAAAACCACTTTCATTAAAATTTAAAATTTCGCGACATGTCATATGGAGTACACCATCGTCTGCATACCTACTGTCTAGATATTATCAACAGCAATGATACATATGATGTTATTAACACAATATCAGAAAATGCTACCAGAGACAAAACCGAAAGTGCGGGAAATTTCTAAGTAAATGACGGGAAGAAAGAAAACTGCTGGCGATACTCATAGAACACCTGGGCTGTATAATACCATATGCCAAATATAAAATCAAAAAATATGACTTGGTGTCCCTTAAATAACAGTTAACTGGCAGGAAAGTATTAGCTATTAACAAGCAGGGAACCCCAGCAACCAAATCAATCATAAGGAATCCTCTTAAAATCTCATGAAACTATGTAGCGAGTGGTTAAACCTATCCAGATTAGAAGTAACACACAGAAAGTTCTGTCACAAAAGTACTGACAGAACGTGTCAGGTTGAAAGTAGGGTGAGCGTAGGAAAGCCAACCAGACTACATAGCAGAAGGATGCTAGTTAATGTTCATACTGGCGCTAAAAGAAGCATCATTTGTTCTATCTAAGACTGATTTCCCTGTCATCTGTAAGTAACCATGAAAAATATAATAAAAATGACTCTAAAAATGCTTGTTGGATCCTGAAAAAATTACGTACTTGTATTGGAGATTTTTTAATTTCCAGATTCACAACATCTTTCGGGACCAGCCATCAACTTGTGACCTATCATCAATTAAAATTTGGTATTACAAGCTCTTCCCACAATTCGAATGCAAGTATACACAAATGCTCGGTTCACAAATGTACAAAAATTATAACAAGTCAATGTTGTCACAGTCGGCGAAAATGTACATATCATAGGCAAGTTTATGTACTCAAGAAGCAGTTGTAAATGCCGTACATCAAGAAATGCATATTATATTTTAGGTGCAATAGCTTCCCACTCGCACAGACAGAAACCAATTGTTCGAGAGCCAGAGCTGCAGTTAACGCGCGCTGTGGCCGATAGAGGACACTTGGGCTAACACAACGCCAGTCTCATAAGGAAATTTAAAATAAGTTGTATATCCAGATTCGTAACAATGACAAACGTATAGCGAAAACGCATAAAACCACGTAAGATATGACAGTGAATGTTACAGATGTAAAAATTACAGCATAATTGATATACTCATAACTGCGACAAACGTCACTGGACATTTGTTGTTATAAAGAGTGGCCGCAGGGTGTGCACGAATTTTACTTCCAATGAGTATTGAGGACATTATCTAAAGCATGAAAAAGCAAGTTCTTGTTCCAGTTATATGCTCATGAACTGAACGGTCATGGAAGCGTCTTCTACATATGAAGACCTCTAGGTCTTCCAAGGTATCCAATAAACACCTTTACTCTCATAATGAAGACTCTTTAAAATTTTTCCACGTCACGAAGCTGAAGGGTGCACTGACGTGAGTGAGATCCTAGTGGACTACCGCAGCTAGGATAAGAGTGTTCCCTACATCACATCCTGAACTGCCCCCCTCTTCCCCCACCCACCCTCACCAAGGTTTTCCCCATGTAACACCTGTCACAAGGTCGACACTCAGTCTCATAGACAGCCGATTGAAACATTCAGTAACAGGCTGCCCTATACCATGTTGCAGGAGCTGACCCAGTTTGTTAATAGCATTGGAACCTACCACCACACTATGCTTTTTAAACTCATTACTAATCTTCAGAGAGGGTAGTAAAACATGTGTCATAGTAGCATGTGTAACTTTTTCGTTCTTTACCCTGGTCTCTTTGTCTTTGACAAAACTTTTTCGTCCATTTCCATAAAATTGCTTTCTCTAAATCCATTAGCAGTCCCTGTCTGCACTGTAGTGGCTATCTGCCTGTCGGTTGCCACTTGGTCAGTTGCAAATTGTTTTAACCTGTGGGACACTGAACAAAAGAAAGCTTTCTTCTGCAATCAGGAATGATTAAAATTCGCAGCAATAATGACATCTGTAGTGGTCGGCTTTCGAGAAATCTCGTATTCTGAACACTGACCATTCTTGCTTACCTGTAAATCCAAAAAGTTAAGACAGCCCTCAACATAAAACGCGTTAATGATATTAAAGTTTCGGTGTAAAGAGATCAAAATATCTTGTAGCTAGATCGCCTCGTCCTTATTCCTATTAACAAAATGGTTCAAATGTCTCTGGGCACTGTGGGACTCAACATCTTAGGTCTTAAGTCCCCTAGAACTTAGAACTACTGAAACCTAACTAACCTAAGGACATCACACACACCCATGCCCGAGGCAGTATTCGAACCTGCGACCGTAGCAGTCCCGCGGTTCCGGACTGCAGTGCCAGAACCGCTAGACCAATGCGGCCGGATTCCTATTAACGCTTGCTGCAGATGTGATATGCCGCGCCGCTCCACCTTGCCACAGGGCCTGCGGCAGTTGTTTGCCACTGACGTGGGCTGTCCAGTGGGCCCTGCAGACGGCAATCGCCGCGTGGCCTGGCCAGTACTTGAGTTCTAATGACGGCTTATACCACAGCCGGTTCCACTGCCTGTGAGCCTGCAGACGTCAATAGCCGCTCAGGGCTGATTTCCAGCCGGTCGCAATTTCCTGTGTCCCTTGCACTCCCTAGGATGGATGCACCGTATTTATTGTTCTGTGCCTCTGTCCCTGCTATCTACAAAACACTCTGTTAGGGATTTCGCAGTTGCCGTTCGACATTCATGCTAGCTGGTTCTTGTGATCTTCTGCATTCAGCTTCTGTGGTGTCGTTTACCTATCTGCCGTTTCATCAGGATTTTTAGATAGGGTGCTGTCACTTTCGAGTTCCATAGACAAATGGCACATCGGCGTCGTTGCACTGACGAAGAGATACTGGAGATACTGACAAGGAGTGACAGTGACAGTGAGTGTGGCATCTTCATGAATGTAGTGACGATGAAGGTTCATCAGAAGAATCTCGTAGTAATACACCTCCACGTACTTCACCTAGTACAGCTCGTCAGGACAGTTCTTCTTCAAATCCTGATAGTGAAGACGAATCGATCCATAAAAGGTCACACCATTGTGAGAATGAGAAATTTGATTGGCAAAAACGTGATTTCAGTCCAGGACTTCATGCATTTGATGACTCATCTTCAGGATATAAATGTCATCTAGCGCCTGATTCAAGTGTTCTATCCTTTTTATGCTATTTCTATCAGAAGATCTGTTGAAATTGATAGCACTTCACACGAACCAATTTTTCACTTTCACCATGGCAAATACGTCGGAATTACTTCTTTCTCAAGTATCCACCAGGAAAGGTTCAGGTTTTGAGGAAATGTATAGTTTCATTGGTATTTAGCTCTCATGGCTCGTGTTAAAAAATTGAGAATAAAGGAATATTGGTCCAGAGATGTACTTCCCAGTATTCCAATGGTTGGAGAAGTTATGTCCCATGACCGTTTTATGTTAAATTGAGATTGTTGCATTTTAGTAACAACTCGTCCAGTCCTGGAGATGACAGTTGGTTTAAAATTAGGAAAATAATTGATACAGTTCGTATGGCGTTCCGCAGTGCATTTTATCCATACAGAAAACTCTGTTCTTGAAAGCTTATTATTGTTCAAAGGTCACTTATCTTTTAAACAATTCATTCCTTCGAAACGAAGTAGCTTTGTAATCAAAACATTTGTATTGTGCGACTCTAGGATTGTACACGTCTAGAATTTCATTGTATACAGATGGACAACAACAGAAATTGAAGTCCATAATTTGGGGGGATCTCCTGATATTGTGGCAACACTAATGAAAGCATACCTTGAACGTGGACATTTCCTATATGTCGACAATTGGTATATAAGTCCAGCCTGGTTCCTCTGGCCTTACAACCAGAGAACAGCGGCATGCGGTATTGTAGGTAGAAACAGGCGTAACTTTCCGAAGCTAACAAAGAAACTGAACGGAGGAGAAGCTGAGTTTATGTCAAATGAATCAATGCTTGCCATCAAGTTGTGCGACGAGAGAGAAGTTTTCATTCTGACTACCTGCAACACTACAGAAATGCGTGATACAGGAAGGACAATCAGGACGACTGGCGAAAAAGTAATGAAGCCGCAATGTGGTGTTGATTACAATGCAAATATGGGGGCAGTAGACCACTCCGATATGATATTAAGCGCTGTTGCATCTGTGCGTAAATCTGTTAAACCGTGCAAAAAGTTTGTTTATGTTGTGGACCTTTGTGTTTTGAATGCCCACACTCTTCACAGATCGATGACAGGGAGCAAAATATCATTAGGAGATGTTTATTTATGTCTGGTACGAGAACTTGTGGAAAAATTTGCTACAGAACAGAGAAGAGATAGCAAAGGAAGACGCTCTAATGACGAGAATCCTCTTCGCTTTACTGGGAGGCACTTTCCACATGTCATTCCAAGTGACCAGTCCAAGAAACGCGGACTATGGAATAGATGTGCAGTCTGCTCGAAACAGAACGTGCGTCTAGAAACGAAATCTGACTGTAAAACATTAAATGTACCTTTGTGCACTGACCCTTGTTTTGAAACATACCACACAAAGGAGAACTTTTACCCAAGTTGTTACAACTGGAACATGAAATGAAGCCCTTACTCCTGAAAAAAAATTTTTAAAAAATAAAAATAATTTAAAAAATTTAAAAAACTATTTTTAACTTCGCCATTTCCGGTCCAAAGCCCGGATGAGAAAGAAGGATGGGAAATATAACTGAGAGAAAACACTGAATTTTATGAGCTTGAAGAGCCTCTCCAGATGAATTGCTTTTCTGACAAACACCTTATGTTTGAATATGTGAAACATCCAGTCTTTGTTGACAAACACAGCCTGGATGCTTCAGACGTTCGTACAGAAGGTGCAAAAATAAAAACTTAATACAAATTTATGGATTCTTCCATAACCCATTGGTAGAAGTTAAACCTTAAAATTTTAGCATTATTATTACTACAAAATTGTAGCCTGTGGTAACAGATATTTACTCAAGCGGAGACTAGTTTCGGCTGAAGCCCATTTTCAAACCGCCACGTAAAACACAGACTGTGACAAACACATAATAGCTGTTAATGAAACCATAGAAGATTGATAGCTATCGATATTCTATGGTTTTATTAGCAGCTATAATGTGGCTGTCACATTCCCTTTTGACATGGCTGTTTGAAAATGTGCTTCACCTCAAACTAGTCACCGCTTAAATAGATATCTTTTACCGCAACCCAGGCTACATCTTTCTCGTAATATTCAGTAACGGATTGCTGTACTGTTTTTCTAGCACACTGGATTTGTGAAAAAATTCTAGGCCTACACTTGGAAAGCGTGTCTCAGCACACGTTGGTCAGTTCCACACACTCGCCCATTCCTGAAGCACAAAAGGTCATTCGGAATTAAAGGTCAAATTTAATTAGGTCGTTTAGAAACTTGAGTATTTCCGTATCTAATATGTAAACAAACATTATAAGTCATTGTTTATTTCTACTGCACAATAATAATTGCGTCCTATATAAAAGCCATTCAGTAATGTTGAATTTTTGATTGTGAAGTTTCCTTGCGGATAATTTATTGTGTTGATGCTCACAAAATATAATTATAACCTTCAAAAGTGTGTCTCGGCATCCACATGCTTCCCTTGAAGGTTGCTTGCGGGCGAATTATTGCGCTAGTGCAGAAGAACATCAACGTTCGGTCGTTACGGGTTTTACAGCGTTTGCATCTTAAGTTGTGTACAAAAATCTGATAATTAAGTATCAGTATGCCAAATAAAACACAGATGTATACTGAGAACTTACGACGATTCTCAAGAACTAACTGCAAATGAAAGAAAACCTTTGATCGGGAGTTACATGTTAGCAGCATAAGCAGTTTCAGTATACCTTAGGTCTGTCGAGCAATTCATCTCCAGATTCAAAGCTACGGAATAAGTACCCAGATCTCATGCGTTTCCAGAAATACTCAGGCCAGGGCGAGGAGGTGTTTAACCCGCAGTCGCTCGAGTATATTCTTGTCACGCGATAACTCGCGTTCAGATTTCTCTACAAATGAGGTCTTGCACCTTTTTTATTGTTTTATGTCAGACAGTCACCTTTATACAATAAATGATTTCATTATTATTACCAAAGCTTTATGAATTAGTGTAGATGTGGTATGGAATATGTAATTTACTTCACTTAAACATATTAGAACATGCAAAGATTTCACAAACTCTTTTGATTACAACACCTGTGAGAACAGCAGTTCGTAACATTTATAGCAAGTGATGAATTAAGGTTAACCACACTCCTTTTTACTCTTCAGATTAATATATGGCTTCTTATGACATGTAGTCCTGGCACGTAAGAACACTCGACGCAGTATGTTCTTTACAGACAGGGTTGGAACAATAATGGCAGCGATGCTAAGTGAATCTGTTTTTCCTTTCAGGGCAGTAGTGACATCTTGGTTTTTCTCTTAATTCATTTTCTTCTTTAGCTGTTGGTAGTTAGCAAATGTGTACAACACATTTTATTTTCTGCTTCAAGTGAAGTGATGTCCTTGGAATCGACATGCGTTTAATCATGTGGGCATTTGCAAGAATCATATCTGTGGATTTAAGTCATTTGTGTTTACCTTATATATTATTTGAGCATTTATTGCTGCTATGTTCAACAAGCTGAAAAACAGTATAAGAGGCCAGCAGTTGATTATTCTTGAAGCACAATATTCTGAATTCAAACGGTCGACAACAGTTACACCTCCTTTTGTGAGACTGTAAAATGTAATGATTTCAGGTTTGTTCGCTTCGCCACTGTCAGCGTCTATAGCATCGTTGCTGTGCATGGTGGATAACATTAGAACATCGTTTTCCTGTTTCTCTTTTCTTCTGTATGAGCGAATCAACCAATTGTTGCTTGATCTTTCTCCAAATGCGAATATGCTGCTATTTAGTTGCCTACACTTTACGTCCAGAAGTTCCGGTGGAATTTCTCTTTTATTCTTCCGCATAGTACCTATTACAGTGAGTCGCTGATTGGAGTACATTTTGTTCGCGATTGATATAGATGTAAACTACTTGTCCATCATCACGTTTGTGCCTGTTTTGTCAATCGCTGTCATTCTGTCAAGATATGGGCTTGGGTATTCCACAATGCGACCAGTTAAACTGTCTGGAAAAAATAATTTTCAGCATTCCAAACTGTTTCCGAATATTTTGCAACACACTTCACACTTGGAAGCTCTGTTACAATAATCTGACTAGCAGTTTTTGCTAGAGAAGTATGTTGCTTCAACCATTCTGTTACTCCATCCTTCCCAAGATAGGTTTCACGATATGTATATTGAGAAACAGCTGTAGCAGAAGTATCAGATTCGCTGTGTGACTGATCTGTCGTGGTATTGATCTCCTCATTCACCGAGGGTGCGAAAGTATCGGATGACAGACTCTGAGAAACAGCTGTAGCAGAAGTATCAGATTCGCTGTGTGACTGATCTGTTGTCGTATTGATCTCCTCATGCACCGAGGGTGCGAAAGTATCAGATGACAGACTCCCTTTGTAGATACCCTCGTCTAGTTGTTCATTTAGCCACATCAATATTTATTCTTCTGACACGACTTCTTCCCTTAAAAGTTTTATGTATTTTCACATCTGACAGACAGAATTTCATGTACTCTGTATAAACAATTGCTTCATTCAATTCTGAAAACCCAATAAGAATAATTACTTTTCTTACAATAGACGTAACATACTCTGAACTCTTTTAGGAGAAAACAAACGAACACTGCCGCATGTTACAAGGACAAGAAACAAACTAAAAGTGAAGCAAGACGGTATTCCATGAAAGGAGAAGTAATAGTTAAGTAAAAACCCCCGTGTTGGATGAAATCTAACACTGTGCACCACATCAAATAATAGCACAACTATCAAGCTATGGATGAAATTTGAGTGTCGAGTCACAGATTAATTGAAGCAAGGGATATGAAACAAAGCATTTTTAGATCGTCAGTTCATTAGGGCTTGGAAGTGTCCTGCAATATTTAACTGAAATCATAAATGTTAGATTTTTCTAACAACATGAGTGATCGCAGGTTAAGGGACACCAAGTCATACCGTTTAATTTTTTACTTTGCGTATAATATTATGTCATCTAGATATTATATGAGTATCCTCAGCAAGTTCTTTGCTTACTGACGTTTACTTAGTAATTTGTCAGCCGTTTTCTTTTGCCTCTGTTAACATTTTTTGACACCATGATAACTACATCTGGGATATTACTAGTGTTATTTACGCAATGGGTATGCACACTGTTGAGTACTCCACATGAAATATAGCAGGTTTCTATCTTCAATGACGATAATTTTTCCCAAGAACTAGAGTTATTCTCATCTGTAAATGGTGTGCACATTTTTTTATAATAAAACTAGACAAACATTATTCCTTTGTGCTTCTGATTTTGTAAACTTTCTATTTTATGCTTTTGCAATTTTTGACACGTTCTCTAATAACTCTGTGATGTCAAAATAATTAGTTTCGGTGCTAACCTGCATGTGTACTTATTTTGCTTTGTTGTGCCTAGAGTGCACATATACTCTTCTTTATGCCACACACTGAAAATTGTAGGTTTACGAGGATTTTTTTTCACTACACTTCATTTTCTTGAATGTCAACTGTTATACAGGGTGTTACAAAAAGGTACGGCCAAACTTTCAGGAGACATTCCTCACACACAAAGAAAGAAAATATGTTATGTGGACCTGTGTCCGGAAACACTTACTTTCCATGTTAGAGCTCATATTACTTGTCTTCAAATTATATTAATCATGAAATGGAAACACACAGAAACAGAACGTACCAGCGTGACTTCAAACACTTTCTTACAGGAAATGTTCAAAATGTCCTCCGTTAGCGAGGATACATGCATCCACCCTCCATCGCATGGAAACCCTGATGCGCTGATGTAGCCCTGGAGAATGGCGTATTGTATCACAGCCGTCCACAATGCGAGCACGAAAAGTCTCTACATTTGGTACCGGGGTTGCGTAGACAAGAGCTTTCAAATGCCCCATAAATGAAAGTCAAGAGGGTTGAGGTCAGGAGATTGTGGAGGCCATGGAATTGGTCCGCCTCTACCAACCCATCGGTCATCGAATCTGTTGTTGAGAAGCGTACGAACACTTTGACTGAAATGTGCAGGAGCTCCATCGTGCATGAACCACATGTTGTGTCGTACTTGTAAAGGCACATGTCAACACAAGCGTCGAAGTCAACATTACCTTCCTTCAACTGGGCAAACTGGCGGTGGATCGAGGAAGTACAGTACATACTGACGAAACTAAAATGAGCTCTAACATGGAAATTAAGCGTTTCCAGACACATGTTGTTGTTGTTGTTGTGGTCTTCAGTCCTGAGATTGGTTTGATGCAGCTCTCCATGCTACTCTATCCTGTGCAAGCTTCTTCATCTCCCAGTACCTACTGCAACCTACATCCTTCTGAATCTGTTTAATGTATTCATCTCTTGGTCTCCCCCTATGATTTTTACCCTCCACGCTGCCCTCCAATACTAAATTGGTGATCCCTTGATGCCTCAGAACATGTCCTACCAACCCATCCCTTCTTCTGGTCAAGCTGTGCCACAAACTTCTCTTCTCCTCAATCCTATTCAATACTTCATCATTAGTTATGTGATCTACCCATCTAATCTTCAGCATTCTTCTGTAACACCACATTTCAAAAGCTTCTATTCTCTTCTTGTCCAAACTATTTACCGTCCATGTTTCACTTCCATACATGGCTACACTCCATACAAATACTTTCAGAAATAACTTCCTGACAGTTAAATCTATACTCGATGTTAACAAATTTCTCTTCTTCAGAAACGCTTTCCTTGCCATTGCCAGTCTACATTTTATATCCTCTCTACTTCGTCCATCATCAGTTATTTTGCTCCCCAAATAGCAAAACTCCTTTACTACTTTAACTGTCTCATTTCCTAATCTAATACCCTCAGCATCACGCGACTTAACTCGACTACATTCCATTATCCTCGTTTTGCTTTTGTTGATGTTCATCTTATATCCTCCCTTCAAGACACCATCCATTCCGTTCAACTGCTCTTCCAAGTCCTTTGCTGTCTCTGACAGAATTACAATGTCATCGGCGAACCTCAAAGTTTTTATTTCTTCTCCATGGATTTTAATACCTACTCCGAATTTTTCTTTTGTTTCCTTTACTGCTTGCTCAATATAGAGATTGAATAACATCGGGGAGAGGCTACAACCCTGTCTTACTCCCTTCCCAACCACTGCTTCCCTTTCATGTCCATCAACTCTTATAACTGCCATCAGGTTTCTGTACAAGTTGTAAATAGCCTTTCGCTCCCTGTACTTTACCCCTGCCACCTTTAGAATTTGAAAGAGAGTATTCCAGTCAACATTGTCAAAAGCTTTCTCTAAGTCTACAAATGCTAGAAATGTAGGTTTGCCTTTCCTTAATCTTTCTTCTAAGATAAGTCGTAAGGTCAGTATTGCCTCACGTGTTCCAGTATTTCTACGGAATCCAAACTGATCTTCCCCGAGGTCGGCTTCTACTAGTTTTTCCATTCGTCTGTAAAGAATTCGTGTTAGTACTTTGCAGCTATGGCTTATTAAACTGATGGTTCGGTAATTTTCACATCTGTCAACACTTGCTTTCTTTGGGATTGGAATTATTATATTCTTCTTGAAGTCTGAGGGTATTTCGCCTATTTCGTACATCTTGCTCACCAGATGGTAGAGTTTTGTCAGGATTGGCTCTCCCAAGGCCGTCAGTAGTTCCAATGGAATTTTGTCTACTCCGGGGGCCTTGTTTCGACTCAGGTCCTTCAGTGCTCTGTCAAACTCTTCACGCGGTATCGTATCTTCCATTTCATCTTCATCTACATCCTCTTCCATTTCCATAATATTGTCCTCAAGTGCATCGCCCTTGTATAGACCCTCTATATACTCCTTCCACCTTTCTGCTTTCCCTTCTTTGCTTAGAACTGGGTTTCCATCTGAGCTCTTGATGTTCATACATGTGGTTCTCTTATCTCCAAAGGTCTCTTTAATTTTCCTGTAGGCAGTATCTATCTTACCCCTAGTGAGATAAGCCTCTACATCCTTACATTTGTCCTCTAGCCATCCCTGATTAGCGATTTTGCACTTCCTGTCAATCTCATTTTTGAGACGTTTGTATTCCTTTTTGCCTGCTTCATTCACTGCATTTTTACATTTTCTCCTTTCATCAATTAAATTCAATATTTCTTCTGTTACCCAAGGATTTCTATTAACCCTCTTCTTTTTACCTACTTGATCGTCTGCTGCCTTCACTACTTCATCCCACAGAGCCACCCATTCTTCTTCTACTGTATTTCTTTCCCCCATTCCTTTCAATTGTTCCCTTATGCTCTCCCTGAAACTCTGTACAACCTCTGGTTCTTTCAGTTTATCCAGGTCCCATCTCCTTAAATTCCCACCTTTTTGCAGTTTCTTCAGTTTTAATCTACAGGTCATAACCAACAGATTGTGGTCAGAGTCCACATCTGCCCCTGGAAATGTCTTACAATTTAAAACCTGGTTCCTAAATCTCTGTCTTACCATTATATAATCTATCTGATACCTTTTAGTATCTCCAGGGTTCTTCCATGTATACAACCTTCTATCATGATTCTTAAACCAAGTGTTAGCTATGATTAAGTTGTGCTCTTTGCAAAATTCTATCAGGCGACTTCCTCTTTCATTTCTTATCCCCAATCCATATTCACCTAGTACGTTTCCTTCTCTCCCTTTTCCTACACTCGAATTCCAGTCACCCATGACTATTAAATTTTCGTCTCCCTTCACTATCTGAATAATTTCTTTTATTTCATCATACATTTCTTCAATTTCTTCGTCATCTGCAGAGCTAGTTGGCATATAAACTTGTACTACTGTAGTAGGTGTGGGCTTCGTATCTGTCTTGGCCACAGTAATGCGTTCACTATGCTGTTTGTAGTGGCTTACCCGGATTCTTATTTTCCTATTCATTATTAAACCTACTCCTGCATTACCCCTATTTGACTTTGTGTTTAAAACCCTGTAGTCACCTGACCAGAAGTCTTGTTCCTCCTGCCACCGAACTTCACTAATTCCCACTATATCTAACTTTAACCTATCCATTTCCCTTTTTAAATTTTCTAACCTACCTGTCCGATTAAGGGATCTGTCATTCCACGCTCCGATCCGTAGAACGCCAGTTTTCTTTCTCCTGATAACGACATCCTCTTGAGTAGTCCCCGCCCGGAGATCCGAATGGGGGACTATTTTACTTCCGGAATATTTTACCCAAGAGGACGCCATCATCATTTAATCATACAGTAAAGCTGCATGCCCTCGGGAAAAATTACGGCCATAGTTTCCCCTTGCTTTCAGCCGTATGCAGTACCAGCACAGCAAGGCGTTTTGGTTAGTGTTACAAGGCCAGATCAGTCAATCATCCAGACTGTTGCCCTTGCAACTACTGAAAAGGCTGCTGCCCCTCTTCAGGAACCACACGTTTGTCTGGCCTCACAACAGATACCCCTCCGTTGTGGTTGTACCTACAGTACGGCTATCTGTATCGCTGAGGCACGCAAGCCTCCCCACCAACGGCAAGGTCCATGGTTCATGGGGGTTTCCAGACACATGTCCACATAATATCTTTTCTTTATTTGTGTGTGAGGAATGTTTCCTGAAAGTTTGGCCGTACCTTTTTGTAACGCCCTGTATATCTTGGCATGATTTTAACATGCAGAGACCTGGAGAAGGCGTTAATGAAATGACGAAACTAGTAGTGTAAATAAAATAACAATTTCTAAATGCGTAAGGTTGTTTGGTGATTTGTTTTTCTAAATATCTGACCATCCGCTGTACTGTATCCACGATGGATCTACACAGACATTCCACTACTTTCACCTTCTCCCTTAAGCCCTTTATTGTCTCACACAGAACCACATTTTCATCGGCAAACCCAAACTGTTTTATTTCTTCTCCCTGAACCATAAGTCCTGCGCATAGTTTTGATTACTGCTTGCTCAATGTACAGACTGAAGGGGCTCTAGGATAGGATACAAACTTGTCTCAGTTCCACATACACCACTGATTCCCTTTCACACCATCGACATATGCAACTGCCGACTTGTTTATGTAAAAGTTATACTATGTATAACTCCTGCTACAATCGAAACTGCAAAGAGAGTAATACAGGCAACAGTGTCAAAAGATTTCTGTTAACCCTACAGATGCAATAAAAAAAGGTTGCCTTTCCTTAAACTACCTTCTAACGTACGTCACAGGGTCAGTATTGCCACATGTGTTAATATATTTCATCTCAGTCCAAAATGATCTACTTCAAAGTCTGGTTCTACCAGTTGTTTAATTCTTCTGTTAAGGATTTCGTGTTAGTATTTTTGTACCATGACTTACAAATTCACAGCATGGTAGTATTTACACTTGCCGGCATCTGCTTCATTTGAAATTGCAATTATTATTTTTTCTAAAAGTGTGACTGTACTTCGCCTGTCTCACACATCTTGCACACCAAGTGGAGGAGTTCTGTCACAGTAGGCATTTCCGTGGCTGTAGCACAGCAGTTCAGGTGGAATGTCTACTCCTGTGGCTTTGTTATAACATAGGTCTCTCACTGCTCTATCAAATTCCTCTCGCAGTATCCTATCTTCCATCTCGTGTTTATCGACGTCCGCATCCATTTCTATAACATTGGTTTCATGTTCTCTCCCTGTCATAGACTATCCATGTACTCCAATTTTTCAACTTTCCCTTGTATGCTTAGTGCTGGTTTTCTGTCTCAGCTATCGATATTCACACAGCTACCTCTCTTTTCTCCAAAGGACACTGTAGGCGGTATTTATCTTTCTCCTAGCAATATATGTTTCAAAATCTTTACTTTTTTCCGCTGTCCATCCCAGTGCAGCAGTTTTGCCCTTCCTATCATCCTGATTACTTAGAGGTATGTATTCCCTTTCGCCTACTTGATTTGCTCAATTTTTATATTTTCTTTTTTCATCAGTTGAATCCAAAATGCCCTACCTATTTGATCTTCCGCTGCCTTCACTATTTCATCTCTCAAAGCAACCCATTCGTCTACTGTTGTATTCATCCCCCTGTATAGTCAAACGTTGCTAAATGCTCCCTCTATATATCTCAACAACATCTGCTTCTTCCAACTTATCTAGAGTCCATCTTCTTTATGCTCTACATTTGTGAAATTTCTTCAGTTCTAAGGGGAGCCAGGGGTGGTCAAATCCGAAAAATTACGATTTTTTTTTGCTACCGAAAATTAATTGGAACATTTCTCTTTAATGTAAACTTTGAATTATTGTTCTACTCGCCCTAGAAGTGGAATTATTACAATTTTCCCCCACGCCTGCAGAGGAAATGGGCGGCTGCTGAATGCATCTAACACCCTCTCGTGACTTCCTGGCGAACTGCTTGGGATTTTCTCGGCCTGTTACGCATACAGCGCCTTATGCTACGCATACAACGAGTGTGCAAGGGTTGGATACATTGTTTTCTGTGAGAAATGAAGCGCTAAGAGCGCGGAACATCGTCTCTTTGGTGTGGACCGTTTCGAATTAGTTCAGTGTTGCGCATGTTGTTGGTAGTATTATACTTCTTGTGTAAAGCATTGTTCTGGTTACGATGCCACGTTTTAGTAACCGTGTATATAAGAAGAGGAAGAACGTAGGGAAAAGAAAGTTAACACTAACACCAAGTTGCCATACTACAATTACTGAAACAGTGCGTTCTTCTGCTAAGCAACGCATGGTCGGCCATAGCCCTGTGACATCTTCTAGCAAGAAGCTGACTGGTGGAAGTGACATATTTCGTGAATATGTTAGTGACAGTGATGATATTAACGAAGTACTGAATATTGGATTATTATCTTCTGTGCTGAAAGAAAGTGTTCTGTGCAAAGTGTGTTCAAGTGTAGGAGTGGGACTAGAGATAACAAAGCACTTTGGTTTAGCTTGTGAGATGAAGATAATCTGTGCATGTTGCAAGTATCAAGTGACTTTCTACAATTCACATGCCAGTCTCTTTGATGAAAATGGACGATCTAGAGTGTTTGATGTGAATGTTCGACTTTTGTATGGTCTTCGATCCATTGGAAAAGGGTCTGCTGCTGCCTCTTCCAATGAATACCCTCAACACAGCCTGTGCCCAAAAGATTCCTGGTACAAATATAATGCAAAAAAGGACTATGATCACAAACAAGGTTTGCCAGCAGCAGTGAAAAATGCAATAAAACCAGTTTTTCATGATTTAGCACGGCCAGAATCTTAGCACAGCCAGAATTGTTACACAAATGTCTACACGGAAAGATGCAGAATCCTAATGAGAGTGTAAACAATTTGATTAGGAAAGTGATTCCTAAAAGGGTGTTTGTAAGCATAAAAACACTGCACTTTGGCATTTATGATGAAATAACAACCTACAACCAAGGGAACAGTATCAAGTCTGAAGTTCTGAAGGCATTAGGATTTACAGCTGGGGTGAACACTGTACGAGCACTAAGAAATATTGACAGAGAAAGGATAAGAGGAGCAGAAAGAAGAGAAAGGCATATGAAGTATGATGGAACAACAGGCCAGAAAAGAAGACAGAAGAGGAAGCTTTTGGAGGATGAAGAAGAAGACCCTGATAATCCATCCTATAGTGCAGAAATGTATTGAGAAACTTTGATAGCCATTTCCCATAAATTAGAATTTTTCGAATATAAGGAACATTTTCTCAAAATCCACTCAAGTTAGAGAGATGAAATTTTTATACACCACTTCTAGTGGTCAAACTTACATTGTAACACAGCCATTTGGCAATACGTTCAGTAATTTCATTTCAGTTTAATTATAAAGCAATTATTTGTAAAATAATTTGGGTCATTAATAAAAAAATAATTGGAAGGAAAATGGAAAAGATACTCCAAAGTCCCTCTGTCATAACTGCAGTACTAAACCACTCTATATGTAAAAAAAAATTCAAATTTTTCTATTTGGTAGTTTTTTCATAAATGTTCCTCAAACTTAGTGATTTTAACATGGGCAGCATAGGCACCTCCGGCTCCCCTTAACCTATAGTTCATTAGAACTAAATTGTGGAGAGAGAGTTCATCTACACCTGGAAATGTCTTACGTTTTTAAAGTTGTTTCTGATATCTCTGTCTTATTATTATGTAATCAGTCAGCAAGCTTTTGGCGTATCCGTTTCTCTTCCAATTATACAGTTTTCTTTCATGAGTCTCAAACAAAATGTTAGCGATGATTAAACTATGCTCTGTTCTGAATTCTAGTAGTCTATTTCTCTTTCAATCTTACCCCCTACCCCCACACATAATCACCTGCTATGTTTCTTCCCCTTCGTTCCCTGCAATCTAATTACAATCATTTATCACAATTACACTTTGTCTCCCTTGGCTATTTGAATAATTTCTTTCATGTCATCATGCATTCTACAATCTCTTCATCATATGCAGAACTATTTGCATACGATCTTCTAATTCTGCGGTAGGCGTGGACTTTTTGTCTATCTTGGCTATAATAATGCGTTCACTATGCTGTTCATGGTCTGTTAAGGGCATTATTATTTTCTTGTTGTTGTTTGGTCTTCAGTCCTGAGACAGGTTTGATGCAGCACTCCATGCCACTCTATCCTGTGCAAGCTTCTTCATCTCGCAGTACCTACTGCAACCTACATCCGTCTGAATCTGGTTGGTGTAATCATCTCTTGGTCTCCCTCTACGATTTTTACTCTCCACGCTGCCCTCCAATACTAAATTGGTGATCCCTTGATGCCTCAGAACATGTCCTGCCAATCGAGCCCTTCTTCTAGTCACGTTGTGCCACAAACTTCTCTTCTCCCCAATCCTATTCAATACTTCCTCTTTAGTTATGTGATCTACCCATCTAATCTTCAGCATTCTTCTGTAGCACCACATTTCGAAAGCCTCTATTGTCTTCTTGTCCAAACTATTTACCGTCCATGTTTCACTTCCATACATGGCTACACTCCATACAAATACTTTCAGAAACGACTTCCTGACACTTAAATCTATACTCGATGTTAAATTTCTCTTCTTCAGAAACGCTTTTCTTCCCATTGCCAGTCTACATTTTATATCCTCTCTACTGCGACCATCATCAGTTATTTCGCCCCCCAAATAGCAAAACTCCCTTACTACTTTAAGTGTCTCATTTCCTAAGCTAATACCCTCAGCATCACCCAACTAGGAGGATCTCCCTTAAACTTCACTAATTTATCGTTAATGTTTCCTTGTGTTATTGTCCATTATGGCCAGTTTCTTCACTACTGCGTTTGTTAATACCATATACAATCAATAAATTTTATCACATATTTTCTTATAAATTATTAAACCTACTCTTCCAATACCGTGTTTGATTTTGTATTTATGGCCTTCCTTCACCTCATCAGAAGTGCTGCGTCCCTGCAATTAAATTTCACTAATTATCACTATATCTAACCTCAACCTTTTCAAATTTTCTAACCTGATTAAGGGTTCTGTTACTGCACACTCCTATCTATAAAATGAATATTTCGATTCTCTTGATGATGACATCCTCATGAATATTCTCCACCCAGAGGTCCGATTTGCAAACTATTTTCCCTCTGAAATATTTTAAGCAAGAGAATGCCTCTGTCAATTAACCACAACATTAATTTTGCTTGCCATCGAGAAAAATTACAGCTGTAGTTTCCCTTTGCTTTCAGCTGTTTCATTGTTAAACCACAGCAGGTCCGTTTTGGTGGTAGATACAATGACAGTTAAGCCAATCATCCAGAATGTTGCTCTTGCAGCGACTGATAAGGTAGCAGCCATCCTTCATGAACAATATGTTTATCAGCTCTCTCAACAGATATCTCTCCACTATCGTTGTACCTATGGTACTGCCATCTGAATTGATGAGACACGCATGCCACCCTGTGAACTGAAGCTCCTTAGCATAAGGGGTCATCATTACAGAATGATATGGAGGATCTCCCTTAAACTTCACTAATTTATCGTTAATGTTTCCTTCTGTTATTGCCCATTACGTCCAGTTTCTTCATTACTGCATTTGTTAATACCATATACAAGAAATAAATTTTATTGGAATATAATATTCAATTAATTATCATTAATTCTCCATTCTAACTCTACATATCAACCTGTCATCATTGTACAAACAAATACATAGCTGTTATGTTATTATCTTGCAACTCAATGACCAAACTTTCGTTTACTCAAATAAATGCTTTACACTTCTAATAAAGATACGTGACATGATTGAAAACATGAAAAATTCTGCATTCCATGACTATTGCTTCTTGACTTAGAAGAATTAACATCACGTTTGAAACAATTACCCAGCATTGAAGACTTTAAAATTTTATTGAAATAAACACTGTAATCTTTATGATTATATGAAAATTCATGCATTTCTCAAACATAAGTTTGTAATCATAACATTTTACAAATGGCCTCGATACATCAGCTCAGATTTACTTCACAGCTATGTGCCATGAATTTTGGTCCTTTTCTAGTAATCAGCATTTACATTAACGTGTAATTGACATTGTTCTCAAAAGGTGCTATTTAAGTTATCATACCTTACACATACCTGTTTTCTACATAATGAGTGGTAGTAGCTCACGTCACATTAGTGAATGAGAATTAATTACATTCCTTTTATATTTCACAAGTCATTTCTAAGGCTTTATAATTCAGCATGGCAACAATTTTGTCAGTAATGGTGAAACATTTATGTCATGCAAAGAATTGGTATAACTAGAATTAATGAAGTTACATGTTAGTTGTGCCTCAGACGAGACGTTTGAAAAAGGAAGCCTGTTCAGTTTTCAGAGCTGTGAACTGATTTAAGTGGGTAATCTAAAATGTACTTAGATTTGTGGATAATGTCAGATAATGTTAAAACGCTAAAGACCTGATTGGAGAACTGCTCAGAGTGTAAACACAACAGAAAAAAATAGACCAGGTAATTAAATGGAAAAATAAGACAGAAATACAGCATAGCCCTGCAATAGAAGACCGCAGTCTCGTTCTGTCTTGTGCTAGTTTCTTCTGTTTCTCCCATCCTATTCCTTGCTGTTGACCTTCTGCATCAACTGATAATCTCCTCCACATTTTGGGCCTGCCTCGTCTGCATCGACAATGCAGCATAAATAAACTTCTTCCTATGCAATATGTTCATGTGACCTCATAAGAGTATATCCTAACCATCTCCACTTCCTGCTTCTTATTTGCACCTCAGTTGGCTTGTGGATCGTTCATTCCCAGAGTGTTGCATTAGAGATGACATCTGACCACCATATCCACAGAATGTTCCTGAGACATCTGTTGCTGAATGTCTACAGCATACGGATTAGCCACTTTCTCACTTTCCATGTGTCACATCCTTATAGAACAACAGATTTTACATTACTCTTAAATTTCCGAAGTTTGGTCCTCAGAATTGTTTCCTTCAATTTCCAGATTCAGTGGAGAGTTGTAAGGGCGCCTTGGCTTTGTTTTTGCGCCTGTTAATGTCCTCTGTTGGACCACCATTTGGTGTGATCATGCACCTCTGTACATAAGTAAAATATCAGTCTAAATAGATTCATAATTATACCTAAATACAAAGACATATACAACATCACACATGAAACGAACTAAATAATTAATAACACGTTTCAAAACTAACCATGCACCATGCTGGAAACCAATTGCAAAGCATCTCAGCCACTTATTGAGAAGACAAGTAACATCTGTAAATTACTCATGCACAATAATCTATACATTCATTCATTATTACCACATGACTAAAGGATAAACTAATCTTTACAATATCCAGTAAGACACAGAAAATCAACATGTATAGTTCAATTAGCATCACGAAATGACCAAACATGATACTTTGGCCCCTCCACACTGTTCCGAGCTGATCTCAATATGAAAATTTCTTCTCCTGATCCACCTCTTCTCAATAGATCATCAATTCCACTTTAAATCCTGATATTTCAATAATCCTGAACTTCTGCAAATTTTACTTAAATATTTGGTCTGGTATTGAATTCCACAGCTTACCCACATTTATAGGTAATTCGTTTGATAAATCTGGTATATTCACCAATTTGTTTGACAACTCGTAGTCACTGGTCTAGCATGAAGCACACAAAATTTAATGGCCTTAAACAGTGATCGCTAATATATGAGCACGACTTTATTTGGTATCCACAATATAAAAGAAAATGTTAGCTGATGCTAAAGCAGGTGATGGATGACAGTGTAGTTGGTGGTAGTGTCAACTATGGGAAAATTCCTGTAGTAGCGGAGGTCCAGGTTCCCACTCAGAGGCGCAATAAACGTACTTAGAGTACCCAGTCAAGCCTCGAGAACAGGACGGATTTCCGAGATACGACATAGGTGACACATAGGAGCAAGAGACAATGTCTTAATAAAGGTTGGAATGCCCCCTCCTAGTACGTTAGGGAACTGATCTTAAAGAAGTCGAATTAGCTAAACATTTGATAGAAAATGAAATACATTTTTCAGAAATTACAGAAAATAAATAAGAAAACATTTGGAACGAAATAGGTAGGTGGCTATACTTTGATCTACAGCTGAGTAAAACAGGAACAAAGAGAAAGTAAATGTGCTACATCTATATCCCTAGAAAGCAGTGAGATAAATCACTTGACTATGAAGTGCAAAATATGCATTGTATTATTATGGTTTAAAGGTCCAAGATCAGTCACAAGAATAATAGCAGTTAATGCTCCACATGAAGGAAATATTGATTACTTCAAGTACTTTTACTACCTATTACAAATGATATTGAACATATTAAATAAAAATCGCTATTTCATCACTAGAGATGAGAATGATAGAAGTGGAAACATACCAACTCCACTAATAGTAGTCTTATTTGGAAAAACGTATATGATGGAAACGGAAAAGCACTCAACAATTTTGCTATGTCTGCCTCAGAAATATCTCAAGTTACCGACATTAAGCAGGTAATATTGTCGCCTAATTAGCTTACTTTCAATGGGAAAGACTACCAGAAGAATGAAAGCCTTGCTACTACATATCGGTGCAAGATACAAGGTTGAAGAGTTGCTTACATGATGTACTTTCCGCAATGGTATGAAATTTATAATTTAGGACGACTACAGAAACATAAATTTCAATGCTGTTAAAATCAACGACACACAACAAAAGTAGACCGCTCATCATGCCAACTGACCACACACAAACAAGCAACGTTTATTGACACACTCTGCAAAGTACACTCATTTAATTTCGAAGGAAACAGACTTACAACCAAATGTATCATAATAATGAAAATTTTACCATGTCGAATGGCTCCAAAGAATAAAATAACACAAAAATAAAGAAAAACTATACACAAAATCAGGAAACATCAATTTGGGCCAGATATCGCTAATAATTGCCGACCTATTTTTTAAAAAATAACTATTTATTTCACCACAGCTAATGAGTTACAGTACCTATTAGTCCACAGAAAAAAGACCGATTTCCTAAAATTCAATACTTTGCTTTATAAAATGTCATTCTTCAGTTTATTTACTATCTACTCACTGAGCAGTTCCCATACATGTTTCCAAGCACGCAAGCCTCCGTTCTTACCCAAAACTAAGAAAAATCTGTCCTTAGCTGGCCTCAGAGAATTGCATTTTTGCGATGGGCAACGGAATTTCCTACCAATTCTAAAAACCTCATGGACTCAAATACATGTTAGTGTGGACACAATATTGAAGGTTATTTGCAATGGGCCACATTCAAAAGGTCCGAGTTGTCTCTCATGGTTTGTAGGTGGCAGGAAGTTTTAGTTGTTATAATTATTAAGAACGAGTGAACCAACTACTTCATAATAAAACCAAAAACAATTGCATGTTAAAAGAGTGCTTTGTGAAATGAAATCTATGTAACTTTCATGGAGAAGACAGTAAACAGTAATTGTAAGAAGAGATGGCTAAAACATTTGGAAGAATGTGAAATACGTGTTTCATCAGTTACAGAAACATAGAAGAGAACATCTGGAAATGAATATGTAGGAAACTGTACTTTGATCTACAGTGGGGTAAAATAGGAACAAAGAGCAAGCAAAAATTTTGCCATCTACAATCCTAGAAAATATTTAAATAAAATGCTTGACTATGAAATGCAAATGAATGCATTGTACTAGTAAGAATTGCAGGTACAAGTGAAATCCAATGAACGGAAGAAAGTAGTGCTCCACAAGAAGGAAACATTGACTCCTCCAGGGCATTTCACAAATAATTACAAGTGATGTTTAAGAGCTTGAATAAACACTAGATGTTCTTCATGTGAGATCTAAATGGTGGAACTGGAAATATACTAACCGCAATAATAGCAAACACATTTGGATAAATGGTTGTATTAAAAACAGAAAAATACTCAGCGACTGCTCTATCTTTTTCAAAAGTCTAGTAAAATATAAAAGTGTTTCTATCCCAGAAACATCAGAAATTGTCGACGCATGCAAGTGATATAGTCGCACAAACAGCGTACTTTTAATAAGAAAGATTGTCAGCAGAAAGAGGTTTCTGGCAGATGTATCTCTGAGTCATCTGGAAAACAAGGTTTTTAAGGAACTTAATAGGCTCCATAAAAGACAGTATACTACTATGCCTTTATACTCGTTGTGTAGCATGGAGAAAGACAATAGTGAAAATTTCATTGCTGTTACAATTTAAAAAGTAGGATAAAAATTGAAGACATATATCACCAATTCAAGCCACAAAAACAAGAAGCAATTGGGGCCCACTCGACAACCAAACTAACATAATGTGTAAGAAAACAAACTTACCACCTAGTTTGGCTCAACAATAAAATATTGGCTAGGTCAATCGCTACTCAGGGAACATGTAGCTTGTACACATAAATACACAAAAAATTAAACCTTCACTTACCCACTCCGAATTTAACAAAAAATTGCTCATCCATATTTGAAAATATAACGAAGTGTCTAAGCACACAAGAATGCCTTCTTAACGAAAAACTTTGGAAAATCTGCCATTAATTGGCCACACAAGATTGTATTTTAGCGATGGGCTTGCAATGTCCCACGAATCGTGGGAAGATCTGTTGCCAACCTGCAGTTCCCAAACCTGGTGGTCCCACCAAGAGTGGATTTTTACGATGAGCCGCTCTCAGAAAATCCCTGCGGTCCCTTTTGGTTTTCAGTTCACAGTTTATAGTTGCCATGGGTACGATGGAACAGTGAACCAATGGCTGAAATAGCTGCATCGTAAAACAGAGACGACTGTGCGTTGAAAGACCTTCTAAGTGAAAATTAATCTATGGACGTTACATGGACAAGACAGTAAAAAGCAGAGTGTACGAAGAAATAGCTGATTCGTTCTAGATGGTATTCGAACTGTGGGCCAAAGTGCATCGAAAACTAAGGCACAAAATATGAAACCATGTTTCATAAAAGAGCTCAGAAAGAAGCGAAAAATGACGGGTGAATTGAATCAGAGGAGATCAAAAATTTCCTTTAGAAAATCCTACAGTATAAAATCTTTATTCCAATTAGTCGAAATTGATGTGAGCACTGAGGCAATTACAGCACCGACATGAAGATACACGTTTGGTAAATAGCCTGTAGTGATGCGTGAAGAAGTCCGTAACTGCCTACTGCACAACCTAGTCCGACATAAATCGTTGACCTCTGAAGGCGTTTTCAAAGGGGCCGAAAGCGTAATAATCGCTAGGGGAGGGTGCTCGTATGTCTTCACTTGAGCTGTCGAAATTCTGCGTTACGTCACTTGCGATATTCAGATGTGGATTATTATTATGCAACAGCACCAATTGCTGCTGTTTTATCGGACCTTTCTGCTTAATAGTAAGTCTTAATTTGTCCATTGTTGCCCAATACTTTTCTCGAGTGGTGAAGACACCAGGTTCAGTTAAATCATCAAGCAATGAGCCCAGTAATCAAAGATCAGCTAATGGCTGACACTTGAACTTCCTGGAAGGTGGAGACGATGTGTGCAATGTTGTTCATTCTCCGAAGGATGTCTACCAGTGTTCGCCCTTTGGCATCGAAGGAAAGAGTAACAGCACATTGGCTCTGTTTCGATGCGTTTGGTAATAACATCGAAATGACGCGCATGTTTGAATTTTACTCAAGTACGTCGGAAAGACACGAATGACACACAAATCTCTTGCCTACTGTTAGTGCTTATACACCCGCATCGCTGTCCCGCTACATTCCATATACGATCAAATGAAAAAGCTCTCAGACGGACTTTTTTTGATCACCTCTTATATAAACCAACACTTTGAGAGTGACAATAGAGTTTCTTTTACCATGATCATTATTGTATCAGCCCTATGTGCGTTACAACTATTGTTTTACCGGTGTTTGGAGTTCCTGGACTTTCCAAAGGCTCAAGAAAGTCATGTTCTACGCATATCGATGTTTCAGCGTTCTCAGACGATTTCTCACGATATTGAATCAGAGCTATATGTCAGCGTGTTTAGTTTGGGCAATCAGTTGACCGACACATCTTTTGAGAAATAGACGAGCGCATAGCGAATAAACTGGCGATGACTACCCTAAATTACTTTCTAATGTCGTCGGCAATAACTTCCTCTCGACCATATAAACGAGTTCCAAAATCAAAAACTTCAACTCAAGAAATTAATGTCTAAATGCGGTGAACTATATACATTACTTTCTGCGAGGCAAATTCCCAGCCACAGACATACGTCATTTGCAATCTCATTGGCCGCCGAGCGTGCAGCGCTCTCCTCGGGCAGCGGAGAAATCGAGATAATCCAACGGTTTAACACACCCACGACGGTACCCGGCCACTGGACAGATGTGAGAGTTCAGACCCGAACGACGGGCCCAGCACATTAGTGGAAAACAAAGGGCCTGACATCGGCAGGTCTTATCTGTCAGAAATCTCCGCAAAACTTGCCTGCCGTTGTGGCTCTTCACAGAAATCGGCTTGAGTGTGGGCCAGCAAGTGCACAGCATACCGACCAAACTTAACACACCATAAATAAGGGAGAAACCCATGTGGTAACATTACACAATCATTTGAATGGTAAGACTCATCATTTGCTCGAGCAAATAGTAATGCGCCTTCATAAAATCGAAAAGCTTAAATGAATAGGCAGCTTCCGCTACTCATGGATATTTTATTAATTTTAAAAACTGGTTTAAATTGCTACTTTACAACTGTCAAGCTAACGTGTGACGCTAAAATCTGGCACTGTCTAAGAACCATCATTTTTTTGGTCGTCTCATATCACGCTCTGTTTGTGAAGAATTGTGAAGTGTGCGAACGAGTGCGTGCGGAGAGTGAAGTAATGTGTAGTTAAGGTATAAATAAATAAACTTTTAGAGGCATTACAGAATTTAAAACGGTCTCCCAGAAGTCTTTTTTACTTTTTTACTTTTATTCATCTCATTCTCCTTCGTTTAATTTCCAAATTTATAAAGTTATAATCTAACAATCTCACAGCAGCAACGTAAATGTCGCATGATCTCACTGAAAAGCTAACGTTGCAAGGTATGCGCTGTATTGTATGAATAAGCTGTTACCCTAAGTAGCTTGATGATGTATTAAGCTATATGAATGTTTGCGACCCTGTATACAACTGAATATCTGATCGTACCAAAGAGGATTAACCCGATATTCACCAAGGCACAAATTTAACGTATGCCCAGTGGTTCTGCATATCGATAGCTATGTATTCTGAAGCTCAATAGTAGGTAATCACGCAGAAAAATCCTATACCAAAAATATACAATGAATATTCTTTCTGTTTAAATCGAAAGGCGGTTTAGTAATTCTATGACGCAGGATATTTAGCTAGACAAATGTTTCATTAAAGTAATGAAGTGGTATCGTGATTTTTGAGTGCAGAAAGTGAAACTCGCATTTGCACCAAAGAAAGACGGAAACCAATGTACGGTGATTCACCCATGGATACCAGGAATACTGGAAGAATTGCCTCCCAACTCATGCAGCGCATCCGTTCGGCCGAATTTTGGTTTCATTTTCTTAAAAAGAAAAAAGAAGCAGTAAATCGAATGGCATCACAGAAACTCACGTAAGGAGAAAAAGTTCATAATTGTGCTACCGGGCGAGATGTTATGATTACAGTATTCTGTGAAGCAGAGTGTGTGATTATGGTCGATTTTTGGAGCATGGGTGCTCAATAATTTCAGACCAAAACGTCATCATCCCCATGCACCTTCATGCACATCTTCAGCGATTTAGCCCAACGAAGACTATGCTGGATGTTTTCCTTCCGCATGACGATGAGACGTTGAATAGTTTGTGCCGCTAAAAGAACTTCATAGTAGCATTCACTTGGAAGATGGGGACGCTGTGTGAACCTTCTTGCATCAATGGCTTCTATAGGAGGACCAAGAGTTTAACTGTATTGAAATATAGCCCTTGTTAAAAGGCGGAAGCAGACTGTGAAAGTGGGTGGAAATAATAGTGAAAAAGCTTAATATAGTTGTCAATGTTGTGGTTTTCAACATATATACTTGCATTCTTGAAAAATTAAAAATTACTTTTTCATTACCCTCGTATAACCCGAAAAAGGGGATTTCACTGATCCAGGTGTCAAATCGAGTGAAATGCTCCAGTACTCTGGTATTACCGTTCTTTGATACTGGCCTATTTCCCTGCATCACACAAAAAGATTGAAGAAGCAATATTTACACTGCACATGAACATCTGTTTTACGCTTTATACGAATTCATTGCTACCTGACACTTGATAAATGTTTGGTTTACCATTTGCATCTAACACTCCTCCATCTCCCCCTCCAGCCGACCACAATCCCATTCATACATGCATATGATTCTGACAGCTTTTAACAGTAATAGGTAACAAATGAATTTTTGATTACTGCTTTGTCAGTCAGACATTATAATCTGTTCAGGCCAATATTATTCAGCACAGTTGTCCATAAACATATTTTTGTACTGTAAATGTATCCTGAAGCGACATACTTACCCAAAAAGGATTAATGTGGTTGATCTTGACGTTTACAAGAGGCAGCATCAGGTATCCATGTCGAGAGTGGACTTCATATCACAGGTAGCATCTCATATATGTCTGGAAAGTGGACTCGTATCACATGTGTAACTGAATACAAATCGTAACATATAACACGCAAGGATGGATGAGACTTAACGAATGTCTCTTGTACCATGCATCAGTACAAAATAGGAAAGATCAAAAATATCACTCTAGACAGTGAGATCAACAAAATTAGAAATCTGATCTCTCATATGTTTCCATATTAACTGTAACCATCACCCTTGTGACGAATTCACGCTATTTCACAGTATTAAATATTCAGCGTATGTCCACATCGTCCAGATGAATCAAGGACACTCAATGTTACATCTTTCTAGTGGCACAGATCTTGAAACTTCATGGCAGATTGAAGCTGTGTGCCAAACTGAGTCTCGAGCGCCAGACAATTGCTTTCATGCACAAGTGCTCTACCAACTAAGCCACCCAAGCACGAGCCACAAACCGCCCACATAACTTGTCTTTTGTCTGCACCTCATGTCCTATTTTCCCAGCTCAACAGAAGTTGTTTCGGATACTGATCTTCCCCGTTGTTAGTTTGATGCAGCACTCTATACTACTCTGTCCAGTGCAAGACTCATTACCTCAGAACGTTCTGGAGACATACTTCAACATACATAAATCTGAATTTGCATACTTTGTACACCTCTCGGTCTCCATCTACGACTTTTTCCTTCTACACTTATCGACAATAATAAATTAGAGACTCCTTGGCGTCCCAGAATGTGTCTTGTCAACTGATCCCTTCCTCTTGTCAGGCTGTGTCACTAACTCCTTTTCACCAGAGTTCTGCTCAGTACCTCCTCATTAGTTACGTTAGCTATACATCTAACCGTAACCATTTTTCTGAATGAACACATTTCAAAAGCATTTAGTCTCTTCTTGTCTAAACTGTTTAGCGTACGTGTTTGACTACCATACATGGCTAGACTCTATACAAATACTTTCAGAAAAGACTTCCTAACACCGACGTCGATATTCAGTATTTACAAATTTCTCTCCTTCACATACGCTATCCTTACCAATGCCAGACTACGTTTCATATCCTCTCCTAAATTTCGGTGATGATCAGTTATATTGCTACCCAAACAACAAAACGCATGTAATACTTTCACAGTACCGTTTCCTATTGTAATTACCTCTCCATCAACTGTATTAATTCCGCTACATTCCATTCTCCTTGTTTTGTTTTTGTTGATGTACATCTCACATCTTCATTCCAAGACACTGTCCATTTCTTTTGGCAAACAACAACCACCAAAGAGTCGAATGTTTTCAGACGTTTTTATTTTATTTACACGACCATTTTCGTAGTCTCATTATCACCATCTCCAAGCCTCAATATGTTAAAAACAAAGAGTATATGACTAAGATATGTCCCGATGTACAACTGTTGACATCACAGAAAATGAGGCGTAGTATTAAGAGCGCTTAAAACCTTCATAATGCCGTATGCAGCATCGAGTATACTTGTGCACACAAAACACAACAAAACAGAGTACTCACACACACTGTTAGCAACGAAAATAATTTTTTTGTCATCACAGACTTAAAATAGATTATTCCAAGCTATAAGAAAAAACATAAAATAAAAAACGTATGTAGTCAGAAGTACAAACGAATATAGCTCGCCGAGCTTTTTCATAAAACATATCCATAACTCTTTATGGTGAGAATGAACCCATTTCTTAGGAAAACCTACTCTCATTAAAATTAAAGTCTCTCGATATGACATATGGAGTAGACAGTAGTCTGCATACCTGTTGTTTAAAGTATTATCAACAGTAGTGGTGTATCAGATGTAGTTATCACAAAAAATAGCTACCAGAGGTGATACCAAACGTCCAACAAATTACAAAGTAAATAATGGTAAGCAAAGAACTTGCTGTTAATACTGATAAAATACCTAGAAGGCATAATATTATGTGTCAAATAGAAAATTAAAAAATATGACATGGTGGCACTTAAACACAGGTAAACTGGTGCGAAAACAGTAGGGTGGAACAAACAGGGAATCCCAAAACCAATATCAGCCAAGAGGAGTACTCCGAAATTCTCACTTGACTATTTTATTACTATTCACTTGAGAGTACATTGTGCCAACCTGTGTACTGAGCGATGAAACCTATCCAAATAGTAACTAACGCGTAAACAGCTGTATCACACAAGGTACTGAGTGGACGGATCAGGTCAAAAGCTGAATGAGTGCACGAAAACCAAGCAGATTACAAAGCAAAAGGCTACTAATTAAGGAACAGACAGGTGCAACAAGGAGCAATATATTTTCTATTTAAGACTGAAAGCCCCTGCGGCTATAGGCAACCATGACAAATATAATAAAAATGACTCTAAAATGCATGTTGCATGCTAAAAAAATAGAGTATCAGTTTTTGGCGATTTTTTAATTTACAGATTCACAACATTTTTGAGCACAGCCCATAGTCTGGTGATCTGTCAGCAGTTAAAATTTGGGATTACAAAGGCTTCCCATAGTAAAAATTCAAGTGTACACAATTTCAAGATTGACAAACGTACAAAAATTTAAAAAAAGATGTCACGATAGGCGAAAATGAACATACTATATACAATTATATAAGCTCAAGAGGTAGTTCGAAATGTCGTATATCAACAAACGTATATGGTATATCAAGTGCAACAACGTCCCACTCGCACAGACAGAAACGAAATTTATCAAAACCAGAGCTCCAGTTAACCAGGGCTGTGGACTAGAGATTGTACCTTGGGCTAACACAACGCCAGGTGGCTGAGCCGGCAGTACAATAAGGAAATTTAATATAAGATTTATTCCCAGAATACCAACAATGACAAAAGTGAAGCGAAAAGGTATAAAAACCTTTAAGATATGATAGCAAGTAGTACATACGTGAAAAATACATAATATATAAATATACTCAAAATATCGGCAAAAGTCACTGCGCATTTGGTGTTATAAACAGTGGCCACAAAGAGCGCAAATTTTTTATTTCCAGGAGGAGTTAAAGATACTCTCAAAAGTATTAAAAACCAGTGTCTTGTTCCACTGATCCGGTCATTAAGGAAACGGTTATGGGAGCGCGTTTAATATACAAAAATTTCTAGGGCCTCTAAGATATCCAAATAAACATCTTTACTTTCACAATGAAGAATCTGTAAATTGTTCTCGATGTCACGAACCTGATGGATGGAATGACGTTAATGATCTTCTAGTTCACTACCACAGCTAGGATAACCGGTTGCGAACGTCATGTTCTCGATTCGCTCCAAGTGTGTGCGACGTAGAACTTCTCACAAGCTAAACGCTTAATTTTATACACCACCCATTGCAAAATTTATTAACAGACAGGTGTATAATATGTCATAGCAGGTTCCCCAGTGTGTTAATAACATATAAACCTACCACCGCGTTATGACATTTAAACTCATTACTAATCTTCAATGAGAATTGGCCAACACACTAAATAGTATCATATCTTAACTTCTTCGATCTTTATTCTGCTCCCTTCGTGCATATTTGACAGAATTTTTTCACCCATTTCCTTCATATCACTTTTTCCAGATCCACTTACAGTCCCTATCAGCACAATGGAGGCTATCTCATAATAGATTGCCACCGGGTCAAGTGCAAATATTTTTAACCTGTTAAACTCTAAAAGAAAAATGGTTTCTTCTGTAATGGGGGATGATCAGAATTCACAGCAATAATGACACTTTTTGCTGTCGGTTTGTGAGAAATCTCGCATTCCGAACACAGGCCATTCCTATTTGCCTGTAAATCAAAAAAGTTAAGAGAGCTCTCAACATGAAACTACATAGTGAAATTAAACATGTGGTATAAAGAGTTAAAAATTTCTAGTGTCGTGACCACCTCGTTCCTACTCCCATTAAACGCACGAATATATTGTCAAAATAAAAGTATGCAGTTTGGGGTCCCTTGTCTGTTCCATCGCCTATTAATTGATGTTTAAGACACACCAAATCCTATCGTTTAGTTTCTTACTGGGAATATAATATTATGTTCCTAGTAAAAGACCAAACGATATAATAATATTATGCCCATCCGTGAACCATGGACCTTGCAGTTGGTGGGGAGGTTTGCATGCCTCAACGATACAGAAAGCCTTACCGTAGGTGCAACCACAATGGAGAAGTTTCTGTTGAGAGGCCAGACAAACGTGTGGTTCCTGAAGAGGGGCAGCAGCCTTTTCAGTAGTTGCAGGGGCAACACTCTGGATGATTGACTGATCTGGCCTTGTAACACTAACCTAAACGGCCTTGCTGTGCTGGTACTGCGAATGGTTGAAAGCAGGGGGAAACTACAGCCGCAAATTTTCCCGAGGGCATGCAGCTTTAATGTATGATTAAATGATGATGGCGTCCTCTTGGGTAAAATATTCCGGAAGTAAAATAGTCCCCCATTCGGATCTCCAGGCGCGGACCACTCAAGAGGACGTCGTTATCAGGAGAAAGAAAACTGGCGATCTACGTATCGGAGCGTGGAATGTCAGATCCCTTAATCAAGCAGGTAGGTTAGTAAATTTAAAAAGGGAAATGGATAGGTTAAAGTTAGATATAGTGGGAATTAGTGAAGTTCGGTGGCAGGAGGAACAAGACTTTTGGTCAGATGAATACAAGGTTATAAATACAAAATCAGATAGGGGTAATACAGGAGTAGTTTTAATAATGAATAAAAAAATAGGACTGCGGGTAAGCTACTACAAACAGCATTGTGAAGCCCACGCCTACTACAGAAGTACAAGTTTATATGCCAACAAGCTCTCCAGATGATGAAGAGATTCATGAAATGTATGGTGAGATAATAGAAATTATTCAGGTAGTGAAGGGAGACGAAATTTTAATAGTCATGGTTGACTGGAATTCGACAGTAGGAAAGGAAGAGAAGGAAACGTAGTAGGTGAATATGGACTGCGACTAAGAAATGGAAGAGGAAGCCGCCTGGTAGAATTTTGCACAGAGCATAACTTGCCCAGAAAATACTGAAAGGTTTCAGATAGATTATATAATGGTAATACCGAGATTTAGGCACCAGGTGTGAAATTGTAATGCATTTCCAGGAGCAGATGTGGTCTCTGACCACAAACTATTGGTTATGAACTGTAGATTACAAGTGAAGAAACTGCAAAAAGGCGGGAATTTAAGGAGATGGGACGTGGATAAACTGAAAGAACCAGAGGTTGTACAGAGTTTCAAGGAGAGCATAAGGGAACTATTGGCAGGAATGGGGGAAAGAAATACAGTAGAAGAAGAATGGGTAGCTTTGAGGAATGAAATAGTGAAGGCAGCATAGGATTAAGTAGATAAAAAGACGAGGGCTAGTAGAAATACTTAGGTAACAGAAGTGATACGGAATTTCATCGATGAAAGGAGAAAATACAAAAGTGCAGTAATTGAAGCATGCAAAAAGGAATAGAAACGTCTCAAAAATGAGATCGACAGGAAGTGCAAAATCGCTAAGCAGGGATGGCTAGAGGACAAATGTAAGGATTCAGAGGCTTATATCACTAGGGGTAAGATAGATACTGCCTATAGGAAAATTAAAGAGACCTTTGGAGAAAAGAGAACCACATGCATGAATATCAAGAGCTCAGATGGAAACCCAGTTCTAAGCAAAGAAGAGAAAGCAGAAAGGTGGAAGGAGTATATAGAGGGTCTATACGGGGGCGATGATCTTTAGGACAATATTATGGAAATGGAAGATGAAGTAGATGAAGATGAAATGGGAGATATGATACCGCACGAAGACTTTGACAGAGCACTGAAAGACCTAAGTCGAAACAAGGCCCCTGCAGTAGACAACATTCCATTAGAACTACTGACAGCCTTGGGAGAGCCAGTTCTGACAAATCTCTACCATCTGGTGAGCAAGATGTATGAAACAGGTGAAATTCCCTCAGACTTCAAGAAGAATATAATAATACCAATCCCAAAGAAAGCAGGTGTTGACATACGTGAAAATTAATGAACTATCAGTTTAATGAGTCACAGCTACAAAATACAAACGCGAATTCTTTACAGACGAATGGGAAAACTGGTAGAAGCCGACCTCGGTGAAGATCAGTTTGGATTCTGCAGAAATGTTGGAACACGTGAGGCAAGACTGACCCTTCGACTTATTGACTGAGGAAATGCAAACCTACGTTTCTAGCATTTGCAGACTTAGGGAATGATTTTGAAAATGTTGACTGGAATACTTTCTTTCAAATTCTGAAAGTGGCAGGGGTAAAATACAGGGAGCGAAAGATTATTTACAATTTGTAACGAAAGCAGATGGCATTTATAAGCGTCGATGGACAAGAAAGGGAAGCAGTGGATGGGAAGGGACTGAGACAGGATTGTAGCCTCTCCCGATGCTATTCAATCTGTAGATTGAGCAAGCAATAAAGGAAACAAAAGACAAGTTTGGAGTAGGTATTAAAATCCATGGAGACGAAATAAAAATTTTAGGTTCGCCGATGACATTGTAATTCTGTCAGAGACAGCAAAGGACTTGGAGCAGCAGTTGAACGGAATGGACCGTGTCTTGAAAGGAGGGTATAAGATGAACATCAACAAAAGCAAAACGAGGATAATGGAATGTAGTCGAATTAAGTCGGGTGGTGCTGAAGGAACTAGTTTAGGAAATGAGACACATAAAGTAGTAAAGGAGTTTTGCTATTTGGGTAGCAAAATAACTCACGATGGTCGAAGTAGACAAGATGTAAAATGTAGACTGGCAATGGCAAGGAAAGCGTTTCGGAAGAAGAGAAATTTGTTAGTATCGAGTATAGATTTAAGTGTCAGGATGTCGTTTCTGAAAGTATTTGTATGGATGTAGCCATGTATGGAAGTGAAACATGGACGATAAATAGTTTTGACAAGAAGCGAATAGAAGCTTTCGAATTGTGGTGCTACAGAAAAATGCTGAAGATTAGATGGCTAGATCACATAACTAATGAGGAGGTATTGAATAAAAATGGGGAGGAGTTTGTGGCACAACATGACCAGAAGAAGGGATCACCAATTTAATACTGGAAGGCAGCGTGGAGTGTAGAAATCGTAGAGGGAGACCAAGAGATGAATACACTAAGCAGATTCAGAAGGATGTAGGCTGCAGTAGGTACTGAGAGATGAAGAGGCTTGCATGGGATAGAGTAGCATGGAGAGCTGCATCAAACCAGTCTCAGGACTGAAGACCACAACAACAACATAATATTTTATGTGTCTCCCCTGCAGGTTCTTTGCTTACCGTCATTTACGTTTTAATTTGTCGGCCATTGAGTTTTGCCTCTGATAACTATTTTTCATATTGTCATAACTTCATCTGATATGTAATTAGTGTTACTAAATCAATAGGTATTCACACTACTGTGTACTCCACATGTAATATCGCGAAATTTTTATTTGAAGGGGGATAATTTTACGTGAGAACTAGAGTGATTGTCTCCTGTACGGGTTGTAGATGTTTCTCCTAAAAATGCTAGACAAACATCATGTCTTTGCACTTACAATTTTGTAACTTTTAAGTTTTATATTTCTGCATTGTTAGACACATTTTGTTAGTAATCTGTGATGTCAAAAATAGATAGTGTAGGTGCTAAGTAGCAAGTGTACTTTTTTTTTTTTTGATGTGTGTTGTGTGCACAGATACACTTCTTACCACCACACACTGCATTTTGTTGGTTTTTGAGGTTGTCTGTCTCTATGCTTCATTTTCAATTATTTCAACTGCTGTATATCTTGACATATACTAAACGTACACTCGTTATTTTTAACAAGCACCAATCCTGGAGATGGCGTTATTGGAATGCCGAAACTGGTCGTGTAAATAATGTAACAATTTCTAAAAGCATATGACTGCATGGCCGTTTATTTTTCGTAAATATCTGACCAGCCTCTGTCCCGTATCCACGATGGATCGACGGAGACAATCCATTACTTTCAGCACATCCTTTAAGCCCTTTATTGTCTCTAACGGAACTACATTTCATCGACAAACTCCAAAGACTTTATTTCTTATCCCTGAACTATAAGTCCAACTGAAAATTTTGCTGTGTTTATAATTACTGCTTGCTCAATGTACAAACTGAATAGGGTCCGAGATAGGTTACAACCTTGTCTCAGTTCTTCATCAACCACTCATTCCCTTTCATACCCTTCGACACTTGCAACTGACGTCTGGTTTATGTAAAAGTTCTGAATACGCTTTCGCTCCCGGTATTTTATCCCAGCTACATTCAAATTTGCAAAGATTGTATTTCAGTCAACAATGTCAAAGATTTCTGTAATTTCACAGATGCTATAAGAGTAGACAGGCCTTTTCTTAAGCTGTCTTCTAAGGTAAGTAGAAAGTTCAGTATCGTCACATGTGTTAATACATTTCTTATCAGTTCAAACTGAACTACTGCAAAGCCGCCTCTACGAGTATTTTCATTTTTCTGTAAAGAATTCGTGTTAATATTTTGCAACCATCATTTAGTAAACTCATAGTACGGTATGTTCACACCTGTCAGCACCTGTTTTCTTTGAATTTGCCGTGATATCTTTCTTTAAGTTCGAGGGTATTTCGCCTGACTCATATATCTTGCAATCTAAATGGAAGAGTTCTGTCATTGCTGGCTATCCCAAGGCTATCAGCAGATCTGATGGAATGTCATCTACTCCTGGAGCCTCGTTTCGACATAGTTCTCGAAGTGCTCTATAAAATTCCTCTCGTAGTATCAAACCCCCCATCTCGTGTCCATATACGTCCTCATCCGTTTCTATAATATTACTTTCAAGTTCATCTCCCTTACATTTTCCATCTCATCTTTGAGTTTTCCCTTGTTTGCTTATGTTTGGTTTCCCATCTCAGCTCTCGATATTCATACTGTTACTCCTCCGTTTTCCTAAAACCTCTTCTAATTTTCTTGTAGATGGTATCTGTCTGCCTCCTTGTAAACTACGCTTCCAAATCCTCACGTTTCTTCCCTGGCTGTCCTCCTCAGCCATGATGCGCTTCCTGTCATCCCAATTTTTTTTGGCCTACTTCATGTGCTCCATTTTATATTATCATCTTTCATCAGTTTAATTCAATATTGCCTTACCTATTTAATCCTCTGCTCTCTTTACTATATCATCTCTCAAAGCTACCCATTCGTCTGTTACTGTATTCCTCTTCCCCATTATAATCAATTGTTGCCTAATGCTCCCTACGAATCTCTCAACATCCTCCGGTTCTTTATACTGATCCATGTCCCATCTCCTTAATGTCATACATTTTTGCGTTTCTTCTGTTTTACCCCACAGTTCATGATCAATAAATTGTGGTCAGAGCCCACATCTGGCCCCAGAAATGTTTTATGTTTTAAAACCTGTTTCCGGTTTCTCTGTCTTACCATTCGCTTGTCATTCTACAAGCATACTGTCTATCCAAGTCTCTTCCAAGCATACACTCTTTTCTCATGAGCCTTAAACCAAGTGTTGTTGATGATTACACTACTCTCTGTACAAAATTCTGGTACTATTGTCTGTACAGAATTCTGGTTAGCCATTCCTCTTTCGTTCTTCCCCCCAGGCCATATTCAACTACACTCCTGGAAATGGAAAGAAGAACACATTGACATCGGTGTGTCACACCCACCATACTTGCTCCGGACACTGCGGAAGGGCTGTACAAGCAATGATCACACGCACGGCACAGCGGACACACCAGGAACCGCGGTGTTGGCCGTCGAATGGCGCTAGCTGCGCAGCATTTGTGCACCGCCGCCGTCAGTGTCAGCCAGTTTGCCGTGGCATACGGAGCTCCATCGCAGTCTTTAACACTGGTAGCATGCCGCGACAGCGTGGACGTGAACCGTATGTGCAGTTGACGGACTTTGAGCGAGGGCGTATAGTGGGCATGCGGGAGGCCGGGTGGACGTACCGCCGAATTGCTCAACACGTGGGGCGTGAGGTCTCCACAGTACATCGATGTTGTCGCCAGTGGTCGGCGGAAGGTGCACGTGCCCGTCGACCTGAGCCCGGACCGCAGCGACGCACGGATGCACGCCAAGATCGTAGGATCCTACGCAGTGCCGTAGGGGACCGCACCGCCACTTCCCAGCAAATTAGAGACACTGTTGCTCCTGGGGTATCGGCGAGGACCATTCGCAACCGTCTCCATGAAGCTGGGCTACGGTCCCGCACACCGTTAGGCCGTCTTCCGCTCACGCCCCAACATCGTGCAGCCCGCCTCCAGTGGTGTCGCGACAGGCGTGAATGGAGGGACGAATGGAGACATGTCGTCTTCAGCGATGAGAGTCGCTTCTGCCTTGGTGCCAATGATGGTCGTATGCGTGTTTGGCGCCGTGCAGGTGAGCGCCACAATCAGGACTGCATACGACCGAGGCACACAGGGCCAACACCCGGCATCATGGTGTGGGGAGCGATCTCCTACACTGGCCGTACACCACTGGTGATCGTCGAGGGGACACTGAATAGTGCACGGTACATCCAAACCGTCATCGAACCCATCGTTCTACCATTCCTAGACCGGCAAGGGAACTTGCTGCTCCAACAGGACAATGCACGTCCGCATGTATCCCGTGCCACCCAACGTGCTCTAGAAGGTGTAAGTCAACTACCCTGGCCAGCAAGATCTCCGGATCTGTCCCCCATTGAGCATGTTTGGGACAGGATGAAGCGTCGTCTCACGCGGTCTGCACGTCCAGCACGAACGCTGGTCCAACTGAGGCGCCAGGTGGAAATGGAATGGCAAGCCGTTCCACAGGACTACATCCAGCATCTCTACGATCGTCTCCACGGGAGAATAGCAGCCTGCATTGCTGCGAAAGGTGGATATACACTGTACTAGTGTCGACATTGTGCATGCTCTGTTGCCTGTGTCTATGTGCCTGTGGTTCTGTCAGTGTGATCATGTGATGTATCTGACCCCAGGAATGTGTCAATAAAGTTTCCCCTTCCTGGGACAATGAATTCACGGTGTTCTTATTTCAATTTCCAGGAGTGTACTATGTTTCTCCTTCTGTGTTTCCTACTATCGAATTCCAGTCCGCCATCACAGTTCAATTATCGCATCTTTTAACTATCTGAATTAATTCTCTCATCTCATCACACATTTCTACAATCTATTCATCATCTGCAGAACTAATTATCATATGAACTTGTGCTACAGTAGCAGGTGGGGCTTTTGTGTCCATGTGTTCACTTTACTGCTCAGGGTAGCTGCAGCGCTTTCCTGGTATGTCAATCATTATTAAACCTACTCCTTCATTACCATACGTCATTTTGTATTTATACCCCTGAATTCGCCTGACTAGAAGTTCTGCTCCTCCTGCCACCGAATTACACTCATTCATTTTATATTTAATTTCAAACTTCTTCAATTTTCTAACCTACCTGATTGAGGAGTCTAATATTACACTCTCCAATCTGTAGTTCTCTCCTAATAGAGTTTCACTGTACCAGGACAGCAGGTCCGTTTTCGTTATAGTTACAAGGCCAGATCAGCCAATCACCCAGAATGTAGCCCCTGCAACTACTGAAAAGGCTGCAGTCTCTCTTCAGGCGAAAAATGATTATCTGATCTGTCAACAGATATCCCTCCACTGTCGTTGTACCTATTGTATCGATCAGACACCCTGTGGATTAAAGGTTCATAGCATAAGCGGATCAGCCATTAGTGAAGGGTAAGGAGGACCTCCCTTAAATCTCGTTCAATTATCGTTAATGTTTCCATCTCTTATTACCCATCATGTCTTGTTTCTCCACTACTGCAGTTGGTAACAAGATTTAAACATCACCAAAATTTTATCATAATATAATCCTCAGATAATTATCTCTAATTTGCTGCTTTATCTATAAATGTAAACCGTTATTCATTGCACAAACACAATCGTAGTTGTCATGTTAATATCTTTCTTGTCAGTAACCATCCCCTCATTTACTGAAATAAATGATATACACTTCCAGTAAATATGTCACATGATTCAAAATAAACAACATTCTACATTTCATGACTATTTATCGCCAGAATCAAACATCAATATCATACCATACCAAACAAATATGCAACAGGAAAAACTGTATAACTTTGTTGAATAAAACGCTATCATCATCATAATCAGAAGAAAATTCATGTTTTTCCACAAATTTCTTTGTAATCCTAACTTCTAACAAAAATCTTTGCTACATAAGCTCACACTTATTTGTTAGCTAAATGCCATATCTCAATAATTTTGGTCATTAGTTTAGTACACCATTTCTATCTAACTACATTATTCAAGGCAAAATTAGCTGTAAACCATAAATAGTGACTTTTCAACTTAATTTTTTCTTGAACCTCCCGAGAACATATATTACTGATTTGTTTCAAGATCTTTGGATTTTTTGTCTTTTATTCTACATTACGAAATATTTCTTCTTTTCTAGTGACCAACAATTACTTTAATGTGTAACTGAGATTGTTCTCAAAAGGTTCTATGTATGGTATTTTACCTTACATACACATGATTACGACATAATGCATGATAGTAGCCCACCTTAGAAACGTGAATAAGAATTAGTTATTGTCTTTTTGTGTTCAGAAAGTCTGTAATTACGATTTATCACTGAATATAGTAACAATTTTCTCAATAACAGTGTAAAGCTTCAATCATGAAATAATTAGTAGACCTAAAACTAATCAGTTACATGTTAGTAAAGCCTCGAGCAAAATAGATCAACATATCCCCTTCAGTTTTAAAAGTTGCTGTCTGTTTTAAGTATATAATCTAAAACGTACTCAGGCTTTGTGACAAATGTGTGATAATATTAAAACTTTACAAACATAATTGGAGTACTGCTCAGAGTGTAAACATTACAGAAAAAGGTTGGTCACATATGTAAATGAAAAAAATGAGCAAATAATGTAGCATAGAACAGTGAGGAGTGAAACACTGCTACATGGCTCACTATCCTGTACTCACTGGGATAAAATGTGTCTAAGCACCCCTAAGCATACAAGAAGATAACGAGTTATTTAAAAGACACCATATCATATTCCCAAATTTGTTGAAAACTAATACATACTATTTAAACTACGGTAATTCGATATCATTTTCTATACATAGTAACAAAAAACAGTAAGGTCCCGAGTTCGAGTCTCGGTCGGGCACACAGTTTTAATCTGCCAGGAAGTTTCATATCAGCGCACACTCCGCTGCAGAGTGAAAATCTCATTCTGGAAACATCCCCCAGGCTGTGGCTAAGCCATGTCTCCGCAATATCCTTTCTTTCAGGAGTGCTAGTTCTGCAAGGTTCGCAGGAGAGCTTCTGTAAAGTTTGGAAGGTAGGAGACGAGGTACTGGCAGAAGTAAAGCTGTGAGTACCGGGCGTGAGTCGTGCTTCGGTAGCTCAGTTGGTAGAGCACTTGCCCGCGAAAGGCAAAGGTCCCGAGTTCAAGTCTCGGTCGGGCACACAGTTTTAATCTGCCAGGAAGTTTCATATCAGCGCACACTCCGCTGCAGAGTGAAAACCTCATTCTGGAATGTCTCTATTATTTATTACTATTTATGAATAAGACCTTTAACTCTTTATGTGAAGCATAGAGCTGGAACAACGAATAGCTATCTTGTTCTGTCTTCTGCTATGTTCACTTCTTCCCATCATGTTATTTGCTGTTGACCTTGTGCTTCAACTGCTCATCTCTACCGCATTTTGGGCCTGCCACATCTCTGACGTTCAAGCTCCTTTGCAATATGATCAATTGGTCTCCTAAGTCTCTGTCCCAAACATTTCCTCTTCCTGCTTCTTATTTGCAGCTCAGTTCACTTCTGGCTGGTTCTTTCCCAGAGTGTTTCATTAGAGATGTGCATTTGCCCGCCATATCCCGAGTATGTTCCTCAGACTTATGGTGTTGAATGTCTGCAGCCTATGAATCAGCTGCTTTCTCACTTTCCATGTTTCACATCCATATAGCGGCGCAGATTTTACATTTCTCTCAAATATTCAAAGTTTGGTCTTCAGTGTTATTTCCTTCGATCTACAGATGGAGTGGAGAGTTGTAATGGCGACTTTGGCTTGTTGGTGTGGCTGTTAATGTCATCTGTGGCACCACTATATAGTGTAATCATGACCTCTGTACATAAGTAAAATAGCAGTCTGAATAGGGTCACAATCATACCTACATTCAAAAACATATCCAGCATCACACATGAAACTAACTTAACAATAAAAACAAATGTCACAACTAAATGTGTATCATGCCATACACCGATAATGTAAAACTACCTCAGCCACATATGGAGAAGACCAGTAACATCTGGAAAAATTCTTGCACTATAATTTATAAATTCACTCATTATTATGAAATAGCTAAATGATAATCTAAACTTCATGTTATTCAGTAATGCAGAGAAAATTCACATGTACAAATAACTAAATTATTATCATGAAATGACCAAACACGATATTCTGGCATCTCTGCCCTGCATCTTGACTGATCTCAATATGACAATTTTTCTTGCTGCACCTCTTGTCCATAGGTGATCCGCTGCACTTACAATCCTGAAATTTGACTAATCTTGAACTTCTGTAAATTTTATGGGAATATGTTGTCAGCTATTGAGTTCCACAGCATGCCCACATTTATAGATTATTCGTTTCATAAGACTTGTATGCTTACAAATATGTTTGATGAATCTTTCTCATTGGCCCACCATGAAACATACAATATTTGATGTGTTTAAAAAATAATCTCTACAAATTCAGTGCAGCATTGTTTGTTACACATAATGTCAAAAAGAATGTTTATAGACACTAAATAAGTTTATAGTGAAAGTGTAGTGGGTGGTGGAATCACCAGTGGAAAAATAACTATAATAGTTGGTGTTATAGCAGCACCTCTTTGAGATTGAAGTCAGCTGACAAGTACCCCAGCTGAAAAGAAGTCTCTGTAACAAAGGAGGTCAGGTATCCAGGTAGTGAAGGAATTAGAATATTTTATCAAAATATAAGAGGTATTAGAGGTTGTTGTTGTTGTTGTGGTCTTCAGTCCTGAGAAAGGTTTCATGCAGCTATCTATGTTACTCTATCCTGTGCAACCTTCTTCATCTCCCAGTACCTACTGCAGCCTACATCCTTCTGAATCTGCTTCGTGTATTCATCTCTTGGTCTCCCTCTACGATTTTTATCCTCCACGCTGCCCTCCAATACTAAATTGGTGATCCCTCGATACCTCAGAACATGTCCAATCAACCAATCCCTTCTTCTAGTCAAGTTGTGCCACAAGCTCCTCCTCTCCCCAATTCTATTCAATACCTCCTCATTAGTTATGTGATCTACCCATCTAATCTTCAGCATTTTTCTGTAGCACTACATTTCGAAAGCTTCTATTCTCTTCTTGTCTAAACTATTTATCGTCCACATTTCACTTCCATAGATGGCTACACTCCATACAAATACTTTCAGAAACGACTTCATGACATTTAAATCTATACTCGATGTTAAGAAATTTCTCTTCTTCAGAAACGCTTTTCTTGCCATTGCCAGTCTGCCTTTTATATCCTCTCTACTTCGACCATCATGAGTTATTTTGCTCCCCAAATAGCAAAAGCCCTTTACTACTTTAAGTGTCTCATTTCTTAATCTAATTTCCTCAGCATCACCTGACTTAATTCGACTACATTCCATTATCGTCGTTTTGCTTTTGTTGATGTTCATTTTATACCCTCCTTTCAAGACATTCCGTTCAACTGCTGCTCCAAGTCCTTTGCTGTCTCTGACAGAATTACAATGTCATCGGCGAACCTAAAATTTTTATTTCTTCTCCGTGGATTTTAATACCTACTCTGAACTTTTCTTCTGTTGCCTTTATTGCTTGCTCAATATACAGATTGAATACAATCGGGGATAGGCTACAACCCTGTCTCACTCCCTTCCCAACCACTGCTTCCCTTTCATACCCCTCGATTCTCATAACTGCCATCTCCTTTCTGTACAAATTGTAAATAGCCTTTCGATCCCTGTATTTTACCCCTGCCACCTTCAGAATATGAAAGAGAGTATTCCAGTCAACATTGTCAAAAGCTTTCTGTAAGTCTACAAATGCTTGAATCGTAAGTTTGACTTTCCTTAATCTTTCTTCTAAGATATGTTGTAGGGTCAATATTGCCTGACATGTTCTAATATTTCTACGGAAACCCAACTGATCTTCCCCGAGGTCAGCTTCTACTAGTTTTTCCATTCGTCTGTAAATAATTCGCGTTAGTATTTAGAGGTACAGTTAGAAAACAGCTTATAGCAGTTGATTCTGACATTATTGTTATTTTGGAGAATAATTTGAAGGAAGACATAGGAGAAACTGGATGAATTTACATAATCTAACGCAGTTTCTGGTGTTTGAAAGATAATAGAACCATATTTAGCACCTGAGGTAATTATGTTTTTTTTCTCATTAAATTTGTTCATGATATTCTTGGAAATTATCGCAACACATGCTATCACTCAAGGAACGTTTTCACAAATGTTACTTCACTTACAGATTTCATATTGTGGTAGGGAATTCTTAGTAATCAGATAAGCAAATGAGTTTAACACTTTTTAATATAACTTTTAATGCTCTCACAATTTTTCAAAAAATGATGCACATGAAATGAAGCAATTTCAATCTCAGAGAAAAGTAAACAATTTTCACAGAAATACACTTGTACCATGGGAAGTTGCGTTATACTATGAACAAAGTCTGCTGAAAATTTCATTTTTCCATCTCCAATGCTACAGTGAAGAATGTTCCTTATACAATGAAAAATAAAAGTTCAGAGAAAAAAATTTACACCATAAACTAGTACCTTAATGTTGGCCATAACAATACATTTGGTCTTCCTGCTCTTCTTGTACCTGTTTCCTATCTACCTAATGTTACTGGCATGCCCTTTTGGCTATATCCATCACAGAGTTCAGAATGTGCAGCACACACAGTATCTATCTTCTTCAATAGCTTCTCAGTGAAACAACCTGCAACAAAGGGTCCTTACTCTTCCCATGTTACCATCATTGAACACCAGAAATGCATCATATGTGGCAATTTTAACAACAGTAGAGGAGCTAAAAGGATTTTTTGGTTATCTCTGTCAAAAAAGACTGCTGAAGCTACCATTCAGGTTTAGTGTTCCAGCATGGGTACATTTCTTTAACAAATATGAATGCACTAGACAGTAGAATGTTTGCTGTATGGTGTTTAAGGCTCCTTAGGAAGTATGTGCTTATGTGAATAGGTTTTTTCTGCTTTTGCCTGCTTATATTTGCACCAAGATACATCACACAATTCATGTACTGGCTTCTCATCAGTTGACAACTTGTGAAACAACATTGACCAAACTGTCTTCTGCATTGCCTTCAAATCTCCATTGTTTTACCTTCTTGCTTTGTTATAGTATATTTGAAAATTGTGGATCTCTTTGTTAGTCTTTCGTTGTGGCCCATCCAGTGGCTTTCCATCATTGAGTTTTACACTTTTTTGTTCTCGTTTCAGTTTCAGAAGTCTCCCACCCACCCTCTTCAGGAATGTGCCCCACACACTATAGCTTTCCAATGTTGCATACATTTCCATAAGGTTTGCCTTTTACAACAGATTTGAAAGCACTAGAATCTCCATCAGCAACATATTTCACATATCTAACTCCATGCCTCCTTTCGTGTCAATAAAATGTTAATTTCTTTCCTGCTGGTTCCATGCCACCACAAGAACTATCACAATTCTTGCTGCAATTTAATTCGTGTTTTATTTGCCACGGCCTCTCTTCTTCCTTATTGTCTAACCTCTCCCTCAGTGCAAAAATAGAGCAATATTTGTACCTCACCTACAAATCCTCAACTTCTCCAGTGTCAACGTTTATAACTGATGAAACACTGTGCAGGGTGGTGTGGCCTCTTTTCATCCATGTAGTATCACATAAAACACATAGATCAGTAGAAGGAAAAGGGTCATTTACTTCTGTCTTAACGTCTTTGTTAAATAAAACTGCCTCATTCACTACTGCTAACAAACTGTTAGTGCATTCTATTTCAAAGACATTCAGAAAATGGTTGTTTTTGTGTGGAGTACTGAGATAACATATTCGTTACTGACAAAACAAAATGTTACATCCCTTCCAACACCAACGCATCTTATCATGAAGCAGAATCTTATGTAGGCTTCGTACAGACAATTCTTAGCAGCTGATGTTTTTAATTCAAAGTTGGTTTGACAGCTGTCACAAAACAATTGCATGTTACATACAATACCATCTCTGTCATTGCTGTCATATAACCTTAAAGATTTATTGCCACAGTTACCACATGCACACTAATTTCTAATAATAGAACATATAATTTCTAAATCAATTACCTTAAAACCACTATTTATTTCGTCTCTAGTGCACTGAAACTCTACACCAGTTCCAAGTTTCTTCTGCAAAATGCTCGTGGTCGTAGCATCAAAATTATCTTCTGCTGAATTCTGTTGACACACTTGTAGAAACTGTTTATTCACTCATAAGTGGCAAGCTTAAACCAATTTCGTAAACACTTTACCAATATACCTTGTATTTTAAAGGTAAATAATGCAAAAGATATCTTGAACACATCCGTAATTCTCACAATAACGGCAGAACAGAAATGTTTATATTTCTACATCACTGATAATAACAGCTGCCGAAGATAGCTAGCGGAAGGCAAAGATAGCACGACTTAAACGGGTCCACTGCGTTCTATACTATTCAGATGCTTTTATAACTACAGGAAGTAATAAAACATTGCAAACAAGAAGAGTGTCATCTAGGAAAGTGGGCATGATGCTGCACAGTCTCTGAAACAAGACAACTTTTTTATCATTTGTAGTTCGAATTAATCTGTGAAAATTGGAGACAGCATTTCTAACATGCTACAAAACTATGTGATGGTAAAATTTTGAAATCATTTTTTTCCAATTTTGCCTATATCGCCCCTTAAACAATTTGACAATTCAGAGGCTTTCTTTACCAGAGTAGCCAACACTTTTTCAAGGAGTTCTTCATGGAGTGGGGTAGTGGTCACGTACATAAAAACACTACTCCTTCGAGTCTCTTACCATATCACTGCACTGCACTGAACAGCTATTTGAGTGATGTGCATGGGGCAGATGAAATTAGTGAAACAAAATTTCTAATTTTTGTTGTTGCTTTTAGGTCCCCTAACTCTAACTTCAGAGCATTTCTGGAGGGTTTTTGGTTAAAGTTATAGGAAGTGGCAAATTTTAGTTATATGTGGTGTTTTCAATATTAATTTTGTATGTGACTGAGCAACAAAAAGTATGTTGACAGATCTTCTCAATTAATTTGATCTGATGCAGATTCTTTTTTCAATCAGAGTGTGAAGGAACAGCAGCACAGCCATAGACAGTATATTTATTCATTCTTCATTACTAGATGGGCGTTCTGTTACTGAAAGGGTGAACAGTCTTTCAGGCCGTCATTCACAAATTTTAACAGTCGAGTTATATATATTTACAAACTATGTAGAAAAGATAATCCAAGAGCATTCAAGACTTTTTTTAAACTTAATAAAGGAACAAGAGTTTCATGATGTTTAGAGGGCCAATAATTTACATCACAAATATAATGCTTCCCTTAACACATTTCTTATGCTCTTTGCGAGGAGCTTTAGATTAGAACATTCAAAACAGGGCACTAGCAGTAAAAGGCTGCCTGGATGGTTGATTAGTGGGATATCATGTAGAACAAAGTGGAAATTATATCAAATTATGGGAAATTGCCACAAGTGAGCTACCATAGCCGATTACTAACAGTGGTGTAAGGTGCTTAGAAATGTTATTGGGAGGGCAAAAAGTATGTGATACACAAATAGAACTGCTAATTCTATGCTAATTGAAATAAATGAAATGCATTGTGTTTTGCAAACCATTTAAAGAAGTATTTTGTCTCTGTTACTGATAGCATGGGGTTGTCACGTTCAGTAAATAATGCAATCGAATATCTGAGACCAGTGCACAAAAGCAATCTCAGTAAAATGGAATAGACACTTACTTCGCCCAAAGAAATAGAATCCATCATAAAGTCCTTGAAATCAAAGCATTCTAATTGTTATGATAACATATCAACAATGTAAATAAAAGAGTGTTCATGTGAGCTTAATGATATCTTAAGTTATTTGTGTAATCAATCACTTGTCACAGGAACATTCCCAGACTGCCTTAAATATGCTGGTTATACCTCTCCACAAGAAAGGGGACAAAGAAATGCCGTCAAATTACCAACCGATCTCACTACTGCCAGCTTTTTCAAAAAACTTTGAAAAGGTTATGTTCAAACGTCTACTTAAGCACCTTAGTGAAAATAACATACTGTCAAAGTTTCTTAAGGGTTCTGATAATGAGAAAGGTATTTACACAAAGCAAAAATGTCCTTAATTCATTGCACAACAAATTAGAGGCACCTGGCATATTCTGTGACCTGTTAAAGGCGTTTGACTGTGTGAATCACAGCATTCTTTTAAGTAAATTAAAATATTAGGGCGTCACTGGTGGTGCTGCAAAGTGGCTTCAGTCATATCTTACTAATTGAAAACAAAGGATGTCATTATGTAACACTTCAGCAGTAGGCAATCAGACATCATCTGACTGGGAAGAAATAACATGTGGTGTTCCTGAAGGTTCCATACTAGGTCCACTACAGTTTCTTTGGTATATTAATGACATGTCATCTGTTACATTACCATATGCCATGTTTGTCTTATTTGCAGATGATACAAACATTGCAATAAATGGGAAATCAAATATAAATTTAGGAAGGGCAGCTAACCAAATTGTTACAGACATTAATAAGTGGTTCATAGCCAATTCACTGTCATTAAACTTTGAAAAGACCCACTATATGCAGTTCAGAACTTCTAAGAGATTTCCTTCTGATGTGTGTATAAAATATGATGATATGGAAATAAGAGAAGTTGTGAGTATAAAATTCTTGGGATTACAACTTGATAATAAATTCTGTTGGGAGTAACATACTAACGACCTGCTGAAGCGCCTAAACAAGTCTGTGTTAGCGATGCGAATGATGCCAGACACAAGAGATACAAATATAAAAAAAACTGGCATATTATGCTAATTTTTACTACATTATGTCATATGGTATCATATTTTGGGTTAACTCCACAAACAGAGAAAATTTTTTTTGAGTACAGAGGCGTATAATAAGAGTAATGAGTAGTGTAAATCCAAGAACTTCATGTCAAAACCTATTCACAGAATTGGGCATATTAACCACAGCTTCTCAGTATATTTATTCCATAATGAAATTTATTGTAAGTAATACATCTCTTTTTTCCAACTAATTGCTTAGTACACAGTATCAATACTAGGAATAAGAACAATATACATAAAGATTTGAAATCACTTACTCTCGCCCAGAAAGGAGTCCAGTATTCAGCAATGCATATTTTCAATAAGTTACCAGCAACTTAAACATAATTTAAAAGAATTGTTGGTGGCCAACTCCTTCTATTCCATTCATTAGTTTCTCAACAAGTGCTGTAGACAATTTTTAAGAAAATTTATAATACTTAAATTTTTGACCATACTTGGTTGTAACAGCCAAGCAACTACGTACTGTGTGAATGATGGATGTATGGAAAGCAGATGTAAGTCTGACTGTTCTTAACTGAGTATCACTGAAACGAATAATTTACTTTAATATTTGACAATACTTGGTTGTAATAGCCAAGAACTAGCAAATGTCTGAATAATGGATTTCATGAAAGCAGATGTAAGTATTAAACCTGTAAATATTTGAAGTTTAAATTAAATTCATACACATAATTTTACTGTTTATTTGCTGAGGATCATTAAAATTAATCAAACTCAAGTTTTTCTAATTACATTTTTGTAATGCTTTTATCTGACATGTTGCACACCCAGGAGGATTCCCTGTTTTATGGGTGTAAGGAATGAGTAATTAATCTAATCTATTCTAACCTAAGGAGAGAATTAAAACTATATCATCAGTCATGAAGGAAGTGCCTGGTCAGCAGCACAAAGTCAACACAATAAAGTCATTTTGTAGAAAAAATATTTCTGTTAGTGGTAAGTTGGATACATGTGCAGGATTTAACAGTCACTTTCTGATCACTGGCTGCGCGGTTCTAGGCGTTTCACTACGGAACTGCACTGATTCTATGGTCAGAGATTCGAATCCGACCTCGGGCATGGATGTGTGTGATGTCCTTAGGGTACTTCAGTTTTTAGTAGTTCTATTTCTAGGTGACTAATGATCTCAGATGTTATGTCCCATAGTGCTTAGAGCCATTGGAACCATTTTTTTTTTCAAATCACTGCTGGTGAATTAAATAAAAACTTAGGTTATACAGGAAATCAGGTAACTTTGTTGAGAAATGTCTTTCTGAGAACGATGTCTCAAATACTCCTCTGTGATACTGATAACTGGGAGATAGAGTCAATAATTAAATCACTGAATACTTAGAACTCTCATGGATATGATGGAGTGCCTAGTAGAATATTGAAGTACTGTGCTGCATGAGTTAGCACTTTACTTAGCCATATTTTTTTGCCTTTAAGAATGGTCAGTTTCCTCAAGGATTGAAGTGCTCAGTAGTAAAGCCACTTGGCCAAAAGGGAGAATTGGATAATGATTACTATTTTAGACCAATTTCTATGCCATCAGTGTTTGCTAAGGTTATGGAAAAGGCTGTGAATATAAGGGCAATTGATCATTTTATTCACATAATTTGCTATCAAATGTACAGTTTGGTTTGAGAAATGAGTTAACAAATGGAAATACTATAATACTTTTCTCTGTGAGATACTGACTGGATTAAACCAGCAAGTTCGTACACTAACCATCCTTTTTTATTTAACTAATGCATTTGATTGTGTTGATCACTAAATATTGCTCCGGAAGTAGGACCATTATGTAATATAGGATGTAGTTCCCAAGATGTTCAAAACTTACTTTAACAACTGAGAGCAAAAGCTCATTATCCACAGTGTTTATAATGACTATGATATGGGTTTGAGTGGGGCAGAGTCAACTGAATGGTACCTCAGGTACCAGTGCTGTGGCCACTCCTGTTCTCCATTATATAAATGACACGTCATCTAGTATTTCAGGTGATAGTAAAATATTTCTATGTGCTGATGACACTAGCTAGGTAGTGATGGAAATAGTGTGCTACATTGGCACTATTTCAAAAAGAGCAGTTCATGACCTAAGTTCAAGGGTTGCAGAAAATAATCTAATGCTTAATCAAAGTAAGACTCAGTCACTACAGTTTCTGGCACACAGTTAAACAGAGCGTGACATTTCAATTTCACAGAATGGGCATATGATTAGTGAAACTGAACAGTTCAAATTTTTAGATGGCCCGATAGATAGAAAGCTATTGAGGAATACCCAAGTCAGGATATAATTCAAAGCCTTATTGCTGCCATTTCTACTACTCGAATGGTATTTGAGTCAAGAGATAGTTCAACATGAAAACAAGTCTGATTTGCATATTTTCATTCGCTTCTGACATATGCTATTATACTTTGAGGTTCCATTTGGGGGGAATTTAAGGAGATGAGACTTGGAGAAACTGAAAGAACCAGATGTTGTACAGAGTTTCAGGGAGAGCATAAGGGAACAATTGACAGGAATGGGGGAAATAAATACAGAAGAAGAAGAATGGGTAGCTTTGAGGGATGAAGTAGTGATGGCAGCAGAGGATCAAATAGGTAAAAATACGAGGGCGAGTAGAAACCCTTGGGTAACAGATGAAATATTGAATTTAATTGATGAAAGGAGAGAATATGAAAATGCTGTAAATGAAGCAGGCAAAAAGGAATACAAACGTCTCAAAAATGAAATCGACAGGAAGTGCAAAATGGCTAAGCAGGGATGGCTAGAGGACAAATGTAAGTATGTAGAGGCTTATCTCACTAGCGGTAAGATAGATACGGCCTACTGTAAAATTAAAGAGACCTTTGGAGAAAGGAGAATCACTTGCATGAATATCAAGAGCTCTGATGGAAACCCAGTTCTATGCAAAGAACGGAAAGCAGAAAGGTGGAAGGAGTATATAGAGGGTCTATACAAGGGCGATGTACCTGAGGACAATATTATGGAAATGGAAGGTGATGTAGCTGAAGATGAAATGGGAGATATGATACTGTGTGAAGAGTTTGACAGAGCACTGAAAGACCTGAGTCGAAACAAGGCCCCCAGAGTAGACAACATTCCATTAGAACTACTGACAGCCTTGGGGGAGCCAGTCCTGACAAAACTTTACCATCTGACGAGCAAGATGTATGAGACAGGCGAAATACCCTCAGAGTTCAGGAAGAATATTATAATTCCAATCCTAAAGAAAGCAGGTGTTGACGTGTGAAAATTACCGAACTATCAGTTTAATAAGTCACAGCTGCAAAATACTAACGCGAATTATTTACAACCGAATGGAAAAACTGATAGAAGCCAACCTCGGGGAAGATATGTTTGGATTCCATAGAAATGTTGGAACACGTGAGGCAATACTGACCCTCCGACTTATCTTAGAAGAAAGCTTAAGGAAAGGCAAACCTACATTTCTAGCATTTGTAGACTTAGAGAAAGCATTTGACAATGCTGATTGGAATACTCTCTTTCAAATTCTGAAGAAGGCAGGGATAAAATACAGGGAGCGAAAGGCTATTTACAATTAGCACAGAAAGCAGATGGCAGTCATACGAGTCAACGGGTATGAAAGGGAAGCAGTGGTTTGGAAAGGAGTGAGACAGGGTTGTAGCCTATCCCCAATGTCATTCAAACTGTATACTGAGCAGTTAATAAAGGAAACAAAAGAAAAGTTCAGAGTAGGTATTAAAATCCATGGAGAAGAAAAAAAAAGTTTAAAGTTCGCCCGATGACATTGTTATTCTGTCGGAGACAGCAAAGGACTTGGAGCAGCAGTTGAATGGAATGGACAGTGTCTTGAAAGGAGGGTATAAGATGAACATCAACAAAAGCAAAACGAGGATAATGGAATGTAGTCGAATTAAATCAGGTGGTGCTGAGGGAATTACATAAAGAAATGAGACACTTAAAGTAGTAAAGGAGTTTTACTATTTGGGGAGCAAAATAACTCACGTAGGTCGAAGTAGACAAGATATAAAATGTAGACTGGCAATCCCAAGGAAGCGTTTCTGAAGAAGAGAATTTTGTTAACATCATGTATAGATTTAAGTGTCAGGAAGTCGTTTCTGAGAATATTTGTATGGAGTCTAGCCATGTATGGAAGTGAAACGTGTACGTAAACAGTTTAGACAAGAAGAGAATAGAATCTTTCTAAATGTGGTGCTACAGAAGAATGCTGAAGATTTGATGGGTAGATCACATAACTAATGAGGAGGTATTGAATAGAATTGGGGAGAAGAGGAGTTTGTGGCACAACTTGACTATAAGAAGAGATCGGTTGGGAGGACATGTTCTGAGACATCGAGAGATCACCTATTTAGTACTGGAGGGCAGCGTGGAGGGTAAAAATCGTAGAGGGAGACGAAGAGATGAATATACAAAGCAGATTCAGGAGGATGAAGGCTGCAGTAGGTACTGGGAGATGAAGAGGGTTGCACAGGATAGAGTAGCATGGAGAACTGCATCAAACCAATCTCAGGAATGAAGACCACAACAACAACAACAACAACAACTTTGAGGTAACTCCTCCCATTATCAAACGATATTTTCTGCTTAGAAACAGCCGGTTAGGGCAATAAGTGGTGTAAGTTCGTGAACAACTTGTCGACGCTTGTTCGCTAGTGTGAGTATTCTGACGTTAGCCTCTCAGTATATATATTCTTCAGTCTCATTTCTTGTTAATAGTATCAGGTTATTACCAAGAATTAGCAGCTTTTACTCAGTTACTACTTGGCCGAAATCGAATATGCATTTGGTTCACACTTCCTTGAATCTTGCATAGGATGTGTGCAGCATACTGCTGCATCTATTTTCAATAAGTCATGACAGGAATTCAAAAATCTTAGCAGTATTCCACGTGCTTTCAAATGGAAACTGAAGAGTTTCCTCATGATTCACTGCTTACCCTGATTCCTGAGTTATACTGCTGATTGCGTTTACACATACTTATGGCTTATCTTTTTTGGGTTCATAAACAGTTTTATGTTGTAATTTCATGTACCGACATGTTTTATGAACTTGCAGATTACGTACTCTATTTGGTCCAACAGAACTAGACATGCAGAATGAAACAAAATTAAGTTGTGTTATATTATTTCCTCACATCACAAGAAATTTAGAAAGGGCAGCCTTTAAACTTCTTTTGCATGCCATTCATAACAGATCATTATAGGCTATTGCTGGATATTTGCAATACTTTAAGCATTGTAGATACGTCCCAGGATCTAAAAGTTATTATTATTAAGAAGTAACTTTCTAGTTGATGCGGATGGCATAATTTGGTCATGGGAAACTGTTGCTGTATCTTGTATGGTTTTCCAGGACCATATTCCTAAACAGAATGGACTCGGTTCACTATGAATGCATAAGATTAATTACAGAAATCTTCAAGTCACTGAAATCTAAAACTATTCACCAAGAGGCCAAGTGTGACTGGCTATCACTGTTTCATCTGCTAGGAAAGAGACTGCCAGAGGTAATGGAGACCACAACCACCAATCAACACACACTGCTCCCCAGCGATTCGCCTATTATTTCATTAATACTGATACCTTTCCTGCTAATTCTGCGTTGTCATGCCTAGCTACACTTCTGATTCTCTCTGTCTCGCTCCCATGACTTCACTGCTTACAAAGTCGTGGCTCCGAATTTGGTTGGGCATTCTCCAGCGACACCAACTGGCCCTGAGATAACATGAAGCGATGGCTTCTCGCTACCATGTTTCTTCTGTGTGCTGTTCTGCAGTAGTTTTGTTTTCGTGGAGGAAGAGGAATGTCTCTCACTATATGGTCAAAAACTCCATCCTAATCCTGCCACTGGCATTTCATGATGTACCTCCCATTATCCCTGTCGTTGCACTTTCCGTCGTTCCATATCCTTTGATCGCACCCTGTTCATAGCTTAAAGAGTTATCATTATGCTTGGCTGCACAATACGCTGGCACCTGGCTGAGCCTCTGGGTGCCCTGTGAATTTTACTTTCCCATCCCTAAACCAGTAAGACTTAACATTATTCTCTATTTCTTAATAATGGTTTGAGTTATAAGTCCGTTCGTTTTGCTCTTGCGCTTCAAAAGCTGCGCCCGCCGTTCCTCCCTGGGTAACATAGCTACCGAAACGCCTCTACGACGTAGCCACCGACAATCTAACGCCTCGTTTGACATGTCAGCGTGTGTTTGTGCATGGCATTGAATGGGACACCTTGAACTTGTGTTAAGAAGGTACTGAAAGAAGCAGGAACTCTTCTGACATCTTATGCTGTTTTACTACAGAATGGGGAAAACCGCCTCACAATGCCGGCCAAGATTTGTGCTGTATACGGGGACGATGCAGTAACGGTCCGAGCGTGTCAGAAGTACTTAGTCGACTTCAAGCTGGGAAATCCGCCCTTACATTCAAACCGTCATCTGGATGGCCAACAGTTACGAAAGTGGAATGGCTTTATGACATGATAGTCAACAATCCACAAATTATAACATGGGTGTTGGCATGAGAGTTCAATGTCGCTCGTGCTACTGTAGCCAGGAATGTAAAGAATAGATTACGTAAATGTTTGGGACGCATGGGTTGCTAATGAACTGAGTGAAGAAAATTTCATTTTGAGCATGTGCATCCGAGACTTCTTATAGACACGCAGTAAGGAGGCTCCTTTTCTGGAACAGCAAGTAACTGAAGATGAGAAGCGGGACATATAGAATATCGCCTGGAATAGTAAATCGTGAAGCAAGACAGGGCAGCAACCACTATTAGTTCCTAAACCAGGACCGCGCCCGAGATAGGTTCTGCTACGCAACTGTTGGGATTGCAAAGGCGTCTTGTATTACGAACTCTGTCCAAATGAGACTATCAATTTCCAGATACAGTGTTCTCAGTTTGATCGTCTCAACGCATCCATTGATGAATAACGACCGGATTTGGCACAGGACGTCGTCTAGCACCATGACAACGGCAGGCCACATACCTGTATGATGATCCATCAAAAGCTTCATTCTTTTGAGTGGGATATGTTACCCCAAGCTCCGTATTAGACAGGCACAGCCTGTTCCGACTTTCATCTACTCTGTTCCCTGCAGAATTCCCTGAATGGCCCTCGCCTCAAATTCTAGGAGGACAGCAGACATCCTCGAAGAGTTCATCAGCATGAAAACTGCAGAGTTTTGGAAGAACTGCTTTTATAAGCTTCCAGAGAAATGGCAATACGTTATCAACAGTAATATTGTATTATGCAGGAAGTAAATAGTTTGTTTACAAAACCGATTCACCTTATTTAGCACCTTATTTGATGATATTGTGGGCGACCTTGTGCATACAGTGCATAAGAAGACACGCCATAAAATGGTTCAAATGGCTCTGAGCACTATGGGACTTAACATCTAGGGTCATCAGTCCCCTAGAACTTAGAACTACTTAAACCTAACTAACCTAGGGACAGCACACAACACCCAGCCATCACGAGGCAGAGAAAATCCCTGACCCCGCCGGGAATCGAACCCGGGAACCCGGGCGTGGGAAGCGAGAACGCTACCGCACGACCACGAGATGCGGGCAGAAGACACGCCAGAAGACACTCTATCGTAGGGAGGTGACAGGCCAGCAAGCACTCTTTCGTAGGGAGGTGTGTTTCCAGGTGTTCTTTGTGATTGCGCTGTAACGAGGCGTGAAAAACCTTATGGGACAACGGCTTACATTCCTACAACGCTTGGCTGTCTTCTGTGTATACGACACACTAGCACTCCGTCTTCAGGCCACGAGTGGCCTACCGGGACCACCCGACCTCCGTGTCATCCTCGCTGGAGAATGCGAATAGGAGGGGCGTGGGGTCAGCACACCGCTCTCCCGGACGTAAGATGGTATTCTTGACCGAAGCCACTACTATTCGGTCGAGTAGCTCCTCAATTGGCATCACGAGGCTGAGTGCACCCCGAAAAATGGTAACAGCGCATGACGGCCTGGACGGTCACCCATCCAAGTGCCGACTACGCCCGACAGCGCTTAACTTCAGTGACCTCACGGTAACCAGTGTATGCACTGCGGCAAGGGCGTTGCCTGTATACGACACAAGGAAGACCGTAATAAAGTACCCAAGTAGTTTTCTACAAACGGACAATATTTCTTGTGGTTGTGTGACCTCCAGATAAAACAGTAACGTAAATGTCGCATCGTGATCAAGTTAAATTGTGTTCAACAACCAACAGAAGCTAAGGAATCCTTATGGGAGCCACCGCTTCAGAGCACGTCTACCCAGTGTACTGTCTAAGAACTAACGAAATCTATCCAAAATGAAATACACAAGCTAAAGTTAAATAGTCAGTTCCACAAACTTGTTACAATATTTTTGCCAAGAGACATTTGACTCCTAAAAATGCCAGGATACTGCATCATCATCGGTATCGTACCACGTTTATCAGATTATACGTATGCAATCTCAAGCAGACGACCATCTTTGAACACAGATAAACACTGAGAAAGTACTGTGTCAGTGTAGCTAATATACCAACGCAGATGCGAGAGAGTACACAGGTACATTGTGAAAGCTGTATTGATCATTGTATGTTGACACGTCTGAAAGTTATCCGACTATGAAAGTCAAACATTTGTAATGAATACTAAATGTCACCTCCTATGAGATTTGCAATGTTTAACTCGTCAAAGACATTCAAACTTCTTTCGCAGCGTACTACATCACACAGATCCGACAGGAACTCTTGACAAGATCTGCTTTCGAACAACTCCCCCTTTAATCATTTTTCCTTAGGTTCCAATCATTAAAACATTAGACGCTCTATTTTATTTAACTCCAATATAATAGAAATGGTAGAGTCCGTCTATCGAGAGTGAAGCGGTTTTTCTTCGCTTAAACTCCACCTTTCTTCCTTTTAAACCAGAACACTGCATATTTGCCAACCTTCAGTAAGGTTAGGACAGTGATGATGTTAGATCCACATGGTACCCATTCCCTGTACTACGTTGAATTATGCCATTCCATTCATTATTGCCTCTTGCTAGCTAGGCCGCTTTTTCCTGTGGTGCCACTGGAACAATGGAAAACATATCTCACCTGTTGATATCTGAATATGACTGTTTCGCTAAATTTAAAACTAATTAGTGACCAAACTGTTGATCTGATGCTGATGAGGGTTATAGCAACACACTTAGGCTTTCCCAGTATATATTTCTGTATACAAGAAGATATAATTTCTTCAAAAATAATTTATATCAGGGGTTCTGCTGAGCAGACAAATGAAACAGAGCTGCCAGAGTTCACTTCGCCTCCATTGGTATTAGACATATTTAGTTTTTCTTACCAAGATATTTTCAACAAATGTCTTCTCTTCAATAGATCTTTCACTTCTTTCAAAGTGAATTATAAATTTTCAATTTTTTCTGTTGCATTAAGTTTAGAAACATGTTTCAGCCTCTTTATCTATCACCACCAAATTGTAAACAGTATCATAAACTTTTTTGTCAAATATATTATAAAATGTCTTTGCAATAAACCAAATTATACAAAAACCTTTCCCTGACAAATCCAAAATATTACACATTGTGGCCAATACATACATGGGAAATTAAGAATACGTAATCCTGAACCCAAGAAAATGTAAAAGTAATGCTTTACATTTCATTCTTTAGTTAAACCACATCAGAAGTATTAGTACCTTCATTTCCACTCTGTAGAAGTTGAAGCAAATATTAATGATCTTTATACTATCAAATGGTACACCCTCCAATATTTATGTGATCCCAGATAATTAAGGCAACTCTAGAAACTGGAAATGGCACATAACTCGAATATAAACGGACAAATGATAACCAATGAGATACATTTTTCTAGTATTTACAAACAAACAATCGAGAGAAGCCTTCACAGACTAGATAAATTACTGACATACACAGATAGTAATCAATGAATGCAGGTATCAGCATACATACTTATCAAAGACATGAACTATCCCTGGAGTTTCAAGTGCAGGAGATAGATAAATTCAATTGATAATCCTAATATGATGGACTAACGATGAAGTGTTCGATGTGAAGATAGAGGGATGGCTGTAATGATGGCTTATCACATGGTGTAGTGTATTTTCCAGTGGAAGAGCGTGACATAGTAAGCCCGCCGACTGTGAACACTGACAGTTATAGCCGACAGATATTTACAAAGCGCTGAGCAAGCGAACATTAAGTCTGGCGCAAGACTGCTGCTGCTGAGAATATACCATGTGCACATCTCAATCATTTTGCTGCAGCTGTTGGTCTGAAAAGAAGCTGGCAAAAAGATTAAGACGACTGTTTTCTCAAGTTTTATAACCTCTGAATGTCCCCACAACGATTGCTTCAGACCTCTAAAATAGGAAAAGTATCATTTGCTGAAAGGGCAGCGGTCAAGAACTTCCTGGTCGGACTTGGGGAAAAGATACCAACTTTTGTCCATGGATGTTTCCCCTCCTGCCTTGACCATAACCTTTGGAACACCTCTATGAATACGAAGAGCCATTTGAACTTTGTTTCAATTTAAAGGTTGCCCCAGTCGTTAACAGATAAAAAAGTATCTCAAACAGATTCTTCTTGATTTTCTTCAAAAATTTTCCCGCCTAGTGGCAGGGTCTGCTAAACCTATTCGCATCTCCATTTCTTTCGATCGCGGCCCATGTCTTCATGAAGATGTACATCCTTCACATCGTTATGCTGGGCGTTGGGCTGTCGCTGTGTTGTCGATGCCTTGGGTCCCTTTCCCACAATTTGTATTGTCTATGGTGCCGTTACTACAGTATCGTCTTCGAAAACATTCGAGACGGCTTTCTGTCACTTTCTTTCGGATCAGTGCTACGGCAAAATGTTCCACACAATTTCGCACCATATTTCCTAAAAATAGCCCCTTCTCCTCTACAGTAGTGTCGTTCGATTCGTGATCCCGTCGAGTGATGTCGCTTGATCATCTAAACATCTTAGTCTCCATAACCGCCAGTCGTCGTTCTACCTCTTTTGTAACTGGCTATCAATTGGTGCTGAGAAAGCACTGGGATAGATGACAGGCCAGTAGATCTTTGACATGAGATGATCCATAATCCGACAACCACAGGTAACTCCTGTTGTCATTAGCCACATCATGGTGAATGTCATTGTCGTTGCATTCACCTCGTCTGTAGGTTGGCCATTGCTACAGATTGTACAACCCACGTTTTTCAACTTTATACCTGTGGCAGACGCTGTCTGTCGACGTTAATGGTCCCAACTCCTCGTGGGACTGATGCCATGTACTCACTCTTCATTTAGTTGCATCGTAGACTGTCACGAGCGAGTCGGACGTTCCACTAATGAGTTTAGCACTGGAGGTCAGTCTTGTTCTTCGCAGCCAATGTGGCATGATACGTATAGGGAAGTGTCCATGGTAGTGAAATATATAGGTCTGATGTGTCCATCATAAGAACGAACAGCAGTGGTGATAAGGCTGAGAATTGGTGGACTCCTGTTCCTTTATGCGAAAGTTATTGTATGCTCCTGCAACTGCTAGCACAAGCATTCTCAGTACAACATACTGAAGCTGTAACCAATGAACGAGGTACTCTGGAAAACTACGTTCTTGAAGAGCAAGCCAAACAACTAATGAGTTTGGCACTGGAGGTCAGTCTTGTTCTTCGCAGCCAATGTGGCATGATACGTATAGGGAAGTGTCCATGGTAGTGAAATATATAGGTCTGATGTGTCCATCATAAGAACGAACAGCAGTGGTGATAAGGCTGAGAATTGGTGGACTCCTGTTCCTTTATGCGAAAGTTATTGTATGCTCCTGCAACTGGTAGCACAAGCATTCTCAGTACAACATACTGAAGCTGTAACCAATGAACGAGGTACTCTGGAAAACTACGTTCTTGAAGAGCAAGCCAGATTAGGTTGTGCAGAACCCGATTGGAAATATTTTCAAGGTCTAGAAAATTGAGGTGCAATGTCGTATTATTTCTGTGGAAATTTTCAGTCAGCAGTCATGAAACACGGATTATGTCAGTTCCGCCACAATTTTTCACAAATCCGGATTGGATACTTGTGATCAGGAGTGTCTCTTTTAGTTGAGAAGTAGTTGAAAAACGTTCGGTAGTCGGTATGCTTAGGAGATTCTTGCTCATTTTTGCCAAATCGTCAGAAAAACAGAGAATTTCTCGAGCTTCTCGAAATTTCATGACTTTTTCTCAGGTTTTTGGAGAACAGTAGCCCAGAACCTGCTAAATATATTTACTACAAGCACATTTTTAAGGATTTGTCACCTTTTTATCCTTTTTTGCGTTCCCATTGGAAGTTATGAGAAGACAGTTAAATGAATGCAAATAGATTTCGCGATTTACGTATTTTTCAAAATGGGACTTAACGTCTGAGGTAACCAGTCCCCTATAACTTACAACTACTTAAAACCAGCTAACCTAAGGACATCACACACATCCATACCCGGATTCGCATCTGCTACCGCAGCGGTCGCGTGGTTCGAGACTGTAGCGCCTAGAACTGCTCGTCCACTTGAGCAGGCTGTCTTTTTCAGAAAAGACAACACAGAACATAAAATATATCCTACTTTCATTAGACTCATTTACTCACTCACATCAGTCCTACGAAAAATAAATAATTAGATAAGCACAGAGATGACCACTTTCCATACAACATATATTCTATTACTTATTTATGAAAATTTACAACCTGAAAAAACATTGAAATTAGTGGCCATATTCAGTTTTTACTCCTATGGTTTTAAATTCAATTTCTTTTCCATTTTTTATTTTTATTTTCTAAATTTTTATATTTTATCAGTAGTAAGGGGGTACATTGGTTGTACCTGTTGGGGAAAAAGCTACCACACTTTTATGAAGCTCATGATCAAGAGTTCGAAAATTCATTAATGAAATTGTACTTCAATTTAATCTTTCCTTCTTCAGAAATTGAAATTCACTGTTAGGTATTAATTTCAGACATCTATCTAGCAAAATAATATTAAACTCGTTATTTAGCTCTCTAGAAATCTCCTCCCTGTATTCAGTATTTAAATCATTGCAGCCAGTAATGTTGTGGAAATCATTTATGTGCAGGTTTTTTTAAATTAAATTACAATCGCTTATATTATTGAGCACTTCTTGAGCAGGGATTCCATTTATATAGATAAAATTTGTAATACCCATAATATCTTCTGTGGATAAACCCTAGGCTACACTACCCAGGAATTAAAAAAAAACAGTATTAGAATAGGTTTCGAAATTGGTATTATCTCACAACAGCTAATTAATACCCTTCAGGCTGTACCTCATTTCCTCTTCCACTTGCAGCCACACAGATGTAGTCCATCATGTTGACTTACAATGCTTGTGAAGGTAAGATCTTAATTCAGTTCCATCACCATTTCAATCAGCCCATCTAAGAATAACATCTCCAGGACTTGACAACCATGTAAATATTACAGATTGGTCGTCCTGCACATGACTTCTTTACAACCCTTGAAAATTCCACCAAGCATTCCTAGTAGCTAAAATACTTCATTTTTCTTGATCTTCATTTTTCCATTGTTAAATATGTGACCTTCACTGCTTATTTTATCAGCATGAGAAGAAATGAAAGGGAACAAAACTGATGATGAAATAAAAGGATTTTCAATTCCACATGAAACATTTTTGCTTCCTTTATGGTTATATCATCTCATAGATATTGATTAATGTGTTATTGGGTTTTTCATCAAACATTGGACAATTTGATGCATCAGCTTTAACGATCCTAAAGTACATTTCCAATTGCGTATATTTAGGATGAACATAGCCATCTCCAGTGTGAATGTTATTCCCAGTATTCTTGTTAGGAATATTTAGCTTATATTTTCATCCTTTACAGACCCTTCTTCTGTTTTATCTAGTACAGGAGAGAGCTCTGAGAAAGGTATGGAGCCTAGAGACAGGAATACAGCGGGGAAGAAGGATCCACACCCTGGTGTAGGCGACAAGAACATTAATGCAAGTGGCAATGAGAGTAGGCCAGAAGTTGAATATGGATAAGACAAAATACTTCGAAGTTAGCAGAAAACATTATGACAAACGCCTGAAGATGGAGGACCAAGTCTTTGATAGGGTAAAACACTTTAAATGTATTACAGCTATAATCAGTGAAAGGAACGAGATAGACCAGGAAATTACCACACGAATACAAGCAGGAAAGAGGTCAAGGTTTTCTCTGGGAAAACTGTTACAGTCCTGGTTTCTATCAATATCCTCAAAGAGCAATATCTGGAAGACAACCTGAGGTCTTATGTGGAGCAGAGACCTGGACCATCACCCCAAAGATGGAAAGAAAACTCCTGAAATTTGAGAATGCCCTCCTCAAAAAGATTTTTGGCCCAGTGAAGGATGGAGATGAATGGAGGAAAAGAAAGAACATTGAATTGCAGGCGCTATACAAGCCGATGGACATCGTGGAAGTGATCAAATAAAGAAGACTAAAGTGATATGGACATGTAAGGCGTCAAGAATGCCAGATCACCAGGCACACAGTGGAGGAAGATACTAGAGGCAAAAGACCATGGGGAAGACCATGACTCTGATGTACTGATCAGGTCAGAGAGGATATGAGCACACTGGGGCTGTCTGAAAAAGAATAAATCTACCAGCTATGCTGGAGGAGGCTGATTGCTGATGCTAAAGACCGACTGCAGTTTGTGTGGCCAACGAAGTATGTAAGTACACACCTGATGGTTATTATGAACAGGAATTAATACAAGACAATGTGGAATAAATGTAGGATAATGTCGTTCACGAATTAGTGATCCACCAAATTCAGCTTTAGGCTTGAATGAAGCAATAATATTAGTCTCTCAATGAAACTGATCAGTGGGTTTCACAGACATTCCATCAGTTAGACTAAAATTTATGTTGATTAATTAGAATGCACTAAATTTAGGAATGCCATTAGTAGCAGTTTTTTCACTGGCAAGGATAGTGTGGCAACTTAATTCAAGAACATTTCCAGTACCATCATTTATGTCCACATACAGTTTAACATCAATCAACATAATTCTTTTTAAAATTTCATCTGCCTAAAACGTGAATATTTGGCTTTCTTGAAGGAATAAACTTTTCTAACTCTTTCAAAGTATGTTCACCACCAGGAATTTCTATTGTTCTTCATTTGAGTAAAAATTTTCTTTAAAAACAAACTACTTTAACATTATTAAACCTGTCTTGCACAGGTAGAGTCAGTCCTATTTTAACAATAGATGACTTATCACCGAACTGAAATACGGAACTCATCTACCATTAATAAAAAGTTGTTAATCAAATAAATACTGATTGAGAACCAGAAATAAGAATTCCTGTGATAAAATGAGAAAGTAAGCATGAGAAGCTCTTACATAATTGTATTCAATATGGAATAATAGGGCCAAGCAGACGTAAGAAAATAATATTAATGATTTACAATTATGTTATAGCTCTTCAGTGGTTGGACTGGAATAAAATCAAAATTCTGTATGTTTACTCTCTAAAAGTCTATGTCAAACAAAATACCAAAAATGTATAAAAATGTGGGAAACGACAATAAGGAGAGCATTACTATTTTCATTGGAAATAATGGTGAAATCATACAATTAGGACAATATCAAGAATATTTGCTTGTAGTATTCTATGAATTCATTCTTGAAAAACACGATGTGGTTCCAGAATATTTTCCTACAGGCAGACACAAAGGAATGGATTGTTTTTATTTAACTCAGACATAGTCAAAAGTATCAAAACTGCAAGTGGGAGGTATTATAAAAATTTTTAATATATTTAAAAAGATAATACGAAATTAAATCATACTTACTATGGGTTTGTTGTTGGTGATTTAAGTTACGATGATTTGATTGAATGTTATAGAAAAGGCTGGTATGAAGATCGGTTTGGATTTCTTTATTATAGATGTGCCCAGAAAACACTATGAAGAAAAGTACAACGCTGAATTAAAGATTTTGATACATCACCACAAACACAAATGTTAAATGTAAAAGATACTTTAAGGTTTTCTTTCTTTAGTAAAATACCATCTGAAGGGGCTTACTTGCAGAATCTGTATGACCCGGATGTTACTATAGCAGCTAAATGAAAGAGAAGACTATCTGAAGAATTGAAAGGAGTCAAGCTATGGAAACAATATCTAGGAACACAATAAGAAAAGCAGAAAAAAGAAAATCAATCTGCTGCTATTGCAGTTGAGCAACTAAACAAGAAATGGAAGGATTAGGTGACAATATTCTTGAAAGCTGTGAAAGAAATAAAGAAGTTGAAAGAAAATTATTGCATGTGCACACCATCATACTGTTCCTCTTTCAGATGAATTTGGTGATACACTAAAAACTGAAGATTACGAAAATTGACAGTCTGATAAGACCATAAGTGAATCAGAATTACGGACTCCACTGTTGAAACATAAAGAAGATAAAAAAGAAAAAATATTATCAAATGAAACTAATGGAGAACATGATATTTAAAAAACGCATGTAAGTGAAAACATGTTAAAGTATATTAACCATACCAAAGATAAAGTTTTGGATTGAAGACTGTTGGTACATCTAAATTTGTTTGTTCTTCACTGTTCAGTTAAAATGTAGATTAACTACTGGTAAAAAAGGATATGAACATACAGATTACTACAGATGATAATAGTACAAAATTTTATATTGTCGATTTATCAAATTATGAAGATACATACTACGATTCAAAAGAATTATATCCTGATAGTAACCTAAATAAAGTGAAATCAATTAGAGGTAAAATATATAAGTGTTTGATGAAAGAAATTGTTGACTTCTACTTCTGAAGGTTAAGACTTTCATAATAAAATACCGATTCTTCAGATTATTCAGAAGTAAAAATTTTTAGTGTAAAAATATAATGGAAAACTAGTTGTATATGTTTGAATGAATGATGTACTGAATTACTTGACAGTTTAGCTGTAATTGATGGTTAAAAACTTACACATGAACAACCAATGATCATACTCTAGACAGGATTAAAATGATAGTGATGAAGACATATAATGAAGAGATCGCTAGTTTACATTTATAAAGGAAATGAAGGAAAACATTTTCATTATGTTCATATCATTAAAAAGGCATTATTTTGGGAAAAATACAGAAAAAAGGCTATGAGTAAATGTTGTTGATATCTCTGTAAGTGTCTGATAATCTTTACCAAATAAACTCTGCTACTAAATTAATTAAAATAGCACATGAATCAAATATTATTCCTTCAAGATTAAAAGATATAGTGAAAATTGTATCTCTTGATGGAAAATTAATTTTAGTCATATAAATTGGGTGTAATACATTTTTAATCAAATTAATTGGATAACTATATCTGTGCTTGAAGTGTAGAAAATTTACTGAAACACATAATCCTCATTGAGTAACAACTAAAAATAGGTGACACTGAATGTTATTGATAGTTTTAGAAATTCGCTTGGTCTATTTCCTCAAGGGATAAAACAGGTAAAATTTTGGCCAATGTATTGAAAAATTTTTAGGGAGATAACTCAATGGAACTACAAATCGATACAGGAAAAGAATTCTACAGTAAACAATTTGAAGAACTTGTGAAAAAATGTAGTATTTATTATTATTCAACTTTTACTACAATAAAAATATCTGATGCTGTAACATTTAATGGAACACTAAAGCAAAACATCGAGAAGCGATTACAGTATAAGTGGGGTGACTAAACTTCAAGGTTTGTTTACAAATGCAATAATACAAGACATTCAACAATAAAAATAAAGCCCAAAGAAGTAAATGACAACGATTGTAAGCCAACTGCTCTTGTATCTAATGATAAAACAAAGCGTAAACTATGAGAAGAACTGGTTAACTTAGAGGTATTTTCGAAAAAGAATGTGCAACAAGTTGCTCAAAACAAAACTGTCGAAATTGAAAGTGTGTCGCTTTCTCATCGTGTCATATACAATTTAAGAGACATAGATGGAAAAGAAGTGAAAGGAAATTTATATGAGCAACTACTGCTAAATTCATATTATCCTAGTGTATATGTACTTGGGGAAGTTTTGAGGATGTATGAAAATAAAGTATATATAAAATGGTTGTGTTTTAATCATTTGTGTGACAGACACTTAAAAGGTAAAAGTTGTTGTTCAGTACATTTACCCATTAAGGAAAAATAGCTTCTGTGAAGATTAATATTCTGTTACAATACTTCTTTCATTGTCTAAATCAATTGACCATTGTCCAAATCAATTGACTTTACTTACTTTCGTTCTTATTATTTCTTCACAATTTCGATGTCAATTTTCAAGTACATGTAGTCCTGTTGTTATACTGAATAAATTCCAATATGTCTGCCATAGATGTTACACCATCACATGTATTTGGAATTATCTCCATTTATAATGGCATAAAATGAAATAGGAAACGGTATATAGTATGGGATGAATGACTCCACCTAATTTTAAATTAAACACATTTAAATGAATTTTTTAAAAATACAATCTTAGTTAGCTTATAAAATAATGTGTGAGGATGTAAGCTTTAGAAGAGGCCTACTGCATGCCACCTGCTAAAATAATCACAATAGAGGATTGTAAAATTCATGACATCCTAGAAATCAACATTTAAAAAGTAAAGAATGCAAGCCAGGTTCAATGATGAATACTGTGTTTTGTTGCATACTAAAAACCATCAGTGGCAACCAATTTTGGAGTTAAATACACTTAAAATATAGTGTGTCTCAGTCCATATTTTTTCTTAGCATTAAATTGGTATTCTGTATATTTGAAAAGCTCTCCAACAGCTTCTCTAACTACATTAAGTATATCAGGATATTCTTGACAGATTTCAGAAATAGTGAGAACTACTTCAGCTCTCGGCATATAATGTAACATAATTCTTGGATCAGAGGGCAGAGACTGAGGTATTAAGTATATCAGTTGTGTTTGCATGAGTGTGTGTGTGTGTGTGTGTGTGTGTGTGTGTGTATGTATGTATGTATGTGTCTGTCATCTATTTCTGATGACAGCCTTTTTGGACAAAAGCTTCATTTATGGTACTTCATTAATTTGATTATCTGTGTCTCAGAGCTACATTATATTGTGAATAGATCTATGCTTTCCATATTATTGTCACAGTTGGTTTTCATTTTAATTCTTCTTCGATTAAAATTTGATCAAATTTTGCACTAGGATCAGTCAAAATTTCTTCATAAATACTTTTCCTCCTCTGGCTATTTGATCAACAATGTTGTTCATTGTATGGAAAGCTTCCCAACAATGTGGGACACGCTATTGAATAGAATATTGTATTTTCTGCAGTTTTATCTACTTTGTGTACTCAAAGATATATGTATTAAGCATGTTTTATTAATTTGGATTTTGTACATTCTTGGATTCTGATATCAAACAATTTGTCAACATCAAGTCTACTACTGATCTATATAGAGAATCTTCTTTGTAAATGTAGTTCAGACTGAACACCATCAATCTTGTTGTAGTTTCTATTTTCATACTACATACATGACACAGTTTAAGTAATCCATTCTCTCTTCATATACACAACATTGGACATAGTATATTTTAATTTTATGCATTTTTTACATTTAAATTTTTATTTTTTGTAGTTGTATTTCTATTTAACTTCCATTACCTATTTGTTCTCAAGTCCTTTTGCTTATCTTTCAGAAGAATTTTAGAGATAGAATGACTTTATATTCTGTTGTATATCTCAATAATCTATGAATATTTCTCAAGGGTCATGAAATCTTCTCCAATGAGTTCACTAATTTCACTCTTCATCAACATAGTAGAGGCCTTAAATCTGTAAGCCGATAACTTAAACCTCGTTTTTGTAAGAAAGATATCACATCTTTCAGAAGTGGGTAACCATTCAATATAGTGGAAAAATATTTCATTTCTTAAAAATAAATTCAATTTTTCTTTAAGAAAATCATTGTTAATCTTTCATAATTCTGTAAAAATATATTTTATATTATCTTAATTATTTAACTTCTTGTGGAAGTCTATATTTTCAAAAGAGGTTATATTTTTAGCCTGCTTGAAATTGTTGTAAATAAAACACAATGTATCATTTTTGATCAAGATATTTTTCTCATCCAATTTAAGTAACCAAATGTCCATAAACCAAGTATGAAAATTTAGATACAGTTTTTGTCATTAATAAATTCAAGTATAATATTGTTATGTGCTTGTGCAAACAATAGCCAATACACTTCAAAGCAGCTCCATATTTTAAGAAACGAAATTTAATAAGAAAAAGTATTTTGATTATAATCACATTCGAATTTAAGTAGATCATAATATTCATTTCTGTGAGTTCAACTTCGTAGTTATTTAATAGTTGAACTAGATTAATTTTGATATTCGAATAATTTTCACCCAATCGAGTCACGTGGTTAGAAGTGCCAGAATAAAAAATCATATGGTATCATTTGTTATCAAAACGTTCTTTTTTTCAAACAGTTCAGACAAAATATCTCTGAACCAAATACCTAAATTTATTTGGAAGTTCTCATAATTGTTAAATTCAAAAAGGTTGATCATATGCACTTCTGAACTGCAAGCGACACTACCTGTGTTCAGAACTGATGTGATTTATACAGAAATGAAATATGATAGCAAACATAATTTGAGAGTACTCATACTCTAAAGGATGTTAGTGGTTATACTTTACTTCAGTGTAATCTGGAATGTAATTTTTTAAGTTTAATGAAGATTTTTGATAATTCTAAAATTTTTAGAGGATATGCTAAGATCCTCTGGAGAAACATAATGAATAAAATATAAAGTATTACTTATGATCTCTTTCATTTGTTCCTTATTAAACTTGTTACTGTACAATTGGATCTAATGAAGCAACAGCTAAATGGTTCGCCAGAATCAATAATATCTAAAACATGTAACAAATCAGCTGATAATTTTACTTTACAGATATACACAATGAATTGTTATAGGACAATAAGCAGACCATGTTCAAGTATATATCACACCATAATATATAATAGCAACTTAATACCTTGTGTATGTGGAAATAATATTTCTGTATATTATTAGGTAAATTAGTCGAAACAAATTCTGAAAGATGAAGATGGAAGTTATTGTTAGGTATGAAAACAGATGAACAAACAACTGTATGTGATAACACAAAGAAAAAATATATCAGTGATTTAGAAATTAAACATTTAGATTGAATTTATTCAGATCTATCATGTCACGATGAACATTCAAGTATATGTACAAAATTTATTGTGGATATCTTCAGAAATAATAATCTGGTATTGAAAATCAGGACGATTATGCTCCAATTTCAACCCCAATCATTATATTTCATATCTGCTGAAAAGATACTAAAAAGGCACATGTAATGATTTTTAAACTTTGTGATTGTCACAGAAGAAACAATTTGACTGAATATAAAAAATAAGAAAAGCCAATCTAATTAAATTCCATAATAGAAGTCAATGAACGAATGGAAATAATTATTTTACACTAAAATTAAAGAGTGTTGATGAAATTTATCACAGTTATTAGAATAAATAATTGAAGCAAATGTTTTCATTTACTACTGTTTCAGGATTGAAGAGATAAAAGAACAGTTAATAAAGCATTTGCTGACAGACAACAAACTATAAATATCGATAACAGTCGAAATGTGCTTGACACAAACCTATCTGTGAATGTGTGAAAGCCAAAATCTATGATAATTGTGAAAGGTAACCTAAAAATTCTCTTTGAGTGAATATAAATTTTAAATTGATATGTGGGTAAATTAGGGTTTAGATTTTACACATAAAACCAAAAAATCACTTGACAGGCTGGCAATTAAAAACTTTAAGAATGGTAAAGATATTACCTTATCAGTAACGTTATATTTTCAAGTTTTTGCTTTTGGTTGGAGATTAAATGAAATTGTTAGTCTGCAGGTAACAGTTAATAAATATTCTCTAATAAGAGATTCCATAATCTTACATTGAATTGCCATAAAAATAAAAAAAGTAAACAAGTATTAATGTAAAAATAATGATTTATGAATCTATGAGCTATAAAATATACATATTATCACAAAATATAAAAATGGTGTCCTAATATTGATTAAAAACTTGAAAAATCTGAGTTTCCACTTTTGGTTGTTAATATTCCAAAAGCTGAGACCAAAATTAATGTACCTATTACTATATTGAAGAGGTATTTCAAATGTATCAATTAAAAGTATCAGAATGTAAAAGAAAAAACATGTAAATCTCCTTTATTTGAAGACAGTGACTAATTCACGCTGTTATCCTGTAATAAAGTGAACTTAGCACATTTCAAATCAAATTACAAATGATGAACAAGTAAAACCTATTTGTGATTTGTGTTTACAAATATTCAACAGTAAAGAAAATGAGATAGTCATACACCAAATTGCTCAGTCAACAAACTATGAAATTTAGAATTACAAGAGAAATATTCCAGTGCATTTCCTAAAAATGGCCTACCTCCACAGAAAGATTCATTGACTATTTATGCAGATTGAGTTCACTATTAAAAATGTCTGTCAACCAATTGAAAAATGACAAAGTTATTTAAACAAAGTAGAAAAGCATCCAGAATAAACAGAGGATGATATTCATAACTGGTTGTGAGAGAAATTTAAAAGATAGATATAAACTTAGCAATGAACAAATATATCAACTCAAATTACAATTAAATAACAATTCTTTTACTATGAAATATCAAAAACATGGACAAAGTGGTATTTCTTAGTGTGTCACGTACACCAATGTGGTTATAAAGATCCAGTCATATACCACAGATCCCATATTCATAACAATTTTATTGAATGTATGGAAAAATGAGTTGATGAAATTGGAAGAATTTATTGTGAAATGGAAGAAATGTGGCCTTTAATGCCTGAACGACAATCAAGACGTGTAAGATCTAAAACATGCTCATTATATAAACATTTTTACGCAAAAAAATAATAAAGACATGATCATATGACAAAAAAATTATATACCTCTACTAAGGAAGCAATGTAATTTACAACTGAAACACCAGACTATGCCAATTTACATGATCTCTCACAATATGACTTTTATTTGTTTATAAAATAACTTTGTTAAAATGAAAATGCTATATATTTGATACCCAACATTGAACATAGATATATTACTTTTGCAAGCAGAATTAAAATTTGAAGATTTGGTTCACTGATACATTTAGATGTGTGGCTTAAAGTCTTGAGAAGATTCCATTAAATTTGGAAGAGGTTCAAATAACTAATATCAAAAAGGTTCCCCTGCAAATCTATTCAGTCCAGTAATCTTGAAAGTAGTCTCTCCCTATGACTATATGGCTTATCGGAAGAACTTTGAAGAAATACATCTTCCATGAAGACTAGAATTTAACAATAAACTGAATAACTGTGAAGTAAAGGATGAACATCATAACCATGTGAAATTAGGTTGGTAAAAGTTTAATGTAAGAAATCTCGCTAATATTATGATCTGTATCTTAAATAGACATTCTTTTATTGGCTGACATGTCTGGAAACCTTAGAAAAACTTACATAAAAAGATATGATTTGGATCCATCTTGGTATTTTTACTGTACCTGCTTTATCTTGGGATGTAATGTTAAAAATGTCTGTACAGCTAGAATTACTACATGATTACAGTTTGATGCCAATGGCAGAAAATGACTAACTCGTGGAATATTGCAATGTTGTAAAAGATATGTGAAGGCAAATAACAAATGTATGAAAGACTGCAGTATAAAAAGCTATCAAATTACATAGCACATTTAGATGCAAACAGTCTGTATGATTACGCTGTGATTCAATACTTACCACATGGTGGATCTCAATGAGGCGGTTCACATTCATTTCATTCTAAAAAGTAGATGAGATGGCAGACATTTCTTAAAATCTAAGTATACGAGAAGTAAATTTAGGCTATACCAAAGAATTTCATGATTTACACAATTTTGTTCGATTATCTCCTGAAAATAAAATAATGTCTGGGACTGTAGGAAGTAAGTTGTTGAATTCCAAATGATAATATAGTTCTATAGCTCACTATAAAAATCTAAAAAAAAAATCTGTCTCTGTAGTTGAAGATAACAAAAAGATACATAGCTCTAAAATTTAAACAATCTCCCTAGTTGTGAATTACATATAGAATTGAAGCCAGACATGAGGACAAAAGCAAAGAATGTTTCTGGAAGCGCTTTATACAAACTCATGAATATTATGGTATATTGAAAATAACAATAAAAATATTAGAAATGGTGTGGATTCCAATTTGGTTTCAGACATAGATAAACGTGAAAGGCTTGTGGCGAAGCTACACTTAAAAGGGAAAACAATTCACATTAATAAAACTCAAATTACATTTAAGAAATGCATCTAAAGTGGTATGAGAATACTTGGTTTATCTAAAGTGCAGATGTTCCCTATAGAGTTACAAAGCCAAAATACAGTGAAAATTTTGAGCTTTGCCTTGAGATATGTACATTTTATGTACAACATATAGACTCATGATTTCTATGACATCATGAACTCAATGATTAATCAGTTTGATAATTTGATACTAGTGATTATCTGACAGATAATGTACATAATATTCCACAAGTGAAAACGACAGTCTTAGAAATAAGGAATATGAATGTAACAGAGAAGTAATGGATGAATTTTGTGGTTTGAGGGGAAAACGTCATGTTACAAAATTACCAGAAATACACTCCTGGAAATTGAAATAAGAACACCGTGAATTCATTGTCCCAGGAAGGGGAAACTTTATTGACACATTCCTGGGGTCAGATACATCACATGATCACACTGACAGAACCATAGGCACATAGACACAGGCAACAGAGCATGCACAATGTCGACACTAGTACAGTGTATATTCACCTTTCGCAGCAATGCAGGCTGCTATTCTCCCATGGAGACGATCGTAGAGATGCTGGATGTAGTCCTGTGGAACGGCTTGCCATGCCATTTCCACCTGGCGCCTCAGTTGGACCAGCGTTCGTGCTGGACGTGCAGACCGCGTGAGACGACGCTTCATCCAGTCCCAAACATGCTCAATGGGGGACATATCCGGAGATCTTGCTGGCCAGGGTAGTTGACTTACACCTTCTAGAGCACGTTGGGTGGCACGGGATACATGCGGACGTGCATTGTCCTGTTGGAGCAGCAAGTTCCCTTGCCGGTCTAGGAATGGTAGAACGATGGGTTCGATGACGGTTTGGATGTACCGTGCACTATTCAGTGTCCCCTCGACGATCACCAGTGGTGTACGGCCAGTGTAGGAGATCGCTCCCCACACCATGATGCCGGGTGTTGGCCCTGTGTGCCTCGGTCGTATGCAGTCCTGATTGTGGCGCTCACCTGCACGGCGCCAAACACGCATACGACCATCACTGGCACCAAGGCAGAAGCGACTCTCATCGCTGAAGACGACACGTCTCCATTCGTCCCTCCATTCACGCCTGTCGCGACACCACTGGAGGTGGGCTGCACGATGTTGGGGCGTGAGCGGAAGACGGCCTAACGGTGTGCGGGAAGGTAGCCCAGCTTCATGGAGACGGTTGCGAATGGTCCTCGCCGATACCCCAGGAGCAACAGTGTCTCTAATTTGCTGGGAAGTGGCGGTGCGGTCCCCTACGGCACTGCGTAGGATCCTACGATCTTGGCGTGCATCCGTGCGTCGCTGCGGTCCGGGCTCAGGTCGATGGGCACGTGCACCTTCCGCCGACCACTGGCGACAACATCGATGTACTGTGGAGACCTCACGCCCCACGTGTTGAGCAATTCGGCGGCACGTCCACCCGGCCTGCCGCATGCCCACTATACACCCTCGCTCAGAGTCCGTCAACTGCACATACGGTTCACGTCCACGCTGTCGCGGCATGCTACCAGTGTTAAAGACTGCGATGGAGCTCCGTATGCCACGGCAAACTGGCTGACACTGACGGCGGCGGTGCACAAATGCTGCGCAGCTAGCGCCATTCGACGGCCAACACCGCGGTTCCTGGTGTGTCCGCTGTGCCGTGCGTGTGATCATTGCTTGTACAGCCCTCTCGCAGTGTCCGGAGCAAGTATGGTGGGTCTGACACACCGGTGTCAATGTGTTCTTTTTTCCATTTCCAGGAGTGTAGTTCAACAGAGTGAAGAAATGAGTTGCTAAAAATAAAATAAACTTAGATGGTTATGATGATTATTTATTCAATAATACTGAACTGTAGAGAAATTTAAACTTTATATGAAGCTCTAAATACGAAATCTGTTCACTCAAGGTAATTAAAAAGCATTGAGTCCTCATAATGATGAAACGCTATTTGGAAACTAAAATAGATACATAGACATATGGACTTATCTAGCTGTATGTTTCACCTTCATCATCATCACTGAATATCATCATCACTGAAAAAGAAATTGAAATGTCTTCTTTGTCATCTTTAAAAAGAGATTTACTTTCATTCCAATTGATGCGTAGTGAGGAGGACCTCCAGATGAATAATATGTCAGGAAAACAGTAATACATGACAAATACTTACATTTGAAACAAATAAACTAATGTACCTTCCGCAGGTCCCAAGTGGATTGATTGTCGTTTTTTTAATGATCACTATATGAAAGAATCATTTTACAAATACTCATTTACTAAAATCGCTTTAATGCACTCATCATCATCATCATCATTTAAGACTGATTATGCCTTTCAGCGTTCAGTCTGGAGCATAGCCACCCTTATACAGTTCCTCCATGATCCCCTATTCAGTGCCAACATTGGTGCCTCTTCTGATGTTAAACCTATTGCTTCAAAATCATTCTTAACCGAATCCAGGTACCTTCTCATCGGTCTCCCCTGACTCCTCCTACCCTCTACTGCTGAATCCATGAGTCTCTTGGGTAACCTTGCCTCTCCCATGCGTGTAACATGACCCCACCATCTAAGCCTGTTCGCCCTGTCTGCTATATCTATAGAGTTCATTCCCAGTTTTTCTTTGATTTCCTCATTGTGGACACCTTCCTGCCATTGTTCCCATCTACTAGTACCTGCAATCATCCTAGCTACTTTCATATCTGTAACCTCTACCTTGTTGATAAGGTAACCTGAATCCACCAAGCTTTCGCTCCCATACAACAAAGTTGGTCGAAAGATTGAAAGGTGCACAGATAACTTAGTCTTGGTACTGACTTCCTTCTTGCAGAAGAGAGCAGCTCATAGCTGAGCGCTCACTGCTTTAGCTTTGCTACACCTCGCTTCCAGTTCTTTCACTATGTTGCCATCCCGTGAGAATATGCATCCTAAGTACTTGAAACCGTCCACCTGTTCTAACTTTGTTCCTCCTATTTGGCACTCAATCCGTTTATATTTCTTTCCCACTGACATTACTTTCGTTTTGGAGATGCTAATCTTCATACCATAGTCCTTACATTTCTGATTTAGCTCTGAAATATTACTTTGCAAGCTTTCAATCGAATCTGCCATCACAACTAAGTCATCCGCATATGCAAGACTGCTTATTTTGTGTTCACATATCTTAATCTCACCCAGCCAGTCTATTGTTTTCAACATATGATCCATAAATAATATGAACAACAGTGGAGACAGGTTGCAGCCTTGTCTTACCCCTGAAACTACTCTGAACCATGAACTCAATTTACCATCAACTCTAACTGCTGCCTGACTATCCATGTAAAGACCTTTAATTGCTTGCAAAAGTTTGCCTCCTATTCCATAATCTTGTAGAACAGACAATAACTTCCTCCTAGGAACCCGGTCATATGCCTTTTCTAGATCTATAAAGCATAGATACAATTCCCTATTCCACTTCTCCATTATTTGCTGTAAGCTAAAGATCTGGTCCTGACAACCTCTAAGAGGCCTAAACCCACACTGATTTTCATCCAATTGACCCTCAACTAATACTCGCACTTTCCTTTCAACTGTATCTGAGTCCTGTGTAGCCATTTAAGACCTGACATTCCACTGTATTTGATGAGTTACGACTTAATTTCATCCACCCCAGCCGCTTTATTGCACTGCAATCTATTGACCATTTTTTCCACTTCCTCAAATGTGATCCTATTTCCATCACCATTCCTATCCCATTCTACCTCGAAATCTGAAACATTACTGGTCGCATTTTCACCTACATTGAGCAACTCTTCAAAATATTCCCTCCATCTGCCCAAGGCATCCACAGGATTCACCAGCAGTTTTCCTGACCTGTCCAAAATACTTGTCATTTCCTTCTTACCTCCCTTTCGAAGACTGCTAATTACACTCCAGAATGGTTTTCCAGCAGCTTGACCCATAGTCTCCAACCTGTTTCCAAAGTCTTCCCACGATTTCTTCTTGGATGCTGCAATTATCTGTTTGGCTTTGTTTCTTTCTTCAACATAGCTTTCTCTGTCTACCTTGGTTCTGGTATGTAGCCATTTTTGATACGCCTTCTTTTTCCTTTTACAGGCTGCCTTGACTGTATCATTCCACCAAGCTGTTTGCTTCATCCTACTTTTACACACTACTGTTCCAAGACATTCTTTAGCCACTTCTAGTACTGTGTCCTTGTACCTTGTCCATTCCTTTTCCAATGACTGTAATTGACTACATTCAACTAACTGGTACCTTTCTGAGATCGCTGTTATGTACTTGTGCCTGATTTCCTTATCCATAAGTTTCTCCACTCTTATCCTCCTACATATGGACCTGACCTCCTGCACTTTCGGCCTCACAATCCCAATTTCACTGCAGATTAAATAATGATCAGTGTCATCAAAGAATCCCCTGAATACACGTGTGTCCCTCACAGCCTTCCTGAATTCCTGATCTGTTATTATATGGTCAATGACAGATCTGGTTCCCCCGCCTTCCCAAGTATACCGGTGAATGTTATTATGTTTAAAAAAGGAGTTTGTGATTACTAAGCCCATAATGGCACAGAAAGCGAAGAGTTGTTTCCCGTTCCTGTTGGCCTCCATCTCCTCTCCAAATTTACCCATAACCTTTTCATACCATTCTGTTCGATTTCCAATCCTGGCGTTAAAATCACCCATGAGCAGAACAATGTCCTTGTCCTTTACTCTAACAACTACATCACTGAGTGCCTCATAAAAACCATCCATCTTATCTTGATCTGTCCCTTCACAATGCGAATATACTGACACAATCCTAATTTTCTTGCTACACACTGTCAAATCTATATACATCAGCCATTCGTTTACATACCTTATTGCAACTACGCTGGGTTCCATTTCTTTCCTGATGTAAAGCCCTACACCCCATTGTGCTATTCCTGCTTTGACTCCTGACAAGTAGACCTTGTATTCTCCCACTTCTTCTTCTTTCTCACCCCTTACCCGAATGTCACTAACAGCTAAAACGTCCAGCCCCATCTTACTTGCAGCCTCTGCCAGCTCTACCTTCTTCCCAGAGTAGCCCCCATTGATATTAATAGCTCCCCATCTCATTACCATTTGTTTGCCAAGTCGTATCTTAGGAGTGCCTGGTTTGTCAGTTAGAGGTGGGACTCCGTCACCTCCAAAGGTCTGAGGCATTTTGCTCTGATTGTTGCCAGCATCATATTTAAAGTACCAGGGAAGCGGGTTGCTAGCCTTACTTGCCCCAAGTCCCATTGGGTTTTACCCCTAACGGCTGAGGGACTAACCAGTGGATTTGGTAGTCTTTGCCGTATGAGCACAAAGGTGATCACGACTCAGAATATGTCCGAGATGCCCAGCCTTATTCCAAAGTAACTGGTATCCCGACTGTCAGGGCCACTTACTTGGCCACTCATGCGTTGCCCGTGGTTCATGAACTAGGACATGACTACAGGAACCCACACCATGAACCACCTTTAATGCATTTAATTTTAAAAAAGTATATTTTTATTTATAAGGTAATAAACATATAATAGAACTACTACAATACATATTTACAATGAACACATTACTGCAGTGAAATGGTGGAGAAGTTAGATTGTACCTACAGGGTTATTACAAATGATTGAAGCGATTTCACAGCTCTACAATAACTTTCTTGTCATCTTGGATATTCGGGAATCCAGCCGGATGTTCGCGTCGTTCTCGCACGATATTTCAACAGCGTGCCTCGCTGTCTTCTTCAGGTGCTACCTGAGACTGGTCCTTGGCTCGATCGAGTCCAGTATTTATGCCTGGGAGGAGCTGGGCGTTCCCTAATCGGTCCGCGCCGGGTCGAGTGTTCCATCTGTGGTCCGCGCCCGCCAGACTCAGCTTCAATGGACCCCTCCAGTCGCAGATGTTCCGACTGCCGTCGGCGCCCGTTCTGGCCGTCCTCAACGGATGTGGTTATCATCTGAGGTGTGTCAGACCTGGTCTGAGATGTTGGGTACTCTATCTCCTGACTGTTACTATGATTTCCACTTCTGTTTCGTGCTGGGCGCTCCCTAATCGGTCCACGCCGCGTCGTGTGTTCCGTCTGAGGTCCGCGCCCGTCAGACGCGGCTACATTGTCCCTCTCTGGTCGCTGGTGTTCTCTCCGCCGTCCGCGCCCGGCCTGGCTGTCTTCTGAAGTCGAGTTAATGATCTGGGGTGTGTCAGATCTGGTCTCCAATGTCAGACACCTTGTCTCACGGCTGTTCTCTCGGTCTCCACTTCTATTTCTTGTAGAATCCCGGAGTGTCCTGCGCTGAGTTTTCACAAGCTCAAGTGCTGGATTCCAGGCAGTGCTGATTTGGTATCCCGAGTCACGGTTGATTAGATTGTCTGTGACCTTGATCTCAATGGCTTCTTTAATGACACTGTCCCAAAATCTTGAGGTCTGTGTCACAATCTTGGTGTCATTGTAATCCATTGAATGACCAAGTTCCAGACAATGCTCTGCTATGGCTGATTTAGTTGCCTGCCTGAGTCTGGTATGTCTCTGGTGTTCTTTACACCTGATGTTCACAGTTCTGGTGGTCTGGCCAATGTATGACATCCCACACTGGCATGGTATGTTGTAAATACCTGGCTTGCGTAGCCCCAGGTCATCTTTTACATTCCCCAGCATAGCCCCAATTTTGGTGGGTGGGCAAAATATGCTCTTGATGTCATATTTCTGGAGAATCCTGCTGATCTTGGCAGAGATAGGTCCGGCATATGGCAGGTATGCCATCTTCTTTGCCTCTTCTGGTTCTTCTTCTTGATCCTTTGGCCAGTTAGCAGGTTGAAGTGCCTTCTGGATATCTCTAGAGGAGTACCCATTCCTGCTGAACACTGATTGTAAGTGTTCTATTTCTGTGGCCAGACTATCAGTATCTGACAGAGTTTGTGCTCTGTTGACCAGTGTTTTGAGCACTCCATTCTTCTGTGCTGGATGGTGGCAACTGCTGGCTTGTAGGTATAAGTCAGTGTGCGTAGGTTTGCGGTACACACTGTGTCCAAATGTGCCATCTGCCTTTCTCTTCACCAGAACATCCAAGAAAGGAAGTAGTCCATCCTTCTCCATTTCCATTGTGAACTGAATGTTCGGATGGCAAGAGTTCAGATGTAGCAGGAACTCATCTAACTTCTCTCTACCATGGGGCCAGATGACAAAGGTATCATCCACATACCGAAAAAAGCACTTGGGTTGATATGTGGCTGAAGAGAGTGCCTCCTCTTCAAACCTTTCCATAAATAGGTTGGCCACCACTGGTGATAGAGGGCTGCCCATAGCCACCCCTTCTGTTTGTTCGTAAAATTGACCCCCATATAGGAAGTACGTCGAGGTAAGTACATGCCTGAATAGATCAAGGAGAGCCCCATCGAACTTCTCTCCAATAAGCTCAAGTGACTCCTTCAGTGGTACCCGTGTGAAGAGAGACACCACATCGAAACTAACCATGATGTCTGTGTCTGTGATGTGTTGCTGGCCCAGTCGTTGCAGGAAATCCTCTGAGTTCCGGATGTGATGTGCACATTTACCCACATGTGGTGTCAACATCGTCTTCAGGTATTTCGCAGTAGGGTAAGTTGCTGCGCCAATATTGCTGACAATAGGTCTCAGTGGAACCCCATCCTTATGAACCTTGGGGAGTCCATAAAGTCTAGGTGGTGCTGGCGCTTTGGGACGCAGCTTCTTGATGACTTGTTCAGGCAGGCCCATCTCCTTCAACAGAGCCCTGGTCTTTTTGTCCACTTTCTCTGTAGGGTCGCTTGCTATTGACCTGTATGCAGGATCCTCCAGAAGTTGTTGCACCTTTCTGTCATATTCTGTTTTCTTTAGGATGACTGTGGAGTTCCCCTTGTCTGTGGGCAACACCACAATGCTGTCATCCTCCCGGAGACGCCTCAGGGCCACCCTTTCATCACCTGAAATGTTGGATTTGGGTGGCTTGGTCTTGGTGAGCGCCCTGCAGGTCTCTCTTCGGATCTCTTCGGCCACACTAGAAGGTAGCGTGTTGGCCACTTGCTCAACTGCACTGATGAAAGCTGTGACAGGCACATTTCTAGGGGTCACTGCGAAATTGAGGCCCTTGCTAAGTACTTTTAAGGTGGTCTCATCGAGCTGCTTGTCACTTAGATTGACCACCGTGCGTGTGTCCCCAGTCTGTTGCGCCTTGTTGTTGAGGCGCTCAAACTTGGCTAGTTGGCGTGCCATTGACTTCTTGCTGGTGCATTCTGCTAGAGACCAGGAGGCACCGTCAACCTGGTCCCAGTCTTGAGTGGTCAAGGAAGCTGCTATAGTTAGGTGAAGATACAGCAACTCCCTGGACAAAACATCCAGCCGGTGGCGCAGGTCGCGCACTCTCTCTCTAACCAGAGCGAGACTAGCTCGGTGTTTTATCCTGTTTGCCGCTCTCGAGTTAACATGATGCTTGATCCTGGCGAAAACTGGAACTACCTCCCCCTCTCGGCATCTCAGCAGGAAACTGAGAGAACACAGCATCCTCCCTTTCCTTTGTCGAAGCTTGTCCAGCTTCTTGATGTTACGGTACATCTCCTCCCCGTAGAGTCTTCTGATGTAATTCTTCATGCTTTCCCGGCGATCTGTTGTCATCTTGGATATTCGGGAATCCAGCCGGATGTTCGCGTCGTTCTCGCACGATATTTCAACAGCGTGCCTCGCTGTCTTCTTCAGGTGCTACCTGAGACTGGTCCTTGGCTCGATCGAGTCCAGTATTTATGCCTGGGAGGAGCTGGGCGTTCCCTAATCGGTCCGCGCCGGGTCGAGTGTTCCATCTGTGGTCCGCGCCCGCCAGACTCAGCTTCAATGGACCCCTCCAGTCGCAGATGTTCCGACTGCCGTCGAGCGCCCAGCACGAAACAGAAGTGGAAATCATAGTAACAGTCAGGAGATAGAGTACCCAACATCTCAGACCAGGTCTGACACACCTCAGATGATAACCACATCCGTTGAGGACGGCCAGAACGGGCGCCGACGGCAGTCGGAACATCTGCGACTGGAGGGGTCCATTGAAGCTGAGTCTGGCGGGCGCGGACCACAGATGGAACACTCGACCCGGCGCGGACCGATTAGGGAACGCCCAGCTCCTCCCAGGCATAAATACTGGACTCGATCGAGCCAAGGACCAGTCTCAGGTAGCACCTGAAGAAGACAGCGCGGCACGCTGTTGAAATATCGTGCGAGAACGACGCGAACATCCGGCTGGATTCCCGAATATCCAAGATGACAACAGATCGCCGGGAAACCCATGAAGAATTACAATAACTTTCTTATTTGAGATATTTTCACAATGCTTTGCACACACACACACACAAACTCAAAAAGTTTTGTTAGGCATTCACAAATGTTCGATATGTGCCCCTTTAGTGATTCGACAGACATCAAGCCGATAATCAAGTTCCTCCCTCACTCGGCGCAGCATGTCCCCATCAATGAGTTCGAAAGCATCGTTGATGCGAGCTCGCAGTTCTGGCACGTTTCTTGGTAGAGGAGGTTTAAACACTCAGTCTTTCACATAACCCCACAGAAAGAAATCGCATGGGTTTAAGTCGGGAGAGCGTGGAGGCCATGACATGAATTGCTGATCATGATCTCCACCACGACCGATCCATCGGTTTTCCAATCTCCTGTTTAAGAAACGCCGAACATCATGATGGAAGTGCGGTGGAGCACCATCCTGTTGAAAGATGAAGTCAGCGCTGTCGGTCTCCAGTTGTGGCATGAGCCAATTTTCAGCACGTCCAGATACGTGTCTTGTAACGTTTTTTTCGCAGAAGAAAAAGGGGCCGTAAACTTTAAACCGAGAGATTGCACAAAACACGTTAACTTTTGGTGAATTGCGAATTTGCTGCACGAATGCGTGAGGATTCTCTACCGCCAAGATTCGCACATTGTGTCTGTTCACTTCACCATTAAGAAAAAATGTTGCTTCATCACTGAAAGCAAGTTTCGCACTGAACGCATCCTCTTCCATGAGCTGTTGCAACCGCGCCGAAAATTCAAAGCGTTTGACTTTGTCATCGGGCGTCAGGGCTTGTAGCAATTGTAAACGGTAAGGCTTCTGCTTTAGCCTTTTCCGTAAGATTTTCCAAACCGTTGGCTGTGGTACGTTTAGCTCCCTGCTTGCTTTATTCGTCGACTTCCGCGGGCTACGCGTGAAACTTGCCCGCACGCGTTCAACCGTTTCTTCGCTCACTGCAGGCCGACCCGTTGATTTCCCCTTACAGAGGCATCCAGAAGCTTTAAACTGCGCATACCATCGCCGAATGGAGTTAGCAGTTGGTGGATCTTTGCTGAACTTCGTCCTGAAGTGTCGTTGCACTGTTATGACTAATGGTGTGAGTGCATTTCAAGTACGACATACGCTTTCTCGGCTCCTGTCACCATTTTGTCTCACTGCGCTTTCGAGCGCTCTGGCGGCAGAAACCTGAAGAGCGGCTTCAGCCGAACAAAACTTTTTGAGTTTTTCTACGTATCTGTAGTGTGTCGTGACCATATGTCAATGAATGGAGCTACAGTGAATTTATGAAATCGCTTCAATCATTTGTAATAGCCCTGTATATATAGGGTGAATCACCTAACGTTACCGCTGGATATATTTCGTAAACCACATCAAATACTGACGAATCGATTCCACAGACCGAACGTGAGGAGAGGGGCTAGTGTAATTGTTTAATACAAACCATACAAAAATGCACGGAAGTATGTTTTTTAGCACAGACCTACGCTTTTTAAATGGAACCACGTTACTTTTGTTAGCACATCTGAACACATAAACAAATACGTAATCAATGCCGTTTGTTGCATTGTAAAATGTTAATTACATCCGGAGATATTGTAACCCAAAGTTGATGTTTGAAACCTCCGACGTTCAGTTGCGTGTTGTAACGAACACGGGCCACGGTCTTCGAGCAGCATCTGCAGGGACATGTTTACGATGACGACCGTGTTTACGAGTGTGGCTGTAGTGCACTGTTGTGGTTAGGTCTAGCTGTCGCAGTGCCTGCATGTAGCGCTTGCTGCTATTGTTATTCTGCATTCGTCTCTGCACGCAGACCAACTGTAGTACACCGTGTTACCAGACGTCTGTGAGAGTGTAGTGTTGTAGGAACTGTGACCATGGTGTATTCGAACCCTGAAAAGGCGGAGATGATACTCATCTATGGCAAGTGTCGACGAAATGCAGCTGAAGCCTGCAGGGTGTATGCAGAACGGTACCCGGACAGAGAGCATGCAACGTGCCGCACATTGCAAAACATATATCGTCAGCTGTATGCAACAGGTATGGTCGTAGCACGCAAACGGGTCCGTAACAGGCCCCTCACAGGAGAAGCGGGTGCAGTTGGTGTGTTAGCTGCTGTTGCCATGAACCCACACATGAGTACACGGGACACTGCGAGAGCCGGTGGACTGAGTCAAAGTAGTGTCATGCGCATACTGCATCGTCCCCGCTTTCACCCGTATCATGTGTCGCTACATCAGCAATTACATGGTGATGACTTTAATCATCGAGTGCAATTCTGTCAATGGGCATAAACAGAGAATGCGTTGCAGTTCTACCTGTTTACCGATGGAGCGGGTTTCACAAACCACGGGGCAGTGAATCTACGGAACATGCATTACTGATCCGTGGACAATCCTCGCTGGCTCTGACAGGTAGAGCGACAGCGACCGTGGACTGTAAATGTATGGTGAGGAATCATTGGCGACCACCTCATTGGTCCTCACTTCATTGCAGGGGCCCAAACAGCTGCAACATACATCGCGTTTCTACAGAATGATCTGCCAACGTTGCTCGAAAATGTCCCACTGGAAACACGGCGACGTATGTGGTATTAGCATGATGGTGCACATGAACATTCCGCAATTAACACTCGGCTGACCCTTGACAGGATGTTCGACGGGCGTTTCGTAGGACGTGAAGGACGTATAGATTGGCCAGCCCGTTCTCCTGATCTTACACCTCTGGACTTCTTTCTGTGGGGTACGTTAAAGGAGAATGTGTACCGTGATGTATCTACAACCCCAGAGGCTATGAAACAACGTATTGTGGCAACCTGCGGCGACATTACACCAGATGTACTGCGGCGTGTACGACATTCATTACGCCAGAGACTGCAATTGTGTACAGCAAATGATGGCCACCACATTGAACATCTATTGGCCTGACATGTCGGGACACACTCTATTCCACGCCGTAATTGAAAACGGAAACCACGTCTGTACGTGTCAGTGAAAAAGACTAATAAAAAGACGTTAAAGGTGTTAGCATGTGGACGTAATGTGCTGTTCAAGTCTCTTCTGTACCTAAGGTCCATCACCGTTCCCTTTGGATCCCTACGTAATTCGGTGCTCTCCGATACACACGATCGAACAGCGGAGGAGTGGTACTCCAGCGTCAACTTTAGGTTACAATATCTCCGGATGTAATTAACATTTCACAATGCAGCAAACGGCACTGATTACGATTTTTGTTTATATGTTCAGATGTGCTAACAGAACTGAAGGGGTTCCATTTAAAAAAACGTTGGATTGTGTTAAAAAACATACTTCCGTGCATTTTTGTATGGTTTGTATTAACCAATTACACTAGCCCCTCTCCTCACGTTCGGTCTGTGGAATCGATTCGTCAGTATTTGATGTGGTTTACGAAATATATCAAGCGGTAATGTTAGGTGACTCACCCTATATATATATATATATATATATATATATATATATATATATATATATATATATATATACACGAATCAGTGGGTTCTACTGAGAAAGTCATCAATGGAGTAGAACGAGTTAGCCACCAATAATTCCTTTACACTTCTCTTAAACTGAATTTCATTGATTGTTAAACTTTTTATTGCTGCCGGCAACTTATTGAAAATGTGTCTTCCTGAATAATGCACAACGTTTTGTACAAGAGTAAGTGATGTTATAACCTTGTGAGCATTATTCTTATTTCCAGCATTGATTCCATGAATTGAACTGTTGGTTTGAAAAAGTGATCTATTTTTAATGACAAATTTAATTCAGGAATAAATATATTGGGAAGCAGTAGTTAGTATGCCTAGCTCATTAAACACGCTTCTGCAGGATGTTCTTGAGTTCACACCACATACAACTCTTATTGCACATTTTTGTGCCCAGAAAACATTAGCTTGGCTTGGTAAATTACCCCAAAAAATAACCCAGTATGACATTATGGAAATAAAGTAAGCTTAGTATGCAAACTTTTTCATTTTTATATCCTCTATGTCTGACGCAATTCGCATTGCAAATAGTGATTTGTTAAGATAGGTCAGCAGTTGTGTGGTGTGCTCCTCCAAGTGGGTTCCTTATCAAACTGTAATCCCAAGAATTTGACACTGTCCACTTCTTCTGTCTGCTTGCAAACATATGTTAGGCATATACTCGTAGCACACCCCTTACAAGTTCTAAATTGCATGTAGTGTGTTTTTCCAAAGTTTGCCCGTGAACCATGGACCTTGCCGTTGGTGGGGAGGCTTGCGTGCCTCAACAATACAGATAGTCCTACAATAGGTGCAACCACAACAGAGGGGTATCTGTTGAGAGGCCAGGAAAACATGTGTTTCCTGAAGAGGGGAAGCAGCCTTTTCAGTAGTTGCAGGGCCAACAGTCTGGATGATTGACTGATCTGGCCTTGTAACACGAACCAAAACGGCCTTGCTGTGCTGGTACTGCAAACGACTGAAAGCAAGGGGAAACTACAGCCTTAATTTTTCCCTAGGACATGCAGCTTTACTGTATGATTAAATTATGATGGCGTCCTGTTGGGTAAAATATTCCGGCGGTAAAATAGTCCCCTATTCGGATCTCTGAGCGGGGATTACTACAGAGGACGTCGTTATCAGGAGAAAGAAAACTGGCGTTCTATGAATTGGAACGTGGAATGTCAGATCCCTTAATCGTGCAGGTAGGTTAGAAAATTTAAAAAGGGAAATGGATAGATTAAAGTTAGATATAATAGAAATTAGTGAAGTTCGGTGGCAGGAGGAACAAGACTTTTGGTCAGGTGAATACTGGGTTGTAAATACAAAATAAAATAGGGGTAATTCAGGAGTAGGTTTACTAATTAGTAAAAAAAATAGGAGTGCGGGTAAGCTACTACAAACAGCATATTGAACGCATTTTAGTGGCCAAGATAGACACAAATCCCACGCCTACTACAGTAGTACAAGTTTATATGCCAACTAGCTCTGCAGATGATCACGAAATTGATGAAATGTATGATGAGATAAAAGAAATTATTCAAGTAGTGAAGGGAGACGAAAATTTAATAGTCATGGGTGACTGGAATTCGACAGTAGGAAAAGGAAGAGAAGGTAAGTATTAGGTGAATATGGATTGGGGCTAAGAAATGTAAGAGGAAGCTGCCTAGTAGAATTTTGCACAGAGCATAACTTAATCATAGCTAACACTTGGTTCAAGAATCATGAAAGAAGGTTATATACATGGATGAACCCTGGAGATACTCGAAGATTTCAGATAGATTATATAATGGTTAGACAGAGATTTAGGAACCTGATTTTAAATTGTAAGACATTTCCAGTGGCAGATGTGGACTCTCACCACAATCTATTGGTTATGAACTGTAGATTACAACTGAAGGAACTGCAAAAAGGTGGGAATTTAAGGAAATGGGACCTGGGTAAACTGAAAGAACCAGAGGTTGTACAGAGTTTCAGGGAGAGCATAAGGGACTAATTGACAGGAATGGGGGAAGGAAATAGAGTAGAAGTAGAATGGGTAGCTTTGAGGAATGAAATAGTGAAGGCAGCAGAGGATCAAGTAGGTAAAAAGACGAGGGCTAGTAGAAATTCTTGGGTAACAGAAGAGATACTGAATTTAATTGATGAAAGGAGAAAATACAAAAATGCAGTAAGTGAAGGAGGCAAATAGGAACACAAACGCCTGGAAAATGAGATCGACAGGAAGTGCAAAATGGCTAAGCAGGAATGGCTATTGGTTATGAATTGTAGATTACAACTGAAGAAACTGCAAAAAGGTGGGAATTTACAAATGCAAGGATGTAGCGGCTTATCTCACGAGGGTTAAGATAGATACAACCTACATGAAAATTAAAGAGACCTTTGGAGGAAAGGGAACCACTTGCTTGAATATCAAGAGCTCAGATGGAGACCCAGTTCTAAGCAAAGAAGGGAAGGCAGAAAGGTGGAAGGAGTATACAGAGGGTCGATACAGGGGCGATGTTCTTGAGGACTATATTATGGAAATGGAAGACGAGGTAGATGAAGATGAAATGGGAGATATGATACTGCGTGAAGAGTTTGACAGAGCACTGAAAGATCTAAGTCGAAACAAGGCACCGGGAGTAGACAACATTCCATTACAACTACTGACAGCCTTGGGAGAGCCAGTCCTGACAAAACTCTACCATCTAGTGAGCAAGATGTATGAGATAGGCGAAATTCCCTCAGACTTCAAGAAGAATATAATAATTCCAATCCCAAGGAAAGCAGGTGTTGACAGATGTGAAAATTACCGAACTATCAGTTGAAAAAGTCACAGCTGCAAAATACTAACGCGTATTCTTTACAGATGAATGGAAAAACTTTTAGAAGCTGACCTCAGGGAAGATCTGTTAGGATTCCGTAGAAATGTTGGAACACGTGAGGCAATACTGAACCTATGACTCATCTTAGAAGAAAGCTTAAAGGGAAGGCAAACCTACGTTTCCAGCATTTGTAGACTTAGAGAAGGCATTTGACAGTGTTGATAGGAATACTCTCTTTCAAATTCTGAAGGTGGCACGGGTAAAACACAGGGAGTGAAAGGCTATTTACAATTTTTGTACAGAAACCAGATGGCAGTTATAAGAGTTGAGGGACATGAAAGGGAAGCAGTGGATGGGAAGGGAGTGAGACAGGGTTGTAGCCTCTCCCCAGTGCTATTGAATCTGTATATTGAGCAAGCAGTAAAGGAAACAAAAGAAAAGTTCAGAGTAGATATTAAAATCCATGGAGAAGAAATAAAAACATTGAGGTTCACGAATGACATTGTAATTATCTCAGAGACAGCAAAGGGTCTCTTCAAGAAGGGTCGTCGAGCAGATGCGCAAAACTATAGACCTATATCTCTTACGTCGATCTCTTGTAGAATTTTAGAACATGTTTTTTGCTCGCGTATCATGACATTTCTGGAAACCCAGAATCTACTATGTAGGAATCAACATGGATTCCGGAAACAGCGATCGTGTGAGACCCAACTCGCCTCATTTGTTCATGAGACCCAGAAAATATTAGATACAGGCTCCCAGGTAGATGCTATTTTTCTTGACTTCCGGAAGGCGTTCGATACAGTTCCGCACTGTCGCCTGATAAACAAAGTAAGAGCCTACGGAATATCAGACCAGCTGTGTGGCTGGATTGAAGAGTTTTTAGCAAACAGAACACAGCACGTTGTTATCAATGGAGAGACGTCTACAGACGTTAAAGTAACCTCTGGCGTGCCACAGGGGAGTGTTATGGGACCATTGCTTTTCTCAATATATATAAATGACTTAGTAGATAGTGTCGGAAGTTCCATGCGGCTTTTCGCGGATGATGCTGTAGTATACAGAGAAGTTGCAACATTAGAAAATTGTAGCGAAATGCAGGAAGATCTGCAGTGGATAGGCACTTGGTGCAGGGAGTGGCAACTGACCCTTAACATAGACAAATGTAATGTATTGCGAATACATAGAAAGAAGGATCCTTTATTGTATGATTATATGATAGCGGAACAAACACTGGTAGCAGTTACTTCTGTAAAATATCTGGGAGTATACGTGCGGAACGATTTGAAGTGGAATGATCATATAAAATTAATTGTTGGTAAGGCGGGTACCAGGTTGAGATTCATTGGGAGAGTGCTTAGAAAATGTAGTCCATCAACAAAGGAGGTGGCTTACAAAACACTCGTTCGACCTATACTTGAGTATTGCTCATCAGTGTGGGATCCGTACCAGGTCAGTCTGACGGAGGAGATAGAGAAGATCCAAAGAAGGGCGGCGCGTTTCGTCACAGGGTTATTTGGTAACCGTGATAGCGTTACGGAGATGTTTAATAAACTCAAGTGGCAGACTCTGCAAGAGAGGCGCTCTGCATCGCGGTGTAGCTTGCTCGCCAGGTTTCGAGAGGGTGCGTTTCTGGATGAGGTATCGAATATATTGCTTCCCCCTACTTATACCTCCCGAGGAGATCACGAATGTAAAATTAGAGAGATTAGAGCGCGCACGGAGGCTTTCAGACAGTCGTTCTTCCCGCGAACCATACGCGACTGGAACAGGAAAGGGAGGTAATGACAGTGGCACGTAAAGTTCCCTCCGCCACACACCGTTGGGTGGCTTGCGGAGTATCAATGTAGATGTAGATGTAGATGTAGGACTTGGAAGAGCTGTTGAACGGAATGGACAGTGTCTTGAAAGGAGGATATAAGATGAACATCAACAAAAGCAAAACGAGAATAACTTAATGTATTCGAATTAAGTCGGGTGATGCTGAGGGAATTAGATTAGGAAATGAGACACTTAAAGTAGTGAAGGAGCTTTTCCATTTGGGGAGCAAAATAACTGATGTTGGTCGAGGTAGAAAGGATATAAAATGTAGACTGGCAATGGCAAGGGAAGCGTTTCTGAAGAAGAGAAATTTGTTAACATCGAGTATAGATTTAGGTGTCAGGAAGTCGTTTCAGAAAGTATTTGTATGGAGTTAGCCATGTATGGATTGAAACATGGACGTTAAATAGTTTAGAGAAGAAGAGAATAGAAGCTTTCGAAATGTGGTGCTACAGAAGAATGCTGAAGATTAGATGGGTAGATCACATAATTAATGAGGAGGTAATGAACAGAATTGGGCAGAAGAGGAGTTTGTGGCACAACCTAACCAGAAGAACGGATCAGTTGATAGGATATTTTCTGAGGCATCAAGGGATCACGAATTTAGTACTGGAGGGCAGCGTGGAGGCTTAATATCGTTAGAGGGAGACCAACATATGATTACAGTAAGCAGATTCAGAAGGATGTAGGCTGCAGTAGGTACTGGGGGATGAAGAAGCTTGCACAAGATAGCTGCATCAAACCAGTCCCTGGACTGAAGACCACATCAACAACAATATACTCATAGCACACCCCTTACAAGTTCTAAACTGCATGTAGTGTGTTTTTCCAAATATTAGCGACATTGAATTGGCTAGGAGCCAGTGATTAATGTCCACAAATATTTTGTTAGCTGATCTTTCTAAGACTACACTTGATTTGCTATTTATTTCAATATTTGTACCATTGGCAAACAAAACAAACTTGGAATCTGGTAATGTTACTGATGAAAGGTCACTGATATACACAAGAAAAAGTAAGGGGCCCAAGACAGAATCTTGTGGGACCCCACATGTAATTAGTTCCCAGTTGGATGATGCCTGAGAGCTTAATACATGTCTCTTCCTTAATAACACCCTTTGTTTAAGATATAAGATTTCTGTGTTGTCCATTTGTACAGAAAATTTTAATAATAAACATAGATGTAGAGAAACTAAATTTAAACTTTATTAATAAAAATTTACTGACTATATATGGAGCCCTTACTCAGAAAGCTCATGAACATGAGCAGTTCTAATTCATTTTAAGAAGAGCAGTGAGTTACATGTAAATGTTACTGGCTGTGATTATTTGAATACTCGACAAAGACAAAGAAATTACGGAGCTCAATAACCAGTTTAAGGCAGTTTTGCCATTTAGATATTCGAAATTAATATATAAGTAGGGTTTTCAAATTGTATCAGGTTGAAAGGAGAAATCGAAAAACTATGGAATGAAGATATTTGAAAAATATAATAATATATTTCAAGACCTAGAATTTGTAGTTCAATTGGAAACGTTAAATTTAATTTTCAGTTTTCAAAATTTTATGAATGTATTTAGGAGTCCTTGATCAGAAGGTTCGAAAAAGAATTGCCTTCTTTTCCACCAATGTACCAAATGTACCCACTTTCTACTGATAAAATATAAAAATATAAAAAAAATTAAAATATAAAAACTAAAATAAAATATGTATAAGGAAACAAAAAATAAAATATGGTTCGTAAAGTCTGTCATTTGCAGCTTGTCATTTTTCTAACCAGCTGTATGTCTCCATAAACAAATGATGAGAGTTATATTACACATAAAATTGGTTATATCTTTGCCTATTTACTTATTTATTTTTCTTGGGATTGAGGTAAATGAGTTGAAACAGAATAGGATGCTTTTTTAGGTTCTGGGATATTTTTCCCGAAAAACGGTATCAAGAATGCCCTGACTCCCTTGGAAAGAGCTGGCAGCGACACACGTCCAGGAAGGCAGAGTTCAGCAATGCTGTCAATGCTGACTTAACCAGCCGCCCTACACTGGGCGGCCCCAGTTCGGATGCAAAATCAATGAGTGAAAATAAAACGATACATAGCCTGCAGTAGCAATAGACGATAAATGTAATTGATATGTGGGAGGCTCAAGTAGTTAAGCTACGTTCCTTTTTCTTTTAGAAACAAAGTGTTGTATTAATTTGAAAGTGTATGTACAGATCATTTTAGAATCCTGCCACAGGCCATCACTACTTTTCTGTTCTGACACTGACAATGTTGAATGTTTATGGAAAAAGTTCAAGGCAATCGTAAAATGCGTTTTAGACAGGTACGTGCCGAGTAAAACTGTGAGGGACGGGAAAAACCCACCGTGGTTCAACAAGAAAGTTAGGAAACAGAGCTTCACTCCAAGTGTAAACGCAGCCAAAACCTCTCAGACAAATAGAAACTAAACGATGTCAAAGTTAGCGTAAGGAGGGCTATGCGTGAAGAGTTCAGTGAATTCGAAAGTAAAATTTTATATACCGACTTGACAGAAAATCCTAAGAAGTTCTGGTCTTACGTTAAATCAGTAAGTTGATCGACACAGCATATTCAGACACTCTGGGATGATGATGGCATTGAACCAGAGGTGACATATGTAAAGCTGAAATACTAAACAGGTTTTTCAAATCTGTTTCACAGAGGAAGACCGCACTGCAGTTCCTTCTCTAAATCCTCGCACGAACGAAAAAATGGCTGACACCGAAGGAATAGAAAAGCAACTGAAATCACTCAACAGAGGAAAGTTCAGTGGACCTGACGGGATACCAATTCGATACTACGCTGAGTACGCGAAAGAACTTGCCCCCCTTCTAACAGCCGTGTAACGCTAATCTCTAGAGGAACGGAAGGTTCCAAATGATTGAAAAAGAGCACAGGCAGTCCCAGTTTTCAAGAAGGGTTGTCGAGCAGTTGCGCAAAACTATAAGCCTATATCCCTGACATCGATGTAATGTAGAATTTTAGAACATGTTTTTTGCTCTCGAATCATGTCATTTCTGGAAACCGAGAATCTACTCTGTAGGAATCAACATGGATTCCGGAAACAGCGATCGTGTGAGACCCAACTCGCTTTATTTCTTCATGAGACCCAGAAAATATTAGATACAGGCTCCCAGGTAAATGCCATTTTCCTTGATCCGGAAGGCGTTCGATACAGTTCCGCACTTTCGCCTGATAACCAAAGTAAGAGCCTACGCAATATCAGACCAGCTGTGTGGCTGGATTGAAGAGTTTTTAGCAAACAGAGCACAGCATGTTGTTATCAATGGAGAGACGTCTACAGACGTTAAAGTAACCTCTGGCGTACCACAGGGGCGTGTTATGGCACCATTGATTTTCACAATATATATATAAATGACCTAGTAGATAGTGTCGGAAGTTCCATGCGGCTTTTCGCGGATGATGCTGTAGTATACAGAGAAGTTGCAGCATTAGAAAATTGTAGCGAAATGCAGGAAGATCTGCAGCTGATAGGCACTTGGTGCAGGGAGTGGCAACTCATCCTTAACATAGACAAATGTAATGTATTGCGAATACATAGAAAGAAGGATCCTTTATTGTATGATTATTTGATAGCGGAACAAACACTGGTAGGAGTTACATCTGCAAAATATCTGGGAGTATGCGTACGGAATGATTGAAGTTAAAAAGGTATAAAACTAATTGTGGGTAAGGAGGGTGCCAGGTTGAGATTCATTGGGAGAGTCCTTAGAAAATGTAGTCCATCAACAAGGGAGGTGACTTACAAAACACTCGTTCGACCTATACTTGAGTATTTCTCATCAGTGTGAGATCCGTACCAGGTCGGTCTGACGGAGGAGATAGAGAAGATCCAAAGACGAGCGGCGCGTTTTGTCACAGGGCTATTTGGTAAGCGTGAGAGCGTTGCGGAGACGTTTAGCAAACTCAAGTGGCAGACTCTGCAAGAGAGGCGCTCTGCATCGCGGTGTAGCGTGCTGTCCAGGTTTCGAGAGGGTGCGTTTCTGGATGAGGTATCGAATATATTGCTTCCCCCTACTTAAACCTCCCGAGGAGATCACGAATGTAAAAGTAGAGAGATTCGAGCGCGCACGGAGGCTTTCCGGCGGTCGTTCTACCCGCGAACTATACGCGACTGGAACAGGAAAGGGAGGTAATGATAGTTTCACGTAAAGTGCCCTCCGCCACACACCGTTGGGTGGCTTGCGGAGTATAAATGTAGATTTAGATGTAATTCCCTCCTTCCTTTTTTGTGTCGGTGCTGACTCCCACAGCAGGCAACACAACATCTGGCGACGAGGGTTACAGAACCAACGCTGCCTTTACTTTTCGCCACCCGATTAAAGCACGTACTAACATTTCTCTCGTTTCTTTCAGAGGAGCATTGCATGTAAATGTGTTCATTCTTGCGGACTAGCTGCAGCGCTTCCGATATTTCTGTTCTTACGTTGTTTATTAATTTTTAGAACCAACAAATGTCGCAGTTGATGATGGCACACCAGCAGCTCATTAATGCACAAGCTGCTGCTGCTTCAGCTTCACCACCACAGCCACCCACATCGACGCTACCACCTCTGTGCAGTCCACTGTACTGGGCTTTCAACGAACAACAAGAGGAATGGAATGAGTACTACAATGAGATCGAAACTCATTGGGCTACACATCAAGTGGAAGGTACTGTGAAACTTCCTTATTTTTTGTGAACTGCCGGCACAAGAATTAACCGCCTCAGTCAGAAGTTATTCCTGACTAGCAGGCACGAGTTGCTAGTTTTTGAAGATTAAGTTTCCGCCCTCACTTAGTATCATGAGGATCAGATACAGGTTAGTTAGGTTTAAGCAGTTCTAAGTCTATGGGACTGATGACCTCAGATGTTAAGTTCCATATTGCTTAGAGCCTTTTGAACCATTTTACTAGGGTGATTGCAATGATTCATGATACAATTACATACAGTGTGCCAGACAGTAGGATTCATGAACAAATTCTCAAACAGTCTGATACTACTTTGCAACAATTGTTATAAACTACTGAACATCATGACTCTAGTGATAGTACCGTGTAAAATTTGAGGTATCTCCCAGTTGCAGTGCCACACTAGCAGGCCGTGCAGTCTTAGGTGTCTTGTCGCGGTTCGCCCGGCTGCCCCCGTCGGAGGTTCGAGTCCTCCCTCGGGCATGGGTGTTGTCCTTAGCTTTAAGCTAGTTTATGTTAGTAGTGAGTAAGTTTAGGGAACGATGACCTCAGCAGTTTGGTGACCTCAGCAGCTTGGTCCCATAAGATCTTACCACAAATCTCCAATTCCCCATTGTCAGTGTGACGCAAAGTGACAAGCGGGTACGACATTGTGACCGACCACCTCCCGCGAACAAGTCACTGCCGAGTGCGACTTCAACTGGACACTGGCGCATCCGATACGTCGCTTAATCGTGCCGCTTTCGTACAGCTGGGCTCACTGCATTTGCCAAAATCTTGCACGCAACCTACTTTTTATAATGATCAGGGAATTCTACTGTTTGGTGCAAGTAGTTTGCCAGCTACATTACAGTTTCATACGTGAAGAGTGACTTCTACCATTTTGCGTTAGCGACATTGTGAACATACTCATCGGTTAGATTCCCTTCATTTATTTGGTCTTCGTATTCAGGACAATGTACTTCCTGTTGCTGCTTTCAACTACAAAGACAATGTTACTCACTTGACTGCAGTGTTTCGTAATTTGTTTTCTGAAGGACTTGACAGAGCAAATAATTTTGTGGCGTACGTTACAGTGAAGGACAATGCGCAATGTTCCTTGGGGCACGTCACTTCCCTCATGCACTTGGGGACAAAGAACTTAAAGAATCGCTATACAATGGACCAAAGCCTTCTGGAAGACTTCATCCCTCCCTGGACTTTAAATCCACTGTGAATCCACAAACAATAATTGATACACATCCATTGCATCGCCCTAGGATATTAAAAGACTGTCTTGCTGCAGGCCGCTGTTTACCAACAATAGATTTACGCGATGCGTATTTCCAAATTCCGCTACGGGAGGAGTATCAGAAAGTGTTTGTGGACAACACACACGCAGCGTTGATCAAATTTTTGCGCTTACTCTTTGGAAACGCTTCCGCGCCTGCCATACTTCAACGCTACCTACAACAGCTTAGTGCAAAATTTCCATTCTGTTCTGATTACTTCGACACTATTGAGGTGTTACGTTCTACACCAGAGGAACATAACAGTAACCTTCGTACTGTTTTCCACGTACTTTCAACTGCAGATCTGAAGTGTCGCCCGGTCAAATGAACCATTTTACAGTCTGAAATTCAGTACTTAGGTCATGTTCTCAATATCCAAGGTGCTCATCCCATTTTCTCACATTTTCTATCCATCCGCGACCTCATGGCCCGCGGAGCGTGGCGGAATTCCAGTCAGTTCTATGGAAGGTAACAAATTATATCCATTTTGTACCCTACGCAGCCCCGATCGCGGCTCCGTTGCTTCGTTTGCGCAAAAGACTGTTCCTTTTGTTAGTATCAAAGATTGTTAGTACGCATTCCAGAAACATAAAAATGCCCTGTTGAGTGGCAGATGCCTTGTTCATTTCGATCCCCCTAAGCCTATGGTTTTGGCGGTGGATTCTTCTTCGTACATAATCGGACCTGTGCCCTCGCGCAGATTTGGTTCACAGGACAGGCTGATTGGTTTCGCTTGCAAGTTATTGACATAGACGAGAAGGAAGCGGTCGCCATTATCTAACAAAATTTCACCATTATCTCTTTGGTCGGAAGTTTTAACTAGTTACAGACCATAAGCTACTTCAGTCTTTGTATCATCCGCCCCAAACTTTTTCGAGGTGCACGATTGAAAAGGTAAAACGTTGGGATTTGGGAATGTTAGAGTACCGGTACGAAAAATTCTACTGGCCCACGTCGAAGCATGGAAGTGCTGATGCCCTTTCTTGCCTTCCTATTGGTCCTGATTCTGAATTCGAAGCCACTGCCGCATTTTGTTGTTAGATCGAAGCCCAGGACGCTGAAATTTTATAGACTTTTTCACTGAACTATAGTAAAATTACACATGCCACAGCAGCAGACCCAGACTTTAGCTTTTGTTACGCTACATCCGTACTGCTTGACCCCGTTCAGGGAAAACCATTCAGAATACATTTGTGTGCAGATATTGTGCTCGTCAGCATAGCCTCTGTCCAGCATGGTGCGATTTTATTAAATATTAACTTTGGACACTCACGATGTGCTCATTCCTACAGTTTTGCAAGAAGATGATGTGTTGCGATTGTTCGACCAAGGATGTTAAGGGACTGTACCCACAAAGCAGTTAGTGCGTCGGCACTGTACTTTCCCGGTTAGAGACGCCTACAATGAACAGATGGCGCCGCGCTTTCGATGACAGTCTGTCGGCTCCGCCCCATACGTCTTCAGCGTGGCCAAAGTGTCAATCGCCGTGGCAATGAATGCTTGTTGACTTTGCTGATCGCTTTTGGAACACTCGTTGGGTTATTGTTATGAACTCTTCTAGCAAATATCCATTGCAGTGTCCATAAACTTGACTACGTCGGGTAGTACTATCCTATTCTTTCCTTGAAGGGTTTACCTGAAGTGTTGGTTACAGACAACGGACCACAGTTTACGGCTTAGGACTTTGAGCAGTTTTGCACAGCCAATGGTATCACTCACCTTGCCAGTGCTCGATTTCATCCTCAGTCGAACGGAGAAGTTGAACGATTTGTGCGTACGTTTAGACAACAGATGAACAATGTAAGTGTATCCCATAAGTTTCTAACAGAGGCCACTTCTCTTCCTAGCAACGTACCGCTCCTAGCCCGTCGACGGTCGGTCGCCGGCGGAGTTTCTACATGCCCGGCGCGACTGCACCTTGCTTCAGCTGCTGCACCAACTGCAATCCAAGCTGCTTCACACTCCCCGTAGGTATCAGTCTGTGCCTAATGATTCTATCTATTCTCTTCAGAGTCTGTGGTGGCACCAGGCGCTTGGAAGTAGAAACGATTCTTCGAAATTTGGGCACCTGCATGTATTTAATTCAGAGTCCTGCTGGGTTGTTGCGTCGCCATCAGAACCTGATTCGTGCTTGTCGCTTCCGAGAGTGTTCCACAGATTTTCTGTACCGTTGTCGTAAGATGGCTCCCTCCACCTCAACGGTGCGGCATTGTTGGGGTGGAGGGGGGGGGGGGGGTCATCACACCGACAAACATAGCTCCATGAATGGCACCGACAAGAAGATGCTGACCCACGTTCCAGTGGAAAGAGTGGACAGCGTCATACCTCCAGGAAGGCAGAGTTCAGCACCCACTATCAATTTAATCAGCAGCCAATCAACGGTCGGGGGCAGTTCGATCGCAGAGTTCGAGGGATTCAGTATTGAGTAATAGGAAATCGATACTCAGCCTGCGTACTGCAAGTAATAATAAAGTACTTGTATGCAGGACGCAGGTAAGCACAAGAATCATAAAGTTAAGGTTCTCTTCTTTTTAGGAATAAAGTGTTATATTAATCAGAATGTGATATGTGTAAATCAGTTTGGATTCTTGCCACAGGCCATCGCCACTTCTCTTCCTGAGTGTTTTGCCGGTGTTCACTGGGCAGCAGCCGACACATCATTGATACTACTACTCTCTTCAAAAGAAGCATGAAATTTCAAGCATAGGAAATGTCACAGCGGGCGTTGGAGATTTTCTTCACTCAATGACTCGGTGTTGTGGTATCTTATTCATTATGTCATCATCATCGACACACGTCACCCAGTGTAGCGTCTGTAGCTTCAGCTGAAAAATCTGGAACTCGACGGACGAACTGCAATTGCTGGGGTCTCCCGTACATCACTGAAATAAGATCATTTAATTTTTTTTTGTCAGTGTGCCTAATATTGATGGGATATGGCTGGAGAAGCACAGCAGAGTTAAAACAGTAAATTCGGTGACGGAAAAAATCACGACTCCGCAAACAAGATCCGTAAAATAAATGACAATTGCTAGGTGCGTTTCTACAACTGAAAGACGATGTACAGGATACGAAATACGAGACGTCCCCTTCAAGAATAATTGACGTTCCTCCTTACAGCAGCGTAATTTTAAACCCCGTTTATTTTTTGACATTTAGACACATCTTTGCTACATCCCCTTCCACAGAGTTACATTTCCCCTTAGTTTCATTTGATACAGTTAATATTTTTCTGGTACGAAAGAGTTACATTTTGCTGTACTTTACAGGATTCTATTTGTCTACCGTCTATTTATAGAGTATACGAAGTCACCTTGATCTTTCGGACTTGTTTCATAGTTCCTACATCCCCCGTACTTCTGTTAGCAGACTTCCATACCACCGTTTTTTCTGGGCCTCTTTTTACAGTGGTAGTTCTTATACATATTCTTCTACAACAATCACTGTCGTTAAATTATTTCCTTACAGTTCTAAAGAATTCTGTAAAAGTTGTACACTGTCTATAAAAATTGGTTAGTATAAGTATTATAATCGCTATTAAACTTGCATGTATAATGATGGAATGGTACGTTAGATACGTAAAGAGTGACGTCTTTTCCTGCTGTTCTCTCTATCTTGTGCATGTCTTTCATATCATCTCGTTGTATGATCACATGATCTCACGGTAACTCTAAATTTGGCAACGAAATTTCTGTATTCCCCTTATTTACTACACAAACGTCACCTTCTAACCCTAATTGAGTTCTTACATCCGTTGTAGTTGTGTTGGTACGTATTGTTAGTTCTGTGTGTATGAATTCTCTTGATCTATACCCTTTTCATTTACTACAGGAGCTTAATTTGCGAACTCCTTACAGAAGTACATCCTTTAGAGCTTGCTTTCCACTTAATACTGTCCTAGCACTGGACCTAACGTTGCCCGCGTATTCGTGAGTTCACTATAGAAGGCACTACGTTTGCATGAAGTTTCCTAACCAGGATTTCGTTAACCGGTTTCCCACTACTGCCTCTGGTTGGTCATGTTAACACACCAAAATCGCTTCCTCAAATACAGTTCCTGCTGCCGGATATCCTCTTCCACAATCGATTTTCAATTCCATGTAGAAGCATAACCGTTTTAAAAACGTGTTTGGTTTGTGAGGCTACGTATTCTATTTTAAAGTTTCAGAGTGACATTTTGCACAGAGAAGGAATGTAGAAACATGAGAATTAGCATAAAGTTGTCTACATAAGATATATACCTGAAAAGAATTAGCCATTGTGACGAGTAGATCAGAGACTGTGACATATGATTTCTGGATGTCGTTAGTGTAAAACAGCTGACGATCAGAAATCCAATATTGGACTGGCTTAACAAAACCGCTTCAGGCCCTAACATGAAAATCGACATTGGAAAAAGGTTTCCGAATTTTAATATTCGTCTACCACAAGTTGCTTCTCGAGTAAACGTAGCAAGTATATTACTCGTCGCCCTCTGTAGAGGAACAGGAACAACAGTTTTCTCCCTTAAGTTACATTTAATATGTCTAATACAGCCACAACTTTTGAAGAACTCCTCACCCTCGACGAGAGTGAGAAACTCACAATTCCTAACCTCGTTAATCTAATAACGATGTTGAGCAGAAACAATTATTGTAAATTTATTGATGTTGTTTTTTGTGTATTATTTGTATCCCTTGTAGCGAGAGAGCTTCTAAAAATATTCTTTAACTTTAGAAGCTCTTTGGTGGGGTTACGAACCATGTAAGGGTACTGATGTTACAGGAGTCAGTTGTAGATGAATTACGGACGGTTGTGGAGGACAAGTTGCTCACCCCAGTTCTCCTTCCTTCGGAGGGAATGTGAATTGAGAATGGGGACGAAGGAGATTTTCGCAGCATCAGTGACTGGTTTCTTCCATCCTCTTCCTACCCATTTGCGATCGCAACACATACAGCCATTTCCTCATGTGTAACTACGGACGGAGTTACAAAATTCAGAGTTGACCTCACTGAGTTTCTCCGACAAGTCTTTAGAACTCTCCTGGCTATCTGCTTAAGAATATTTTATTTCAGCCATCACACAAACTTGAATAAAGACGTGGATACGGATGTAGTTAAAAAAGAGCTTCTCACCACTTACTTTTACTCTCTAGCGCAGCTTACGTCCGTTTTCCTAGATTTCCTGGTTACTGATGTATAGGCGCTACACTGCAATTACCAACAGCTATCCCATGACTACACGCATCCATAGTAATAAAAAATGGCTATGGGATGCGTTGGTACTACAGGACCTTACTGTCTACTAATTCAGCAATTAGTATCTGTAAAGCTGTTTCGCATTTATCTGTCCATAGCTATGTGACGTTGTTCGCTAGTGGTCGCTTCAAGCAAAGAGCACTAAATTTTTGTCATATCATGAATATCCCATAGAAACCAGATTACAGTAACACTGCCCGCAATAGTCTTGTATTCTCGGGTCTAGGGAACGCCTCTATATCCTTCGATTTAGACTCACAAAGACTATTCGTTCACCGCTAATGACGAGTCACAATAATTTAATTTCACATCTGATAAACTATGCCTTTCATAGCTTTTATTCGGTATCACCGTTCTGCATAACTATTAACATTTCCCAAAAGTTGACAGTGTTCTATCCAAGTGGGTCATGTCAGAATTACGTCGTCGACGTATACAGTCAAATGATATACTTATCCTATTCCCAATATTTGAGTCATGGCCTTCGCAAATGAACAGACAGATATGTTCAAATGAACTAACACTAACAAAATCGGTAGCTCAACTCGCTATGGAAAGAAAATCTACAGCTCCACCATTCCGGAGCTGTAGTTTCTGACACATACTCAGATTTGTTAAACTTTTTCTTGGAACCTTAACATGGTCAGGGCGACCGCTTCCATTTTGCTCAATCTCATTTAACCGTCACGCATCACGAACCATACCGCACTCTCCCTTCTCTATTCGAAGCAGTACCCAAAGGTTTATTATAATCGCTTCGAGCACATAAAACGATTCCCCATTTTGACATCCTGTTCATTGTCTTTTGTGGAACTTCCTCTTCCGCAGAAGATACGGAATATGTTTTTCTTATTATTTAATAGTGCATATTATTTAATATTTTACATTAGTATTAGTTTTCAGGGCAAAATATCATTAATAGACCAAGTTAACATCATGCAGTAACAACAGCGTTTTCAACATTGCTCATGCAGCTTGTGATTCATATGTATGGATTATTGAAGTATGGAGTCTATCACTACAGGCAAAAAAGGAAAAAGAAAAAAAATAGTTCGCCGCATATGTTGAAAGGGTACAGTAGCGCCTGACATTGAAAATAGGTACAACATACTTCATTATTCTTGTCAGAACAACATATTTTTTGTAAAAATAACTCAATTTCAATTAATACAGCGAAGCCAGATACCAGTGTAGGAAAGAATGACAATTTATTTATTTAATTGATCACATGTGCACTCCCACAAAATAAGTCCCTACATCCAGTTTGGTGAGATCTGCGAAATGACTGAATGTATGGTCGTCTGCTAACCGCAGATAGTGAATGTGAATATATGATCATCATTGAAACGGTCTTTTGGTCACCTTTGGTGGAACCAAAGAGATGAAATTTACCAGAGCTTTGAGCGCCTGAAATGTGGCTTACCAATGGGTAGCATGGTCTTCCCCCACCTCGACAGAGGTGCGAGATGACCTGAAGAACGGTCGTGTTTCCGCATTCTGGCGCTGGATCTTGTGTTGGTAAGACCTGTCTTAGGTGTGCTCCGTAAAGACAAAAGAGTGGAGACATGGTATGCATGTGAAATATTTAAGAGCAGTTTGGAATAATAATTTCTCTATTTCAGGAATTTTTGTGGGGAGAATTAAATGTCAGGCAGGTAATATTAAGGGGATCGTAGTAATCTTCGGAAGTGACCAACGGTCACAATGAAACCACGTGTAGCAATAAGTTGAAATACTTCCGAGTGCTTAAGTTAAGCTGAATTACTAGCGTGTGTACTATAAGTTGGAAATATTTAAGAAATGTCGTGTGCAGAACTTGAAATTAGAGACGAGTACTTCCACATGGTGAGTACTGTGTGAGTCTCAATCTGTGTATGAGACAAAGGATAAAGAGAAGTACTCGTCCATGGTATCAGTTGAGGACTCGCGTGTGTGATGAATATGTTCTTAATATTACTTTGCGTGTTATGTTTCCGTGTGACGCATGCTTCAAACTATAATACTCTGAGAGAGAAGCAAGGTGAGTCAGCCGTCTATCCAGCACCGCCACTTGGCTTGCATTGCACAGGAAGACGTGCATATATCCTCCAGAGTTCATAGTACGAAAGAAAAGTTACAAAGTGGGGCAGTGTCGTGTGAAACTGGGATAAATACTAATTGAAGTGGAAAAGCTGAAAGTGCTGTGATTATAACGTTGTGACTATTCTTTGTATTGTATATTGCCAGTGTAGTGTATTTCATGAAATTTAAGTGTGTGTGGTTGGCATGGGAGAGTAACAAGATAGTTTCAGAGGCAGTGGGTTATGCATGTTCCTTTTTGTACCGCTCGGTCTGGAGGAAATTTTCGTAATGGTGGGTGTGAGAGTCGAAGTGTGAGATATAGAAAAAGAGCCACCATCCTATCCAGAAAGTGCACTGTAGCGTTAAATAATTACGAGACCATAAGGTGGAGAATCACCAATGTAAATCCATGCCCACTGGGCGGAATTTCTCATGTGTTATTGTTGTAGGTTATAGAATTTTTGTGTTTAGGTTAAAGAATTTATCGGAATAAATAAGATAGTGAAAAGAAAAAGATTGGTGGCCTTTTCCTTCGAATAGTATGTTGTCATGATACCCAGAATTTATAATGTGTGCGCCATTCATGTTAAGTACGATGGCCATGTGTTGATCAAAGCCGTTGAATAAGAAAGAAAATGTGGTATTGCCAGTGCGTAGTGGACAATCAGAGTTGTGTAAATCGTCATCCGTTTCCGTTGGTTAACATTCAAAAAGGAGAATAATTTGTAACTTAATTGTGAGTACTAGAACTCATGTTACTTGACAAATAAAAAATGAATCCACTCGCTTGGCAGACCACTCATCTTGCAGGCCTGACTGCTTGATGCCACAGTATGAGCAAGGCATGTGGGTGCCTCTCAATGTTAGGGGTGATTTTATTTGAAAACTTGTTACGCTCGTTGTTGTAGGTGTATTTATAAAACGTCACTTCTTCTTTAAAGTTACAGATCTCTACTTTGGGTGATTTACTATTATACAATTGAAGACGAACGGGCTTTCATGAAGGATGTTTTTAAATAGTTGCAACAGCGGTCCACTTCAGCGTACCCGATAATTGGTTGGTGGGACCTCTTAACCATTGTGCAAGATATGCTTTCAGTAAGCAACGTGGAAGAGAAACGAAAGGAAGGAGGATTAGGGTTAAACATTCCATCAACTATGAGGTCATTCGAGACGAACCAAAAGCTCGGATTTAGAAGTATGTGGAAAGAAAATGGCTGCCCCCTTTCAGGCAAAATAGGCCAACATTTACTTCACTCGATTTAAGGAAATGAATCCAAACTCATATCATTATAGTTACACAGGAGCTTGAACCACCATATCTTAACTCCATAAAAATAAAATAATAGTTGAGCCATATGAAAAGACATCTCAAGCAAAATCCAATGACATTCTGCAAAGTGTGATGTGAAGAAGGTGTTTTGTGTTACGATTTGCTTTCGAAGAGCTGCTCCATGAGGGACGGAATTTCTTGCTAGCAACTCAGATGTTTCTGGTCTCGTTCTAACAGAAGCAACCATCAAGACTGGATCAGGTGTAGCTACAGCATGCGAACGCGTGCTTGCACTTTGCTGATTACAAGACAGAATTTATCCGAGAGTTTTCTTGGAAAGTATCCCTTCACACCACTTATCTTCGAATCTTCTTTCTCGCTTCTTACCCAAGGACCAACAAGAAAATATCTTTACGGATGAGAATGCTGTCTGTGGTTGCCATGATGGAACTGCTAACTGTTAACAGCGAAGTAGTAGCTTTTTATGAGAGAAAAGACCGCAGGAATATCTACAGACGGTTTTAGACAATGCGAGAGCATATACACAGTGCTGATTGGTTTCCTTCTCATGTTTATCTACTTTTTTCGACAAGTTCAATAAAGTCACAAATTCTCATGGTGACTATACGACTCAAGTCTGTCTCAATCAAACAAAAGTGTCTGTATCAGTATTTTCCATCTTACATTCAATTGTCCTAGTCTTACACAACGCTCCACATAACGTAGAAATATATAGCATTTTACAATTCTTGTCGAGAAAAACGATAAAGTATCAAATAAAAAAATCCGACTATGAAATAAATTTGCAGCAACTCTGTGATAGCATTCAGAGAAAAATAGCCGCGAACGGATACATAAGAAAAACATGCTTATCAGACAGATGAAATGCGTTTTAGTAAATTACAAAAATGTCTGGGTTCCGTATCTAGACCTTATATTCACACTGCACGACTACTACCTCTAAACCACAAAAAGATACAGTGCCATAACGTCTCAAGTGGAAGGTAACACTTCCTCTAGAAACTTGGGTATCTTCCATTGTTTCCAGTTCTGCAAATGGCCCTTATGTGACTTCATTGCAGTAATCACCAATTCGAGACGAAACTACTCTCTGGTTCCTAAAGCAGCTGGCAAATGGCGACATTGTTGACCATGGAGATGAATGTACTGAAGAGGAGGAATCGTTAGCGCCAGGATTTTACCCGGACCAAGTCCCTCTCATTCAGCGCCTCTAGAAAAATTTCCGCCTGTACACCGCCGGTTTTCCTGGTCTTTGTTCGTCTCTTGGCCATCGTTTCAGTAACCCGATGTGGTTTATCGCATTCGGCTACATGCTGGGGTTTAGCGTTGTGTTTTTACGCGTTTCGTATATTGCATTTGTGCGTGCCGTTGTATTGTGTAGTTCAACGCGTTTCCTACGTGTTCGGTTGCAATGTGTCGTTCAACACGTTTCGTGCGTTATAGAACTGCGATTTTTCCGCATTTCCTGTATGGTAAGAGTGTTTTAAAATGAGTGCTTTTAACTGCGAAGTTTGCGGAAACGAGTAAGACTCTGAAGAGATGTACTTCCATCCACGGAAGCTGAGCGAAATGATGCCGCTGTTATAAATAACGAACGTTCATCTACCTACAAGTGCTACTTATGCGACAATGTTTTTACTTATAAAAGTAGTTTAAAACACCACCAACAAAATATTCTTGGTGAACCGCAACAGAAAAGAAACTAAGAGTACACTTAAAACCGATTCTAAATACTGCTGGATGTATCGTTTCCTATCTACACATGCATTATGTGTGAAATCAGAAGCCCTAGAATTCTCCATTGAAGAAGAATTTTTAAAATGGGAAGAAGAAATGGAATGTGCTATACATTCCAAATTCGTTAAAAGCTGTGGCACTAAAATTTACGGTGATGGTCCCACATGTCATTATTTTTGCCATCGCCCAGGTCAGTTTATCTCCAAAGGTGATGGGAACAGACGCCTAAAATTGACAGAGAGCAACAAAATCAATGGAAAGTACCCTGCAGAGAAGAAGGTCCAATACAAGGAAGGAAACTGCCTTGTTAATTTTTTGTCCACTCATGTTGGCCATGATCTGGACCTAAGTCATCTGAAACTGACAGACAAAAAAACAGATAAAGATAGCTGAAGACACAGCTGCAGGAAACCCGTTTTCCACGATCTACCAAAAGAGTCACGAAACAGTGCAGAATTCGTATTTGGAGAGAATGCACCTTACAACGATGCAGGATTTACGTAACATTGCAGCTGCTTATAACCTGTCTTCAAAGTCAGTCAGACAACCAAATGATGCGATTAGCGTTGAAGCCTTGGTGCACGAAGCGTAACAAAGTGACAGTCCATATGTATTGTTCTATAAGCCTCAAGGAACAATTAATAATCTGCACCCACAGCTGAGAAGTGAAGACTTTGTGTTGATTATAATGAAAAACGTACAAGCCAAAAAATAGCTAAATACGGAAATGATTCTGATGCTGGAACACATGGCCTAAAGAGCTATGATTTTACGGTTATCACATCACTTGTACTGGATGATATGAGACAAGTATCTCCATGTGTTTTCCTCATATCTCGCAGGAATGATACTGATGTTTTAAGTATGCTCTACAATTGTGTTAAGCCGCAGGTGGGACCGATTTCCGCAAAAGTATTCATGACATGTGGCAGAATAGTATACTATTGCTTGGAAAGAAGCAATAGGACCTCCTAATGACACTTTTCTGTACCTGCCATGTCGATTTATCCTGGAGGATCAATATCAAGAAAAAAATTTCAACATTTGGACACGAGAAACGAGGTCTAATAACTTGTTAAGTCGTTAATGCAGAGAGGAGACGTTGCTTTGTTTCTGTAATCGTTGATAAAACCACTGCAGAAACTCAACAGTGATTCAGAGACTTCACAATTTGGTGACTATTTCAAGACATATTACGCAAAAAATGTGAAAAGTTGGGCATATTGTCACAGGATGCGAGCCACACTCAACACAAACATGCACCTGGAGAGTATGCACAAGATAATGAAATGCATACATGGAAATGCAAACCACGTGAAAGGTTTGGATAAAGGTGTATCAGAATTGATGCCGCTTGTAACAGAGAAGCTGTTTAACAGGCTCATTGTAAGTGTGAAAGGAAAACTAACAAGTAAAAGTGGAAGAGCATTTTATTAATCCATTCCTACAGAAGGCAAAAGATACTTTTGCAAACTGAAGCTTACCCTCCTAGACTGTATGGATTACCTAAGATACACAAGCCCAATGTCCCATTGACATGGATAGTAAGTGCCATTGGGGTTCATACTCAAGAGCTGGCTAGATATCTTGCTTCTTTGTTGCAACCGTATATAGGTAAAACTGAGACTCATATTAAAAATTCCATGCGTTTTATCGAAAAACTGAGGGAGATCACAGTTAGTCAAAGTGACATCGTTGTCAGTTTCGGTGTAGTATCTCTGTTCACCATGGTCCCTGTTGACGACGCTCTTTCTTACATAGCTGATATGTTTCTTACTGATATAATAGCTTTGTTTTGACATTGTCTATCCTCAACTTATCTTCAATATAACAACGAGTTTTATGAACAAATGATGGGGTGGCCGTGGGTAGCTCTCTAAGCCCTGCTATTGCTAATCTATTTATGGAATTTTTCGAACAACAGGTGCTGCAGTCGGCCAAAAAAAGCCCTTTGAAATGGTATCGATACGTGGATCACACCTTTGTGATATGGAATCATGCTGAAGAGGAACTGAGTGACTTTTTGGTGCACATAAACAGTTTCAGTCCAAAGATACAATTCAGCATGGAGAAAGAGAGTAATGGACAACGAAAGTTTTTGGAAGTCTTGGTTATTAAACGGGCAGATGGGACTTTAGGGCACAAGGTATATAGGAAAGACACACACACCGATCGTGACATACATAAGATTTCGAATCATCATCTTAGGCAGAAGAGAGGAGTCATAACAAGTTTAGTGGACAGAGCTAATAACATCTGTGAGCTAATTCACTTGCAAGATGAATTAAGCCATTTGCGAACAGCTTTCAAGAGAAATGGGTACACTGGCAAGGAAACAGATCGAGCACTCCACCCTAGAATAAAAGTGTACCAAAATACATGACAACAACAACCGTCGGCTGGAAATGTTTTTATTCCATTATTCATAACATGACGGTCCGTATTGGGAAAGTTTTAGCCAAGTTTCAAGTGGAGACAATCATTTGACCTACCAAGAAAATCAGTGAAAGTTTAAGATCGGTGAAAGACGCACGACACCCCTTAGCTTCCCCAGGTGTGTATAAACTTCCGTGTAGCTGTGGAATGGTTTATATTGGAAAAACTAAAAGGAGTGTTAATACCCACCTAACGGAACACAGAAGGAACTGTAGACTGGGACAGATTGACAAATCAGCTGTAGCGGAAACGTTTTCAAAGACGGTGATCACGAAATAAAATTTAGTGAGATAAACGTGATAGCTAGGATTTCACATTATTATACTCGCATGTGCAGAGAAGCTATAGAGATCTACAAGCACGGAAATAATTTTAATAGAAAAGAAGAAGGATTAAAACTAGACAAGATAAGTCGGTCGACTTTGTACCAACAAAGTGACAATCTATTACCTGTAATCGAGAGATATGGCACCAGTCAGAGATAGTTGTAAAGTCGAAAGCACGTGACGAGTGGTGGCGCCATCGAAGCACTCTACATAAGCGGGACCACCAGCGCCTAACTGCCAGTCGCCCAATCACCTCAGAAGATGTTGCCTGCAGTAGGCAACGAAACGTCAGGAAGGAGAAGAAGTTTTATGTATGGACCACGGCAATTCAGCCCGGAAGTTTTAATTAATGAAGACACCGGCCGTGAAAGCTTACATGTTATGAACAATTCCTTTTTTTGCATAATTTAATAAGTTTTTACTTGGTATGTGTAAATAAATTTGAAATTAGGGTACACAATGATATGTAATGATTGGTTCAGTCTGATATCATCCGCTACACAGATGACTCACAAGTAATAGGCTACTATAATATTCACGAAGATTTAACCTGCCATATTGAGCAAACACTTGGAGAATCAAGTGCTTTTTCAGTTTGGCAGATTAAGTATTTGCGGGTTCCAGTGGAACTGATAGGATTACTGAGTGAAAACACAGCGTCACACACATCAGTGAGACACACAGTGTGGATTACCTGGTATGTGGTGGTAATTCCATGAAAAAGACCACACTACATGAGAATTATGTTTCATTTCACACATATGCAGCATCATGTGTCTGCTCTATCTAAGGATCATGATTTAAAGTATATTTACAGGACCTGTCAGCATGTGTGTGCAACAGACTTTCAGTCAACCAAAGCAGCAACAGCTCCAACGTAGCACACCAAGTATGACATTAGTTCTGTGTTATGCATGATATTTAAATTCCTTGTGAGTCATCCCTAAATTCGCATATGTTAAATGTTAATTTTCTGTTCCAATCCACAATGCCTGCATTCTGATTTAATGTTTACTTGTTTACTTACAGGGCCTGTCACTGAGTGTGATGGACAAGTTTTTGGCATACTGTGGCAGCAAAATCATCCACGCAGCACACCAGGTATGAGATTTATTCAGTGTTATGCACAATACTGAAATGCCTTGTTAGTCATCTATTAATTCATATATGCTCAGTGTTACCTTTGTGTTATCACCATTTTACCTTTTTACGAGATGCAAGTCGCAGAAGTGGCATCAGCTGAAAAAGACTTGCACTAGGCAGCCGAATGATCCTGCATAGGACACACAACCAGAAATGAAATACGATCATTTCATCTCACACTATGTATGACATTATTCTGTATTATGCGCATTATTGAAATGCATTGTGTGTCAGCTCTGAATTCCTATACACTCAGTGTTACTTTTCTGTTTCAATGCACTATGCCTGGACCTTGATGTAATGTTTACTTACAGGGCCAGTCAGTGTGTCTCTGTGATGGAGCTACTGCTGATGAACCATGATAGCAACACCTTGAGCACAGCATACTCAGTATGAGATTCGTGTTATGTACAGTGTTAAAGTGCCTTGTCAGTCATCTCTGAATTCATATATGCTAAGTCAATTTATTATGTATTTCCAGGGCTCTAGAGTAAGCAGTGTGTTGCTGTGTACACAATAATGCATTACCATGACATCTATCATCACAATACAGCATGCCACTATAATTGCGTCAACAGTCCTGGGTACTGTTGTCTGCTCCACTGGATGGAGGTGCACAAGAAATAGACATGCCAGGATGGCCAGACTGATCTCCGTACCACAGGTTTGCATGGTGGTCAATGGGTATTTGGAGAAAATCGAGTAATACTCAGGTATGAAGAAGTTTATTTATTTATCTTTAACATCACAAAATCATGTTTCTATATCCTCTATCATCCTACCCCTCCATATGCCTCTCCACCCCCTCCCCACTCCCCAGAGAGACATTCACAACCGTTTGGTGAATTTCTGCATGGAGAACATGAGGCTTCAAGTAACTGAATCCATTCTGCTTTTCCAGGCTGCATTAATTTTCGCGTGCTCGTTCCTCCCTGTCCTCACTCCTTCCCCTCTTCCCCCTTCTTTACATCTGTGTTTCCTTACTTGCTTTAGCCTGGCTATCCTGCTTTTTGCTATCCCTTGTAGGTTTATTCTTCTTGTTTTTCACTTTCATTTTTTGAGTTTTTGATCCCTGTTTGGTGTTTGAATTCCTCTACTAAATGTAGTCTCCATGGTGTGAGCCAACTGTTGAATTACAACGTATATGAAGTCTTTGGCATGCAGCCTTAGCACCTTTTCAATTTCTTAGCTGAAGACATTGTACGTTTTACGCTATATCGCCAGCATGGTAGCCATTTCATGTGCTTGGGTTGTTATGTACTCTCTTGGTTGAGTTCCCGCATATGATGGGCACCACACTTCTGATACCTGTGCTGATACCTCCCCATGTATGCCTAGGAATAGTAGCTTGTCATTCAGTAGCATCGGAACTCCTTGCAACTGCCCATCCCCCCCTCCAAGAGTCCCTTGGTGTGGCTGTGGAATGCACAAGATGAGAGCCCTATTTAGTTTCTGTGGTATCAAGGAGAACACATTGTGTACGAAGGGCATAAAACTTCAAAAAATTGGGCGCTCTATGGCTGCCCCTTCAGCCAGGGAATTTGTGGCACGTCTTTTGAACCTACAACTTTCCCCTCCCCGGATATCGACTCATGGGAGGACCGTCAGACTCACTGGCTTGTGGTAAAACCTTTTCCCCACTACCTGGTCTGCATCAAGAGTGGCAAGGACACCATCCCGCCACCAACTCATTAATTTTGGGAGAAACTATCAAAGACAAGTTCGGCGAAGGGGACTCTGAGTAAGATGTGATCAAATTTCGCTATTGATCAGATTTTCTGTTGACGACCATTCTGTGACCCTTTGTGCCTCTGATTATCTCGGCAACATTCTGATATCCATTACTCCTCACTGGCCTCTGAATGTGCTTCACGGTGTCATTTTTTATGTGGACATCATCTTCCAAACTGATGAAGAATTGCAAGCCGGTCTGGAATGACAATGCTTACATTTTGGACGGCATGTTCAGAAACGCCATAAGGACGATCACATTGATAATGACCATTTTATTCTGGTCTTTGAAGATTATGGTTTATCAGTGTGATATGAAACCGTATGTCCGGCCATTGGTGGAATGTTTTCGGTGTTTATGATTTGGACACATGTATTCATGCTGTACAGCAGGCCCAGTATGCAGTGAATGTCGATGTCAAGTCCATGACAGGAGTGCCTGTGTTTCACTGTCCATGTGCATTAATTGCCACAACTATCAATCACCACGCTCGCTGGATTTCCTGGATTATAAACAGGAAAAAAATATGATGGGGTATACATCCATTGATTGTTTATTGTACACTGAGGCTCATCAGAAATATGATCAGCCTCACCTTGTGATTACGATATCTGCCCTTGACTCTGTTACATCATTTCCCCGCCCCCTCGTTCTCCTCCTCCTCCTCCTCTTTATCCCAGTGATGTGTCTCACATCTCTCCCTCTCCCCTACAATTACTACTTCCTCCTCTTCGATTGTTGTCACCTTCATCCAGCCAGAGAAGTGCGCCTTCTCTGGTGTCTGCCGGTGCTAGGGCTCCCTTCTCAGACCTGGGGCCTGCTGGTACACATTGGCCTGGGAACTGTCAGCTCTAGGAGCCCAAGGTCGCCCAGTCTCTCTGAGTTTGAGACCTCACAGAAGCCTTCTCTCTCTCTTTCTCTCTCTCTCTCTCTCTTTCTCTCTCTCTCTCTCTTTCTCTCTCTCTTCTCCTCCCTGTCTCTCTCTGGACTCCATCCTTTTCTGCCTATGAAAGGGAAGAAGGAAAGTAAATCCTGGGCGAGGCCTCCACATTGCCCAGGACAATGGCGTTCCACAGAGTTCATTATTATCACTTTCCTCATCACTATTTAAGGACTTGTGATCTCCGCCGAACTGCTGGCCACTCCTGCTCTGTATGTGGGTGTTTTCTGGGCCTGGGTTCATTCCTACCAGGTGGTCCCTGTGGAGTGACAGTTGCAGGGTGCCATATGGTATGCTTCTGCATGGAACTTCTCACACAGTTTTCAGCTTTCTCTTCAATTTTCTCCCCTTAAATTGAGGGTTGTGCATTTCTGTCACTGTACTGCGTTCGATACCAACTGGAGCTCTATCTCGAGACCCAATCTCTGACCGTGGTCACGCAGTTCAGTTTCTTGGGTCTTACTTTTGATAACAAGTTTACTTGGCTTCTGGATATCGCTTTCTGAAGATTGGCTGTCTCCATAAACTCATTGTCCTCCACTTCCTTGCCCACACATCTAGGAGTGCCGATCGTTTTGCTCTTCTCCACCTTTGTTGGGCCATGGGTTCGTCTCATCTGGACTATGTTTGTCAAAATTATGGCTGAGCTGCTCCTCCCACACAGATCCTCTTAGACCAGGTCCACCATCATAGTATCTGTCTTGCCATCAGTGCCTTTTGCACTAGCCGGCCGGTGTGGCCGTGCGCTTCTAGGCGCTTCAGTCTGGAACCGCGTGACCGCTACGGTCGCAGGTTCGAATCCTGCCTCGGGCATGGATGTGTGTGATGTCCTTAGATTAGTTAGGTTTAAGTAGTTCTACGTTCTAGGGGACTGATGACCACAGATGTTTAGTCCCATAGTGCTCAGAACCATTTTGAACCTTTTGCACTAGCCCTGTTGTTTCTTGGTTGAAGCTAGGATTCTCCCCCTCCGCCCCTCTTTTTTTTGACAGTAGAAGTTTCTTTTTTCCTATCCCATCGCTATCTTCTCTTTCCCCACACATCCCTCCTATTCTTTTCTTTTAGCAGCTCTGGGATGTCACCTACCCAATGCCCACCCTCCAGGTGAGTTTATCAGTTGGGCCCAACCTTGCTGTTCTTTGCCATGATTTTCATCTTCCCTCTTTGTCCTGCTCCCCACATTCTCTCCCATCACCCTTTCCCCCTTGGTTAGTTGCTTGACCCCAGATTCAGATGGATCTCTTCTGGGGTCCATGTTTCATTGCTTGTTCTAACAGTTTTTATGGGAGTTGCAATTGGTTTTTTCTGCAATGGCTGTAAGCTCTAAATCTGCTGATCACAAGGGATGCACCTATGCGTCCTCTGCTGGCAAGGAACACCATCTCTTGTCTGCTCCATGTTGTATATGTACTGCATAACTATTGGCAATTTACCAGGCTCTTTAGTTCATTAAACAGTCCTCTCCCACCCATTTTGCGTGACATTCAGGCTCGATGAGTGCCCTTGAGGTTATCAGATTGTGGTTTTCCCTCCACCTCTTGGTCTCTGCCATCTACAGCCTTCTTACCAATCTTGACTGAGCTTGTTGTTCAGTTGACTTGGTTCCCACTCATGTGGGTATCCCAGGTAATGACCTTCCTGATTATGTGGCTCGGGGGTGCAGTCTTTCTCTGAGACCGCTCTGCTGTTAGATTTCGGCTTCACATCAAATTCCTTTTTGCTCAGTCTCAGGCCATCTGTTGGAGCCCACCCTCTGCCTAATAAACTTCGTGCGATAAGGGGACTCTTGCCACATGGCCCTCTGGGGACCTACTATTCTCCTATCTTTGTATTGGTCATACCAGGTTAACTCAAGGCCTCTTACTCCATAATGAGCTGCGCCCCCCCCCCCCCCCCCCAAAAACCCATCTCACTGTCATCCACATTTTACTGGAGTGTCCCATCTTTTGGCCTTTCACACTAAATACATCCTTATACGCTCAATTGTCACAGATGTTAGCAGATAACCTTGCATAGTTCCATCTGTCCTCAGTTTTCATCATGAAAGTGGCTTGCCACCCTTGATTTAAGTATCTACATTTTCTTCCATAATTTGAGGCTCTCAGTTTGCGAGACCCTCATTGTTGCCCTCATGAAGGCCAGGTTTTCCTCCCTCTATTCTCTCCGTTTTGTTTGCTGTTTTTTGCTGTTTTTTACCCATTCGCCCTTTGTGTGTCATCTTCCCCTGGTGTTATGACATTGTGTCATAGTCATTGTATGATGTAGGGGCTGAAGTGGGTTGGCAGTGTTGCCAGCACTCTGTTGCACGCAGCACCTCTGAGACATTTTTGTTCCATGATAAATTAGGGCTACAAAACTATGTGCCTTAATTTTGCAAATAATGACCAGTTAAAAATGGAACATTCTGGAATATAGAAAATAGGGTTTCCTGCTGAAGAAAGTAAAATATATACTGCAAAGTGGAACCAAAAGACTTTCAATTGATTTATATTGCTACATTCGGAATCAGTTATTCACTCATTCCCAATTCCACCTCCATGTGATTATACTGATCCTGATATTGATAACATTTATATATGAAATTTTATTTTTAGGTAAATGAATTACATTATCAGGAAAATTGATTGTGAACCATCAGATGTTGATATATTCACAGTTAGAATAAGAATATATATTTTATCTGTTTAACAGTTGTACAGGAGTTACTCATGTAGCTAGATGAAAAACAAATATATATCACACATTGATGATTGCAACTTACTCTGTTGTAACTTGAGCATGGGCATCGAATGCATGGTCATCACCAGCATTGCACTGTTATATCCTTGCTCACAATAATCACTGACCAGCATGGCCTGGGAGCGAATCGACCTAACGTTGTAAGGGTTCTAGGCTGGTGGCACAATCTGCGTCAGTTGCTGGTGATGCATAATATTCCACGTGTCAGCAGAGGCTCAATAAGAAGGAAGGAAAATCAACATTTGACATCCTGTCAACCTTGAGGTCTTCAAAGACAAGGGAAAAGCTCTGATAGTTTCAAGATCGAGAAGGAAATCAGTCTCAGACTTTCAAAGGAACCATCCCAGCATTTACCTTGAGTGATTTACGGAAATAATGGAAAACCTAAATGTAGATGGCTGGACACGGAAAAGAGCCATAGTGTTCCCGAATATGAGACCAAAGTGCTAATAATGTTGTATAAAACTTCATCCAGAAGTGTTCCCAGTAACTTGTTGGTTTCTTCTGTGTAAGGAACTGCCATGAGTATGCAGCATGAATTTGTTGAAAACAGTCTCCTCAGCGGCACAAGTTTTCTCTGAAGACTTTTTTCTGGGCTAATGTGAGACATACTACTACTGGTGTGAACAGTACCCACATTAACCTTCAACGAAGTCACCAGTTTGTTGGTCAGCTGAACTTCAGTAGCTGACCTATTAGACACTATTTCTAAGAACTTAGAATTAATCTTTCTCTACTCTTCTGCCAATGCTTATGGGGTGCAGTAATGAGCATTTCCACTGATTTGTTTCAGAATAGTTCTCTACTCTTAATGTAACTCCTGTCTCTAACGTTTGTAGCTACTACATCTGTTATTTCAGAAATTTCAAACAGGTTTTCGTTTCTACTCTCTAGTTCGCAAACTTTATGTCTATGCTTGCACATATTTAGCTTAATGTTATAATCAATATATCTGCAAGAGAATCTATGAATGCACACTTTACGGTCAGTGCACATTAATTTGCAGTTACAGTCGATATTATTTTCTTCCACAAGGTAGGCTTCACGTGATGTTGTGGCTGGTAATTCCCAACCTCGGCCTACCTTCCCAATTAAGTATTATTCATCAAAATACTGGATTTGTGCTTCGATTGAATGTTTTCCATTTTCCTTGGTAGTTTTCCTTTTACATTGATATCGAGCCTGTTGAACAGCTTCAATGCTAATATACCTTTATCCAAACGTTCTAATGATTTTGACGACAAGAATGTGTGTAGTTGGATTGCAACGTTCCCACTTCTTTTACGCGAGTCGACTTACTTGGTATGCACAGCCGATCTTCATGTCTGGATAGCCTGCTAAGTCAATCTCTAAAAACTTCTTCTCTGAAGAATAGTGCTAGTTAAAGGAACATATGAGACTCTCTCTTTACTCGTGAAATAAGTAGGAACTCGAAGAATACTTTTAGTTCACTCTCGGTATATTTCAGCATCCACAAAGAACAAAATCATGATTTCTCACATAAACATTACAGTTGTTGTAAGTCACCCATGTCATCTCACATTAGACACAATTAAGATACATTTGCAACAAAGCTGCTTTAACAACCCCAGAAATCATAAACATGTCCTGCCTCTAGCAAGCCTGTGTTAGAGTTGCTTAAAAGTCTTTCTGAACTCAACTTTTCTTTTTTCGCTAACAATAGTCACAATTAGAAGACAGCACACAATAACACAGAAGTTACTTGGTTCCTCCATGTGCTTTCACTACGGCTTCTATGGATCGACCGATAAGTACTTGTCGGTGCCGTTCGACCGCCGTGTCTACAGTATTCTCACGAGAAACTTCAGACCTGCACACACAGACAGGTGAAGTGCAGTAGATACGGTTTGTTTTTCCCAATCACATCTAAAATATCGTGTGTTCGAGACAGTGGACGGACGAGTGGTTCTAGAATTTACGTAGAAATTCTCGAATCACTACAACGTTTCTCCTGGTTAGCATTACCATGTATGCATTTCATTCTAATGTGCATACTCTCCAGGAGCATGTTTCTGTTGAGTCAGGCTTGCATCCTGTGACAATATGCCCCATACTTCGCATTTTTTGTGTAATACGTCTTGAAACAGTGACCAAAGAATCTCTGAATCACTGTTGAGTTTCTGCAGTGGCTTTATCAACGATTCCTGAAACACATCAAAGTCTCCTCTCTGCATTAACGATTTAACAAGTCTTTAGACCTTGTGTCCCTTCTCCAAATGTCGAATTTTGATCTTCATATTGGTCCTCCAACATATATCGACATGCCAGATATAGAAAAGTCTCATTTCAGGAGGTTCCATTGTTTTGTTCCAAGCGATACAGCCGTATCTGTCAGGAATACTTTTGGGGAAATCTGTACAACCTGAGACTTAAACCAACTGAAAAATAAACTAAAACAATACAAAGTCATTCCTGTTAGATACAAGGAAAGCACACCGAAATCCTCGCTCTATATCATCCAGTAAAAGTAACGCAATAACAACAAAACCATAGCCTGTTTAGGCCATGTGTTCCATCAACACAAATAAAATCACTACCGTATTTTGCTAATATTTCGGCTTGTGCATCGTTCATTAAAATTAACACAAATTCTTCACTTCTCCTTTCTGGGTGCAGATCATTAATTGTATTTGGATGCTTATCGAACAATACATGTAAACTGGCACTTTGTTGCACTTCTCGCACGCAGAGTTCAGCGCTAATCGCATTATTTAAATGTCTGACTGACTTTGAAGACAGGTTATAAGCAGCTGCAATGTTATGTAAATCCTAAATCGTTGTAAGCTGCACTCTCTATAAATTTGAATTCTGCACTTTTTCTTGAATTTTTCAGAGGACAGAGGGAATCGGTATTGATGCAGCAGTGTCTTCAGCTATCTTCATTTGTTCTTTTTCAGTCAGGTTTAGATAACTTAGGTCCAGATCGTGATGAACATGCGTGTACACAAAATTAATGTGGCAGGTTTCTTCTTTGTATTTGACTTTGATCTTTTCAGCGCACGTTCCGTTAATTTTGTTGCTCCTTGTCAGTTTTAGATGTCTGTTCCCATCACCTTTGGAGATAAACTGACCTGGGCGATGGCAAACATAATAACGAGTTGGGCCATCCCCATAAAATTTAGTGCCGTAGCCTTTAACGAATTTGGAACTCCTTAGTGTCAATTTTAAAGGCACACATCGTACACTTAACCCGTTTCTGTTGTGGTTCGCCATCAATATTTTGTTAGTGTCGTTTTAAACTGCCTTTACAACTAAAATCCTTGTCCCTTAAGTAGCACTGGTAGGTAGACGAACGTTCGTTATTTGTAACAGGAGGCGTCATTTCACACATGTTCTGAGGATGGGCTGTATAAATATGTCTCCTCAGAGTCTTCTTATCGCTGTACTCGTTTCCACAAACTTCGTGTTTAGAAGCTCCCATTTTAAAACACTGGTACAACATTTGGCAACAAGTAAAAAAAAACTGCTACAATATACGGTATCTATTGTCGAAATCAACAGCTTAGTTCATGGTTAAATACTAGAAATAAAATTAATCAACAATAAAGATGTAAATGTAGCTACGTTGGTGTATGAGGTGTTCATTGATCAAGATCTCACCATTTCAATAACTTGCATCATTAAAACGTTTAACTACTAATACGTTTAAATTTAAGTGGAACCTTAATGGTTAGATGCTGGCCAATCTCCTCCACTCCATTCACAAATTTATTTGTAGAACTAACTAATGTACCAAGTGTACGAAATAACATGAACTTTATGGAAAATTTGACTTCTCTGCATGTGTGAATGTGTAATATTTTCATTGTAAAAATGTATGGTAAACATATCTTCTGTTTGAAGATGTGTGACTACTATAGGTTAAGTATTATTTTGTACTCCGGAATATTGTGGGTTTACATATTGTATTTAAAGTGTATTATTACTTCTTAAATATATATATGTTTAAGACTTCTTCATTCACTTCATGTCCTTGAAAACCACTTCACATAGGATCTGTGAATGACACAGTAGCATATTTCTTCTTTTGTATACACATATAACATGTATGATCTCACTGAGCTTGTATGTATGTTTCTGTGTAAATGATTAAATGTTATGTCACCTCTCACTTATCAAATTTTGATCACTTTAATTTGTAGATCTCATTTTAGATTTACTATGTTATTAGTACCCAACATTTTTCTTTCAATTGTGTAATGTCCATATAATGACTAATCCTAGTTTACTACAATTCTGCACAATGTATGGTATAATTTAATGTATACACTAATTGTTTCTTTTTGAATTTGTGTCTGTTACATTACTGTAAATGACCTTTGTGTGTAATACTGATTTTCATTTTGGCCTTATTTATCCTATTATATAATTTTGCTTGTGTGTATTGGCTTCATTGCTTAAGTCACACTAGTCTCACGTTTTTTTGATTTTTGTTTTTTTTTTTTTAAATTGGGAAGTATGTCAGTAATGACATTTGGCTCCCTCAATCTGCAGTAACTTTAATATAATTGGAGTTTTGAGTCTTTCGAAAAATTCAACAAGAATATTAATTTGACTGACACTGGGACACTTGCTTCTATCCCTTTGAAATTTTCAGAGTTCTTTCATTGTAGAAAGCACTGAAAATCGGTGAGTCATTTATAACTGAGTTAACACAGTGAAATCATTACTGATCTTTGAACTTTATCATTACCATTGTGCACATCACACTACCAAAGCCAACAAACTATTTCTACTATCAGATGTCTACTTTTGTGCCACCTACTATTTGTTAACCCATTTGTTTGGGTCTGATGTGTAAGTAGTTATAAAAAATTTACTAAGTCAATACAAGTGTAATTCTAGAATTTGTGTTTGTTTTTATTTCCTTGCTATTTCACATACTTGCAAGCTAGTTATTGTACAAGATACTTGAAGTGTTGCCACTGGAACTTCAATTTAGTTTTATGAAAATAACCAAAGTAAAAGCTGTCTAGTTTATTTCTTCACATATGGAATCTGCCAAGACTTAACTGTTGCCTTGTTATTCTTTTGGTATCCTATTGTTATTGAACTGTTATAATATGAAATCTCATGCAATACTTCACTTCACATTTTCATGTTACACAGACGTAGAAGTGTTTTATTTTGTTACCAAGTAAAAAAGTCTTTGAATGCAAATGATTAATTCTTCAGTAATGTATTAGCTTTGTGACTTTGTTCTGCATAAAATATAGTGACAGTTGAATACAATTTTATTTGAATCAGTATTGTTATTCTGGACAACAAATAATTTCATAACCACTTCTTACTACTGGACAATTTCACATGTTTGTTATAACAAGAAGTGCTGTTGTACGAAAAAAATTAAACTAATGTGGAAGTCTGTTCAGAATGTGCTTATGAATTAATAAGTTCTTAGATGTTATTGCTCTCATGCACCTAAAGTATAGCAGCAATATTGACTTCGTTGCCAAATATCTATCTCCTAGGTAGCTCAATAGCTATGGAGAAATGAAAGGGCTACACATGAGCCTGTTTATATGGTCTAAGTGGTACCTGATGTAATCTCGAATACAAAAAAATTTCATATTCTCAAAATATTTTACTAACTAAAAATACTTAAAATGTACTACAATATACAAACCTTTCACTTTGGCACAAACATACAACAGCTTTTTGGCACTTGGAACATTGTGCAGAAGGCCTTTGAAGGGAAGTGGCTATACTTGTGATGTTTGCGTCTGTTAGTTATAATAAATTTCATATAAATCATGAAATGTATGATCATGACAAATTACAAATTGTGATACACATAAACATCCCACCCATATTGTAATTCTAGGGAAGTGCTTTTGTTGTGTCACAATAAACTTTCAACACATATGAAAGTTAGAGTTTTGAACCAACATACTTTTAAAATTGTGCTAACAGCATCACTTGGTAACCAGCCCTTCAAGATATTGATTCATAGAAGATTTTATTAACACTGAGTTACTATGTATATATCAGAGGAAGAGTAAATTTGTTTTGTATGTAACCACTTGTGCATCACCATGGAGCACCTTCCAATAATTCATTAATACCCTGACTGCAGCTGTTCCAAAAGTGGTAGCTTCTATGAGAGCCAATATTGACAACTTATTTCACTTTGAGGGGATCATTTTAGATCAGATGAGTGGGAACTGCATATTTGGACAGTTCTCTGACAAATGTAATGAACATCTTCATTAATGTTTCACTCTATGAAAACAACACAAAAGGTAAACATATTCAACTCAACCGTGTGCTTTCTTTCATATTTCTTGTATTGAATGATCATGGTTAGTGATGGAAACTAACAATCTCTAGAGGTATATGGCAACTGCATGGAAAGTTATAAGTTTTGAACAAACACATATCAAGATAAATTACTATAATTATTATTGTAATCCATGTACTGCAAAGGAACTTCTATTACAGAAAAATAAATTTGCAGGGATTTAGACATGGCGTCACTTCCTCCAGTTACCCTTCACTGTGTCCCTCCCTACTCTTGATTGTTGCTGGCCAAGAATCAAGATGGCCAGGGGTGCAGCACAACCTCTGTTAATTTCAATTTTTGATTATGTGATATCTTTGAATGGAATAACATGTAGGAGTGTACGATATCTTTCACTTCCATTTAATGAGTAAATTAAATCATTATCTTTTCATCAATTTATTTTCTAAAATGCATAATGATATAGCAATCTACTTGTGTGGCATGTAATTCCACAAACTCTCAAATAAAATAGTTGAGTTTTGAAATGTTTTGAATTTAGTCATAATTTTATATTTAACACTATGGCTGCAAGCACCCACAATAGAACCTGTCGCTGTGTGAAACACCTATCACTCTGCATGCAACATTCAGTGTGTTTGAAAGAAACCATATTGTGCGCCCAAGACTGATTTATTTGCGGTCATTATTGTTCATCAAACTGAGTGCACACTGAAGTAATGCAGTGCAGTGGCAGTTTCATATACTGTTGTATCTCATTGTCTGCTACATGACAAAGCCAGCTTTTAATCAGAAAACTTATAATTTAAAGTGATGAAAATATTCTGTGATGGAAACAGAGCATCATGTTTCACTATGTGTGAAAACTAGACAAACTCTCATTAACGACTGCACATCTTCTGTACACTGTAGAAACTCCCAAAATGAAAGTTGTCATAACAGAAGCTCCAGTGATGGAGTTGAAAACCCATACTGACGAGGTGCAGCTAGATTCAATTAATACCAGATCTCTTCCAAACACTCAAGTGCACAGTCTCTGTACCATCAGGAAATATACAGTTTAAGTAAGATTGTTGTTTGGAATCGGCACACACTTCCAAATTATACCAAACAGCAACCAGATCATTCAAGAAGAAACACTCATAAATTCATTCACTGCTTGTTGCATTAGCTAAAGCTTTTCTTAGTTTAATGTGCAGTGGTTTATTATTAAACCAGATTCAGAATGAGGACATTTGCACTAACTTGTTGGACAACATGCCAGGGAACAGTGTGATAGAAAAGGGTATAAATTCTTACAGCCACAACAGGATGTTAGAAATTGACAAGAACCTATCATAGAATCTTGGGAATGGTTAACTTTTTCAGTACTGTAATTAAATCTTCCACATTAAATCTGTTATCTTAATGCTCTTCATTTAGTCATAAACATGAAATTGGAAAATGATTTTAACATTTCAAGTACACTCCTGGAAATGGAAAAAAGAACACATTGACACCGGTGTGTCAGACCCACCATACTTGCTCCGGACACTGCGAGAGGGCTGTACAAGCAATGATCACACGCACGGCACAGCGGACACACCAGGAACCGCGGTGTTGGCCGTCGAATGGCGCTAGCTGCGCAGCATTTGTGCACCGCCGCCGTCAGTGTCAGCCAGTTTGCCGTGGCATACGGAGCTCCATCGCAGTCTTTAACACTGGTAGCATGCCGCGACAGCGTGGACGTGAACCGTATGTGCAGTTGACGGACTTTGAGCGAGGGCATATAGTGGGCATGCGGGAGGCCGGGTGAACGTACCGCCGAATTGCTCAACACGTGGGGCGTGAGGTCTCCACAGTACATCGATGTTGTCGCCAGTGGTCGGCGGAAGGTGCACGTGCCCGCCGACCTGGGACCGGACCGCAGCGACGCACGGATGCACGCCAAGACCGTAGGATCCTACGCAGTGCCGTAGGGGACCGCACCGCCACTTCCCAGCAAATTAGGGACACTGTTGCTCCTGGGGTATCGGCGAGGACCATTCGCAACCGTCTCCATGAAGCTGGGCTACGGTCCCGCACACCGTTAGGCCGTCTTCCGCTCACGCCCCAACATCGTGCAGCCCGCCTCCAGTGGTGTCGCGACAGGCGTGAATGGAGGGACGAATGGAGACGTGTCGTCTTCAGTGATGAGAGTCGCTTCTGCCTTGGTGCCAATGATGGTCGTATGCATGTTTGGCGCCATGCAGGTGAGCGCCACAATCAGGACTGCATACGACCGAGGCACACAGGGCCAACACCCGGCATCATGGTGTGGGGAGCGATCTCCTACACTGGCCGTACACCACTGGTGATCGTCGAGGGGACACTGAATAGTGCACGGTACATCCAAACCGTCATCGAACCCATCGTTCTACCATTCCTAGACCGGCAATGGAACTTGCTGTTCCAACAGGACAATGCACGTCCGCATGTATCCCGTGCCACCCAACGTGCTCTAGAAGGTGTAACTCAACTACCCTGGCCGGCAAGGTTTCCGGATCTGTCCCCCATTGAGCATGTTTGGGACTGGATGAAGCGTCGTCTCACGCGGTCTGCACGTCCAGCACGAACGCTGGTCCAACTGAGGCGCCAGGTGGAAATGGCATGGCAAGCCGTTCCACAGGACTACATCCAGCATCTCTACGATCGTCTCCATGGGAGAATAGCAGCCTGCATTGCTGCGAAAGGTGGATATACACTGTACTAGTGCCGACATTGTGCATGCTCTGTTGCCTGTGTCTATGTGCCTGTGGTTCTGTCAGTGTGATCATGTGATGTATCTGACCCCAGGAATGTATCAATAAAGTTTCCCCTTCCTGGGACAATGAATTCACGGTGTTCTTATTTCAATTTCCAGGAGTGTATATAATTCAGTCTTGCACTATAAGTTCCCCACATGTTATGTCTGCAATATTTAAAGTACTAAGTGACAAGAGACCAAAACAGAGCCAGCCATATTAGTTAATTGCTTCATTCTATATTAATACTAACTGTTAACTTTTTTAGGAGAAAACGTGTACAGAGTGTTTCATCAGACATTGGTTGTATGTTGTTCATATTACGGCCTCTCCATAAAAAATTTAGTAGAATATTGATTCAATTTTCATGTTACTTTTTCACTTTCAATTGTACAAATTTTATGTCTCTAAGGATTGAACTGTCTGCTGATGTTTTTAAAAAATTGTATTGTACCACCTAACTCTCCCTCACAGCCTAATATATCACTTTGCCAGTTTAATTAATTTGAGTTGAGCAATATCCAATGACACTGGTACTGGATACTATATAATAACAAATATATATATAATGAAAAAGGAGGGTGCTTCTTTATTCATATTTTGAAGTATACATGTATAATTCAAAGGTTTTTTCCAGTGCATTAAAAATTGATTTCAAGTCGCAATTGTCAAATTGCGATAGATTTAAAGCTTATGCAAACATACAGAATTTTCCGACATTTTTGAGTAAATGTTAAATTAATATCTTGCTAGGTGTTAAATTTTGCCAGAAAATGACTAGATATATTACTAGAAACCTGCACCATTGGCCTCAGTGGTACCAGGTACTTTCAAAGCAAACATTAGAGAGAACTCAGTATTCAGATGAATAGCCCATGAAGAAACATAGTTCAATGTGAGAAAAAAAACGAAGCTAAAAGTGAAAAACCTACCCTCATAGAACAATTTGTTTGGAGAAAGTGAACGACAGAATACTTGACACTTGAGTTTCAGAACTCAGTATATGTGAAACAAGCTCCAATGTTGTTTATACTTCCAAAGGGCGTCAAAATTACTTTATTCTTGCTAGATCGATCCTAGTGGTTTTTGCGTCTTTTTCACTGAATAGTTTTGCTGATAAGTTTTAGGGGTGGAAGAAGAACTAGCACATCTTTCAGAATGTGCTACATCTGTGAAACACTGTAGCATTTATTTCCTTCATACCTACTCTGCGACTTTCATTCACATCATCATTATTACTTTAAGAAATGGTTCGAATGAAATTTACGAAATTAGTACAACTGTTGGTTAACAATTTAATATAATCCATTATGGAGCCGAGGTAGCAGTTGTCGTTATACTGGTTATCACTGTTAGCATTCAACCGCGATTCTTATACATATATTTTAACAACGCGATTCAAGAGAAAATGCTCTCATCATGAGGTTGCAAAGTCTATGTCATGAAATTAAACGGACTAAAAAGACAAAATACCATCACAAATAGTTGGGAAGTCCATAGAGTAAAATAGAATTAAAAGTATATTGGACTGTGGGTCCTCGTCTTACATTGAAGTTGCTGACACAAGTCAATGGCCGTCCCATAGCTACCAGATATGCTGTCGCACTGCGCCGGCTCGGGAGCTGTTGTGGACTGACGTGCCTAGGTGTTGTGGCATGGTTACAGCCGTGTGCTTGACGGTAACGCTATGCTATTGGGCGCCTGATTTCCTTATTGTATTGGTCTGCCATCGTTAGCCTCTCGCAACTCCGTCAGTGACCTGCTACAAGTTTAAAGCCGCATACCTGTCCTAAAATAATTCTAGAAACCCGCTAAAAAATCTCATTTCTTTAAAATTATCTTGTGCATTTAGAATATTGCTTTGTTTCTTTTCATGGATAGCTATAGCGAATTCCTCTATTAAATCAAGTTTCCTCCCTTTCTTTTCTACGTGCAATATTTCTACATTGTCTTCTATACTACTAAGGGGATGGCCTGTTTCATATATATGGTTCGCAACAGCTGATTTGTCGTAATATACTAATCTGAACGCATCTTTATGTTCTTTATACCGGATCGCGAATGATCTTCCTGTCTGCCCTATATATTTTGCATCACAAGTTCTGCACTGAATCTTATAAACTCTCGATCTTTCAAACTTATTTCTCTCCTCGCCAATATCGTGCTTAAGGCTATACCTCACTAGGTTATTAGTCTGAAAAGCTATTTTGACATCGTATGGCTTAAAAATATTTGCTATCTTTTGTGAGATTTTTCCGTAGTATGGCATCGTGATAATTTTCACTTTCTCTCCATCAGGTTTATTATTTTTGCGCTTATTACTTTTCCGTAACAGTTTTTTAACCATATCTATTCTGTAACCGTTATTCATAGCTATTCTCTTAACGGTATTAATTTCAGTCTCTTATCTTTTTCACTCATAGGTATATTGACTGCCCTATGCACGAGACTACGGGAAGCAGCTTCTTTATAAGCCTGCGGATGGCATGAATCATTCGGGATCACGGCATCAGTCTTAGTTTTTTTTCTATAAACGGAGAACGCATGTTTGTTGCCCTGCTTTTTTTATGTTCAGGTCCAGGAACTGTAAACAATTGTCAGTTTCATACTTCACGGTAAATTCTATTTTATTATGTGCGTCGTTGAACTTTTTTACTATTTCCTCAATGTCCTCACGGGAACCATCGACAAGTAACAGAGTGTCTTGGTTAACAACAGACACAACAAGGAACAACGATGGAGTATTTTCCTGAGACGTTTGCAACAGTACATAGGACACTAACCACACAGCGGCACCCACAATTGTTTATAATCTCGTCCATAATGCGCAGGGCTGTCATTGGAAGAATTTACAAGTTAACATTCACCCACTACACATGGAAATACTGATGAAAGATGTAATATAAGCTAATACCTTACTGCTTTCATTAGAAATTTCTACTTTATGCCATTCTTATATTCTCTGTGTAATGTTGATTTTAGACAATAGAGTTATTCGACAGCTTCCGTGGCTTTGCTACCAACGTAACAATGCAACAGTATTATTTTCCCATTGTATGTATGTTGGTTCTGCTGTTTCCCACAAATGGACATATTGTAATGTGTGAATTAGTTAATGAAAATTTGTCTTTATTGGTATTAAATAGCATCACAGTATTTTCGTATATACATGAACAGAACGACGTTGACTTCTTTCGGTATAACGTTGATTTTAGACAGTAGATTTATTCGACAGCTTCCGTGGCTGTACTGCCGACATAACAATTCAAGAGTATTTTAAATTTTTTGCATTGTATGTTGGCTCTGCTGTTTCCCTTAAATAAACGTATTACAATATAGGAATTAGTTAAACAAAATTCGTCCTTATTGGCCTTAAATAACATCACACTGCTGTTTCCCACAAATGGACATATTGTAATGTGTGAATTAGTTAATGAAAATTTGTCTTTATTGGTATTAAATAGCATCACAGTATTTTCGTATATACATGAACAGAACGACGTTGACTTCTTTCGGTATAACGTTGATTTTAGACAGTAGATTTATTCGACAGCTTCCGTGGCTGTACTGCCGACATAACAATTCAAGAGTATTTTAAATTTTTTGCATTGTATGTTGGCTCTGCTGTTTCCCTTAAATAAACGTATTACAATATAGGAATTAGTTAAACAAAATTCGTCCTTATTGGCCTTAAATAACATCACACTATTTTTCGTTTTTTGTTGCTGGCGATGCTTTCATTTCTCTATAAATATATTTGTTTCTTTAATAATCCATATTCATATTATATTGCTATCCAGAAAAAATTAAATTTCTTATTTATTATTGAGCATCATCACAGTCTAACATGCATCAGAGTGTGGCGATAAAAAATTTGCTGTATCATCCAGTTTTTGGAGTAGGCGACTGTTCAGGGGAGGGGGTACTCTATGGACAGGCATGGAGGGGGGCAATGGGCGGGACACGTTCTGGGTGAAATCCTGGGGCTAAGAGCACGTCTGAACAGGCTGTAGCCACCACCTAGCACTCATCGATATCATCCAGTGTGGCGCGTCCCCCGTTACAACATACGCATGAGTCAGCCAGTTGTTGAGTTCGGCGTTTGTTGCATTGATGTTAGCTTCGTATGCCACGTGTAACAGACCCTCTTCACGTGCAAAACGCCAACTGAATAACTTTGTGCTGCGTATGTTTCCAAACCCGTATTAACCGTGATGTCCGTTCACAACCAACTAGAGATGAGTCGGTGTAGTATCAGTAGGTATTGTTACACTAAAAATGTTGTTTTAAGTAATGAGCTACTCTTCATCTTATCTCAGAGGATACGTTTTCCTTCATTTCTTACTTGACATGCTCGAAAATGTTGGTATAGGACTGGGATTAGAACTCGGATATCTCCTTTGGCAGGATATGCCGCTTCCGGAATGATGAAGGTCCGTGAATCATCAACTCATTGCTTCCCCAAAATTCGGATTCCACAATCTCTAACGGAAGTTGCGTGCTTGAGTTCACATCGCAGTCCGTTACAAAAATTTGCATCACGTCATTTAATGCTCTAGCTTACACACACTACATACCGGTGAAAAATAATTCTGATCTTTGTTGTAACTCTGTGGGTTACCGACATTAACGACAGGTGCAGGATTCGACTCCGAGTAAGACCTAGAACTTTTCAACATATCATTTCAAACTGCGATATTCCACTCCAAACCGCTTTTTGTACAGTCAACGTCGAACGCCCAGTCAGCATAGAATGATCGTCACATTATTTTTAGTTACAACATGAGCATACCTCGGCACTGTTAAAACAAACCGATATATAACGTCTATTCGTGGCTAGAAAACAATTGCAGTAGGTGCGGTATTCAAATCGAGACAAGGCAAAAATTTTGGGCCCGTAATTCCATGTTGAAAAAACTTTGTACAGATGAAGCGGTTGGAGATATAACATTTGATTATGTTAAACAACCTGTTTTGAAGCTGGAGTCGAATCCTAGTCCAATGCAAAATTTTCAAATGGTTCAAATGGCTCTGAGCACTATGGGACTTAACTTCTAAGGTCATCAGTCCCCTAGAACTAAGAACTACTTAAACCTAACTAACCTAAGGACATCACATACACCCATGCCCGAGGCAGGATTCGAACCTGCGACCGTAGCGGTCACGCGGTTCCAGACTGTAGCGCCTTTAACCGCTTGACCACACCGGCCAGCTACATAATTTTATAATAGTTTGTTACTTCTGGTGTAAACCTTCGTGTTTAGTTAATAGGGACGGGGCTACAAGAACGGTATTCACCTAGTCGGATGTGGTTGGAACTCTGTTAATCGTCGTCAGTCCGCGAGGCGTATGCGAACCTGCGCCAACGCGCCACCCCCTATTCCAGAAGTGGCGTGTTAACGCGCGAGGGCTTCCGGGCTGGTTGTGGGTTCTCGTAAATGAGAGTGGTTTCGAACGCTGCAGTAATTTCTTCTGACAATGAATGCAAGTTTATCTCGACCAATTTTCGAAAGAAGAGCGTGAAGAAACTACGCACAATGGACATTTGAGTTCACGTACCATGCAGAGGTGTAATTCTCACAACAGTGCATGAAGCAGCACGTCTGCTGTGGGGAAAACAGCATAGACAGTGGGCAGTAGCATGTAGTGTGGTCCAAGGAGTGCCACTTTTGCCTCTTTTCGAATAATTGCACTGCAGGCCTACTGTATGTGGAAGATGCAGTTCAGGCCAAAATTGCTTCCCCGACGTTTTTGAGGTCATTTTCTTGTTATCAGTTGGTTATTGTATTCTGGCCACTGGGCAGAATGTTTATTTAAACATTCTCGGGGAAGCAAGTGTTATTCTTTGTTCTACATCTCCATTTACAGAGATGGCTGCAGCCATGTTCACACGGGAGCACGTCTTTGTTCCTGGTTTGACAAATACTCGGGTATCCTAGCACACTTCTATCGACTCACTACATCGCCTAGTCTAAATTCTGTAGAAAATATCTGGGACTATTTCAAGCAATTGACGAAAGTAGCAATGTTCCCGCAGTTTGGTAATTCCGCGTGGTGTAGACACCAACAAGTAGTTTGAGCTGGATACGATATATACGCATAAAAATATGGACACTATTGCTCAACGGATTCGAACCATTATCAAGCCTAGAGGAAGTGTCAGAGAGCGTGAACGTGATGACTCCTAGGTGGGAATAATTTTTTGTCCAGTGTTCTTATAGTTAAGGTGTCTAGATAAATGGAACATTTTACCAATCTCGGATTCTAACTCAGATCTCCTACCGATAGAAAGAAATGGACCTGATTAGTTGTCTTAAGGAGGACGTACATGAAATGCATACTCTCTTGTTCCCATACAGTGTGCTTTAGATATTAAAGACGACCAGGTAAAATTATGTGGTGGTTAGAACACCTTCAAATTCGGTTTTTTAAATTTTTGTTCTAGTTCTTAAATTATTATATACTTATCGTTTTACTACATGTATAAAAATTAATTTTCCATTTCCTTTAAATCTGTTAACCCGGCCATTGCTCAAATGGACTGTCTTATATTTGCATCCATATAAGTAATTGTAGATAAGCAATTTGGAACATCTTTGATAAAAAATTAATAACATATATTTTTGCTATGGATACATACAGGAATTTTAGGAGCTTCATCTAAATATCTTAGCTGAACCCAACCTCTTGAAAATTTAACACTGTGCTTGTCTGTTACACTTTGAGAAATGTCTGGGGCCAAATAGCAAGGCGTTACGTAGGAGATGTCCCGATAAGGTGGTCTGTAAGTGTCACAAAATGCACTTTGTTGGGACATTAATTTAAAGATCAAACTTATGTTTACCTAAATTGTAACTCTTCACAATATTTGAGATACTTACTCATGAACTTCTGTTTTCGGAAGACTTGTGCTTTACATTCTTTCCTTTGATAGACCCTAAGCAGATATTTCAGGTCAAAACACATGATGGTAAATTGCGTCAGTAATTGTTAAGGTCAGTGCACCACTCCTGAAGTGAAAATGCTTCAACAGTTTGACTCATTCCATGTTTTCATCCTTAAAAACAATTACAGCATCATATGTTGCATGTTATACAACTGTAGCGGGCGAAAATGTAGTCTGGGGGTGACCTTACCTGCGAAGACCATTTAGTGACAAATTTGGATTTTGAATTATTGGTTTTGTCGTTAATACACTTCCTTAGTAAGGAACTTAAATGTGGCCATGATAACATATTTAAAGTGATTTTCTGGTGGCTATAGGAATAGGTACCAAATAGACGGTTGGGAAAGGGGCGTGGTCAGATACCATCGAACACAAGCATCGATAGAGCTTCGGAAACTAAACTTTCTGAACCATTTCTCAGTAGGCTTTGTCACTGAATGCAAACGAAATCGAAATATTTTCTTTGGTCTCTTTTGAAAACACGTCCATTTAAGGGATTCCATACCACACCATTTTCCCACTCGCTGTGAAAAGTTCCATGGCTATGTTCCGTGACAAAACAATGTGTTTGTGGGACACTGCCTAACGTCCGTAACGTACTGAGTGCTACTGTGTCAGTGGTTTATTAGTCTGTTTTGAAATGATATGATTCACTTCATCTGTGCTGCGTTCTTTCCTGAAACTACGAAGTTGCTGCAGGAAAGTAAGCTTTTTCCAAATGTGAAGGACTGTTCCAAAGTGCCACATTGTCATTTACCTAGGAATAAATACTCCGTTCGAATAGAAAAGCGTTGCATCTCAGAAAAAAAATGTCAGTGGTGTCTTTAGTGGTCTGTATATTATATTATTACTCAGCATCACACCAAGTATCACTCACTGTAATCAAATGAAGAAGATGTACCATCAAGAAACAGCTGCAAGTTTCAAATACCTTGAAATGGAAACTAAAGTCGAGCAATTCAAATTTCTATTTTCGAGGCACAAAAGATGTTAAACTGTTAATTCAGGTCTTTTGGAAACATTTGCAAATGCTATATAAAACACATTCTCATGTCTCATAAAAACAACAAAAACAATATACAATACAAGAAACTGATCTAGCAGCGGTGCTCCATAAGATACTAAAATCGATCACTAAATTGAAGCACCGACCAGGAAAAACTGTGTGTTCATAGATACACTGTCCTTCAGGTACAACACTCTTCCCTGTCCGATTTACTGTATTTTAATATTAACTGATAACTGTAACGTTGTCATATGTCAATGTGTTTGATGAAGGGTGTTGCCTCGATTGTTGTTCGGACTACCACCGACATGTTGGAAGATGAATTTTCACGACAGAGGCCCACAGAGAAGCGGCGATGACCCAAGTGTAAGAGGCAAACATTCTTTTACTTGCTTTGAACATCAAAAGTATAAACCCTCTGAGGTACACGATTTCGCTCACAAGCGTTCCATATCGATTAAGATACATAACGAAATCGCTTGTTTACTTTCTTGCGACAGTTGTCTGCATGCTGCAAAATAACGTATTGGTGAAACAGAAGTAATGGAAGTTGTTAACATGAAATTAAATAAAAATCTGCATTCTACTGGTTTTCAGAAACGATGTTCATCAACACCTTTTTTATTCATTCTAGCAGTTGGTAATCAGATCTAAGCAGCAACAACATTTCATCAACATATATTCCTCAGTTAATTATCAGTAATCCATTATCACAGAAACCTGTTATTTTTGTTACATTATGTAGGATAAAATACCATCAGTAGCACCTTCTGAGAACAATTTCATCCATATTTAAAATAATTCTTAATCACTGAGGAACGTTCTTTATATAGATTTAAACCACAGAAAAAGGAAAGTCCTGAACAGGTGGGTGATAATATTCTTGTGATTATCAGGTTGAAGTTATGTTGAAAGTCAACTATACTTGTGAACTCTTTTTTTCTCTACAGTACCAAGGCATCCATAGTTCGAATTTTCGTATCTTCCTTGTCGATAACCACACCCTTACTAATCGAGACAATTAATAATGTACATTTATCAGTAAATATATGGTACATGATTCAACATATGCAACACACAACATTTGATGACAATCTGTCCTCATCCCTGCCAATAAAAACGTACCAGAGCTAGAATAACATTTGAAAAGTTGATTAACAGCCTCACTACTCTTTTAAAACGTTGTTCAACATAAGACAGTCATCATCATTATCATAAAAATCCTTGAAATTTCCAAGTACTTCAACATAATACCTAACGTATCACAATAATTTTCATTACTTCAACTAACACATCTCAGTTATGATCACAATTATGCTAGTAGATCAATTTTTGTCTAATTATAACTTTATGCTACAAAACATTATCTGTACGCTATAAGTAGTGCACTTTTTATCCTGATAATAAGAAGAACGTTCAAGATTTCCTATTTCTAGTGGTCTGAATCTATATAAAGAACATTTCTCCTATTCTATTCATAAGAATTAATTTAAACTATGAATAACATTGTTCTCAATAGGTGTTCCTTACATTATTCTATGTACCAATCTCCATTTCCTACCTAAGATTTGATACTAACCTCCTTCAAAGGTGAACGATCTTTAAATATTGTTTTGTTATACACAAATCAAAAAAAAATTTGCATCACCATAGTTCCAAGAACTCCTGAATATAGACGTTGACTGTGGATATTGTATCTCAGACACAGTTCCTTTTACTGTTCGGATATGTCACTAAACCGCCCAAAAATGTAAACAACCGTGAATGAGCAGCGCCTAATAGACGACAGGTTCCAACAACCAATCAGTTACAGTGATTCCACCAGGAAGGAGGTACATGACTCGTGTTGTCTGTAGTTGAACCATGACTAGATTGTCAATACCGCGGTTCGATAGATCCGCGTTGTTACTTTGTGTCAGGACGGGCTCTTAACAAGGGAAGTGTCCAGGCATCTCAGAGTGAAGCAAAGTGATGTTGTTCGGACATGGAGGAGATACAGAGAGAAAGGAACTGTCGATAACATGCCTCGTTCAGGCCACCCAAGGGCTACTAGCGCTGTGGATGACCGCTAAGTAGGGTTTATGGCTCGGAGGAACCCTGAAAACAACGCCACCATCTTTAAAAATACTTTTAGTGCAGCCACAGGATGTCATGTTGCGACTCAAACTGTGCGCAATAGGCTGCATGATGCGCAGCTTCACTCTAGACGTATATAGCGAGGTCTGTCTTTGCAACCACGACACCATGCAGCGCTGTAAAGTTGGGTCCATCATTATGCCGAATGGACCACCCAGGATTGGCATCACATTCTTTTCAGCGATTAGTGTCGCATATTCCATCAACCAAACAATCGTTGGAGACGTGTTTGGAGGCCACCCAGACAGGCTGATCGCCTTAGAAACACTGTACAATGAGTACAGCAAGCTGGAGTTTCCCTGTTGTTTTTGGGTGGCACTAAGTGGAACCGAAATACGCCACTGGTGGTCATGGAGGCCGCTGTAATGGCTGTACAATACGTGAATGCCAGCCTCCACCTATAGTGTAACCACCCTCTTTTTCTTCTTTGGCTTACGCCTTTGTCCCACTGTTTTCGCCGGTTCGGCGTAGTTACAATCGGATTTGGGATGTTAATTTGAAGGGTTGGCCGGATGCCATGCCAGCCTCCACCGCTCCCCCCCCCCCCTCCCCCCCTTCAACCTCCCCCCCCCCCTCGGAAGGAGTCAGTGTACTCCAGCTGTCTGCATCTAGTGTAAGTCATGAAATAGTGCGAATGTGTTTCAGATGTCTGCGGGTCGTGGAACTGAGGTGGGACGTGGGGACCAGCTCAGTATTCACCTAGTGGGATGCGAAAAACTGCCTAAAAACCACATCCAGGCTGGCCAGCACACATGACCTCATCGTTAATCTGCTGGGTGGATTCGATCCGGGGCCAGCAGGTAGCAGAGCATTTGCGCTCTCGGCTAACCTGGCTGGTTGACTGATAGTGCAACTATATAAGCAACATATTGACGAGACATTCGTCTTCATGCACGACGATTTGTACCCCCATCGCGCACATCTAGAGTATGACTTCCTCCAGGATACCGACATCGCTCGACTAGAGTGACCAGCATGGTCTCCAGAGACGAACCGTATGAAACATGCCTGGGAGAGATTGTAAAGGGCTGTTTATGGACAAAGTGACCCACCAACCACTCTGAGGGATCTACGCTGAATCACCGTTGAGGAGTGGGTCAATCTGGAGTAACAGTGCCTTGATGAACTTGCTGATAGTATGTCATGACGAATACAGCCATGCATCAATGGAAGAGGGCGAGCTACAGGGTATTAGAGGTACCAGTGTGTAAAGCAAACTCGACCACCACCACTGTGGGTCTCGCTGTATGGTAGTATAACATGCAATGTGTGCTTTTCGTTAGCAATAAAGAGGGTGGAAATGGTGCTTTTGTTCACCTCAATTCCAATTTTCGGTACAGCTTCCGGAACTTTCGGTACCCAGGAGATGCAGGAGATTTTGATGTATGAATTTCAAGACATACAAATGCATGTAATACTTCTGTTGGCATCTGCGTCAAACCAAATATTCTCCTAAGTTCAGGAAATGTACACAGGTACATCTTTCGAAGACACGACAGTTGAGTCTGACGAGAATGTGGAGTAGGGATGTGCATAAGCTTTGATTTATCACTTACTGTGTTGTATACATCAAATAACAATTAAATAACAAGTGGATAAATTAAACAAAGAGGAACTACAGACGATGTCTGCAAGTGGTCATTGATGTAGTACAATGAGGAAAGTTGAGAACTTGTGCTGGACTGGAATTCGAACCCGGGTTTCTTGCTTATGTGACAGATGCTCAGACCACTAAGCCATCTGCCCACAGAGATCTGCATGTCACCCATCAGACCAAAATTATCAACATTCCACATACTACGAATTATCCCCATTCAGTATTTCGCCATTTCCTATAAATGCTTGAGGTTGGTGTGCATCTACACTGAAGAGATCATTGTCCATCTCCATCTTAATTATATATACGTGGTGTCCGTTCTCTCGGACATGTCTGAAGGAACAAGCACGAGGCACGTGTCAGGTAGAATAGACAATACATACATATATTAAGGCAAAGATTATCAGAAGTTTCGAAGGAGTCGAACGAAGGCGTCAAATGCGACTACGTAAGGACGGTTGCAGAGGACATATAAAAGGCACTTCCTGTTAAGGAGTTTGATCTCTATGGTCACACACACATGTGTGTCTGTGTAATTGTGTATGTCTGAAAGGATTGACATGTGTTTTGATCCAGCAACCACTATGAATTAATTACAGACATTGTTTCAAGAGCGCATTGATGTAAATCAACAGGGCAAACTGAAAATCAGTGCCACCCTGGGATTAGATGATCTCTCCCGCATGGATGGGCACAAGGCTGTAACACTGACGTGAGTAGGCAAAATGCCGCGAGTAATGGAAATAAGGACTAGGGCACTACATTTGTAGTGTCTGAGTAAGTTGAGAATTTGGGCCTGATGGGAAGCGTGCTAGGGTAGTCTGTGCAGTAGCGATGACGACTGTGGACAGGTGGGTAAGTGGTCAGAGCATCTGTCAGGTAAGCAGGAGATCCAACTTCTAGTCCCAGTGTGGCACAGATTTTCGGCTTCCCCCATTGATTTACATCAGTGTCCACCTGCAACACTGTCTGTAATTCATTTGTGTTCAATTGATAGTGGTTCATGGATCAAAATTGAAATCTATTCTTTTGGACACACACACACACACACACACACACACACACACACACACACATATATATATATATATATATATATATATATATATATATATATATAATCAGCTAATTCAATCATTAGATAATGTGGCCTCTTCGAGTCGTGGATTCAGGTAGGCTTTCAGAAGTCTTCTCCAAATGGGACAGTCTTGGGCAGTTCTCTGCCAGGTGTTACCAGCAATCTGCTTGATGTCTTTGTCCCATTTGTCTGGTGGTCTTCCTCTAGGCCTCCTGTGCTCTCTCGGACTCCACTCCAGTACTAGCTTCGTCCATCCATTGTCTTTTCTTCTTGCGACGCTGCCAGCCCACTGCCATTTCAAGGAACCTACTCTCTCTAAAATGTAAGGCAATATCATCAGCAAATCTCAAGTTGGTAAGCCTTCTTCCATTAATTCTAATTCCCTTACCTTCCCAGCTCAGCTTTGACATAGCCATTTCCAATACAGCAGAGAACAGTTTTGGGGAGATGGGATCGCCTTGCTTGACACCCCTCATGATGCGGAATTCTTGAGTTGATTCGCCGATGCTAACATAAGCTGAAGAATTCTCGTAGATTTTCTTCAGCACTTCAATGTATGCTGCTCCCACTCCTTGCTCACTCAAAGCTTGGAGGACAGCTACATGGCTAACGGAGTCAAATGCCTTTTCAAAGCCAACAAAGGCAATGAAGAGAGGCAGTTGGTATTCATTCGCTCTGCTTATCACTTCACTAACGGTCAGAATGTGGTCAATAGTGCTAAAATTGCTTCGGAATCCAGCTTGTTCTATAGGTTGGTCTGAGTCTAGGGTGGACCTAATTCGGTTAACAAGATCTTTGTAAAAATTTTGTACAAAATTGAGAGCAAGCTGATAGGACGGTAGTTTTTAATATTGTGAATACATCCTTTCTTGTGTATCAAAATAATCTTAGCCTTGTTCCACGATAGTGGGATTGAAGCATAGTGCATGCAGGAAGTAAATACTTTTGCCAAGTGATTTATTGTTACCTCTCCTGCCAGTTTGAGGATGTCAACGCTGAGCTCATCATCACCCGGCACTGTTCCCTCCTTCATGCTATCTAGAGCACACGTGACTTCCGACGGGAGTATATCTGGAACACTAGGTATATCATTTAAATTAGATACACTCAAATTTTCCCCTGGATTGCTATACAAATTGCTATAAAAGTCTCAGATGAACTTCTAAACCGCGTCCTTTTCAGTGATTCGACTGTCATTTCCATCGAGTGCGATAATCTGCTTTTTACCGATTGTGAGTTTGCGTTTGGCTGACTTTAAACTTTCTTGTCTCCAAGCTTGCTCGCAAGGTGTCTTCAGTGAATTTCTGTATGCCAGTTTTCATTTCTCTTCGCACTGCCTTACATAGTTCGGAAAACGCAACCATGTCACGATCGGTTTGGATTTTCATTTCTCTCCTCTGTTGTAAAAGGGTTACAGTTTTGGCACTGAATTTCTTTGGTTGTTTATTTTTTTGCCATAGGCCACCGACTTCTTGTGTACTTTAAACCATTTCCGCCAAATCACAATCTTTAGTTACGTGGAACTTGCCTTGGAGGACTTCTTGGAATTTCGATGAATGTTCTTCCAGGTTTTTGAGGTTGATTACCCTTCTCTTCCCTTTCATAAGTTTACTCCTTTCATTTCTTACATTGCGTTCGACCCTTGCTCTCACAAGACGGTTATCACTGCCAGTGCTGAACTGATTTAGCACTGATACGTCTTTTACAATCTGTGGAATATTTGACAGAATAAAGTCTATCTTATTTTTTACACTGAAATTGGGGTCCTCCAAGTCCATTTTCGGTCAGGGTGCTTCTTAAAGAACGTATTCATGATGGACATACTGGTGTACTCAGCGAACTGGACTAATCTCACACCTCTATCGTTTCGGTCGTCAATCCCATAGTTGCCCACCACTGTGTCGCCTTGTTTCTTGGTGCCAACTTTTGCATTGAAATCGCCAATGACCATCTGGAAGTGACAATCGCTACCTTTTTTACAGGTGTTATCCAGACTTTCATAAAAGGATTCAATTTCTTCGTCAGGGTGACTTGAGGTGGTAGCATACACCTAAACAATCTGTATTTTATACCTATTCGACGCCTTCAGGACCATTCGAGCTGTCCTGCTGGAAGTTCCTTCCATATGACTTAAATCAGAATCTCATAATTAGAGATTTATTAGAGATTTAAGTAAAGCGGACTAAAATTCTTCAAAATATGATACTTCAGCGTCAACAGAGCACTGCCAGCACGTCTTTCACTGTTCGTAGCCCTTCTGGAAGGCCTCGGGCATCATGCTGTCAAGGGCTCTCGTCGAAGCCTGCTGGATGGCATCGATGGAGTCGCATTGCTTCCCTTTTAGGCCTGTCTTGATTTGGTGGAAGAGGAAAAAGTCGCTTGGAGCCAAGTCGGGGTTGTGGGATAGCTGCAGCAGTGTTGTCACGTTGAACTTGACCAAAACTTCGGCGGCGGAGTGCGACGTGTGAGTGGGCGTGTTGTCATGGTGGAGAATCCTATCGCATTTGATCGCCAGGCGGATGCGGCGAAATCGATTCCTCATTGTTCAAAAGTTCCTGCAGTCTCTCCACATTTTGATCCGTTCGGCTTCATGATGGCCTCCCAGAGCAGTCGTCGTCTTCGACATTCCCGCGGCCAGCTCTGAAACGTGTATGCCACATGCAAACCATTGCACAATACATTGCTTCTTCCTTAAAGGCCTCTTGAATCATACTGAGAGCACCCGTGGCGGTTATGTTCACTCGCACGCAAAACTTAATCGCATATCGTTGCTCCAAGTGCTGCTCCATTTTCTCCTCTCCCACTTTTCGACCGAGGTCAATGACACGCACTCACGATGTAAGTGATCCCCCACTCTCCAGGGTTCCGGAGGCAACTGCCGCAGTGTCAGTTCGCTCCCTGAGACCTCCCCCACTACTTCCCCCATCTGGCGGAACCGGTCCTCCAGCGCTCCCCTACTCAGAAATGAATCAGTCTTGAAACTTCCGAATCACACCTTGTATATGATCATAGAGATCAAACTCCTTACAGGAAGTGCCTGTTATGTGTCCTCTGCAACCCTTCTTATGTAGAGGGGTTTCACTCCTTCGAAACTGCTCTATCAAGTTTCAAGCGACACTGACATAAATTTTCTGTGTTATAGTGCATCCACTGCAAAATTTAAGCCGATGTTTTTCTCTTCAAACGTGTCTCCACATCAGCTGCCTCCTGTTCATCGTATGAACAGTAGTCACACTCTTGTAGATGTATTTGGAGCGAAATTCCCAATAAAGTGAATGGTATTTCTCAAGCATTTCCACCTGGCGTGTCCGCCCATCACATAATTTTCGTGACGTATTCGCTAGAACGTCTCAGAAAGAAACCAAAATTTTCTACATATTAAGGCTACAAATACATTGATTTACGTGAAATTGCAACTGATGAGCAATACGTATCTTGGGGGACGTCTTCTATTACTTCATCGAACACGTATGAAAAACTTTATTAGTTTACTAGCAAACTAATTCCACTATATGACAAATATGCCCTCTTAAAGACAGGAAAAGTAAGAAATAAACCTACCTATAGTTCATGTGTATCCCAGGAAATGGGCGTCAGGTATATGAACTACGCTCCAGGCTTGGTAATCATACTGTATACAAGAAGAAGCGGAACAGAGTCAATTAATCTGTGAGAAATGCAAAACTCTGACATGCCCATACAGTAACCAACACCAGAAATGACCTATCTGTCCTACGAAGAAACCTGTGAATTCTCTACATTTTCCACATCAATTAAATTGAACTTTGAAAAGGCCTTTCCAGAAGTATGTATGTCTGTAGCAACATCTCAGAAAAAATATGGATAACAGCAATTACTAAGAAGTCCTCCCAAACATTCAAACACCTCAGTTCAATGGAAGAGATTCCCAATTATCCAAAATACTTCAACTACTATCATAGATTCAAGAAGGTCTACAGGAAGATGTCATTTAATGACAAAATAATGTACAATGTAGAGAATAAAATCAAAGTAGTCTGGGATGTTATAAAAAAGGGAATGGGGTGAGGCAAGCAAACGCAGAATAACATACTGTTAAGAGAGTGGGATAGGGTAATAAATGATTAACAACACTTAGCAAGCTATGTAAAAGAACATTTTTCAAGTATTGCAGAGAAACTATGGCAAATTTTAACCAAAACAAATATAACACCTGTAAATAATGTTGCACTAAATACAATGATGTTACTTCCAACCACAGAGCATAAAGTTAATAAAAAAAAATAAAAAATTAAAGGTCAGTAGGCTTAGATGTAGTATCAATATGTGTAATAGAACAATGCATAGAGATTACACAAGGCCCCTTAACAAATATGATAGATGAATCCTTCACATCACAGATATTTCCAGAGCACTTAAAACGGGAAAGAGTTGCACCTTTGCTTCAGAAAGGTAAAGCACAAGATATAGAAAATTACCAGTCTATTTCCCTTCAGTCACCATTCTCAAGAGTAATAGAAGAAATTATGAAAGACAGATTAATGAATTGCCTGAATAAATAAAATCTATTAAGCGAGTCACAGATTAGTTTCTGAAGTGGCAAAAATACGGAGTAAGCCATAGTAGATTTCATAAAAGTTGTACTTGATGCTCCTAACAGAGATGAGTTTGTAACAGGCATATTTTTGGATCTTTCTTAGACCTTTGATACAGTCGACCACAAGCTTCTATGAAATAAATTAAAAGCTTTGGGAATATGAAGGGTTGCTAATGACTGGTACCTATGATACCTAGCAGATAGGGTACAAAGAGTAGAGATTGCACATACTTCAAATAGATGTAAACATTAAAAATACACTTATTAGAACAAAAATACATTAATATACGGGTTCCACAAGGTAGCATATTAGGATCAAGACTATTCCTGATATACATTAATGATTCTCCTGGTGGTGTTATTTATGTGAAAAAATTCTCTTCACTGATCACAGTAATATTATAATCACTGAGAAAACAAGAGAAATCCTAGAAGAGAAAGCAAATGAAACTCTCAAGGAAGCTTGCGATTGGTCAATAACCAATAAAGTGACATTGAACATCAAGAAAAGTAATGCCATGAATTTCAGTTTGAAAAATGAAAATAACAACGTTAAATTAAATGTAGAAGACACCACTATAAACTGTGTAACAGATGTAAAATTTCTAGGAATGAATATTGATTCTCAGTTGAATTGGTGTGAACACACAAAGGTACTTGCCAACAGGATGTGATCGGCATGTTATGCCCTTAGAATCCTATCATCAGTGTGTAACATGCAATGTCTTTTAGTTACATACTATTCAAATGTACACTCAGTTCTTAGCTATGGTATTCTTTTTTGAGGAACAAATGCACAAAATATGAACACAATTTCCAAACTCCAGAAAGGAACCACAAGAATAATAACCAAAAATAGCAGTCAAGCTCATTGTGAAGATCAGTTCAAAACACTGGGGAATTTAGCTGATCCATGTGAATACATTTACCATTCAGTTAAACACATCAAAACAGCATTGGTAATTACTCCGTAAACATCTCTGTCCATGACAATGGAACAAGAGGTAGACTCAACTTACACTTATAAAAAAAGCAAACATTAAACTCAAAACAGTATTTTTTACCAAGCAATAAAAATGTACAAACAATATAAAAAGAGATTAAAGAAGCAGCAAACATACACTTACTTAAAAAAGCAGCTAAAAAGTACCTGTTATACAAAACATTTTTATACATGGATCACTTAGATAAAACAGAATAGGAATTTGGAGAAAAATAACTTATAAAAAATAATAATTATTATAATATATCCAACATTCCACATAACACCTCCGCACTACGTTCTTTTCTTTCTTTTTTCCTTTTCTAGATAAACTTATCCCCAAGCTATGGATAGCAAATTACTAACACCTCCTCTTCTCTCAGAGATCAACGTCTCACTCATTATGGAGGGGTGCTGACTCAGTTTTTCAGGATAGCAAATGGGAAGTTGCGGTACCAAAAATGGCCCAGAGCTCACCAGTGTTTGTATGTGTTATGAAACAATTTGTATATAGTGTGTGCAGTTGCTGATAGTGAGATATGAGTGAACAGTGCGGCATTACATTATTTAACAAGTTATCTGTAAAAAAAAGTATTGTTTACCAGGAGTAAAAGTAATGATTGTCTCTAACTAGATGTCTGTAAATGTGTGTGTATACGAATTAGCTTATTTTAAATTGTTGTAAACTTCTAAATACTTTAACATGTCCTATATTCTTGTAAAAAGAGCTCTACAGATGAATAAAGCTACTACTACCACTTGTACAGGGACAGTAAAAGCTGCAGCTGAGCCCATTAACCCACTTAGTAAACTGAACTGGTACTTGACTTTAGGTACAATGTAAATTGATTAACAAAGGAAAAAGACAAGCATTTATTATTTCAAAGGTTAAAAGAGTGTAGCCACGAAACATCCTATCTGAAACATGTCACCTGCAACACCACCAAAAAAGCCATGATGCACTACAGATCAGCATCTACTGGACACGACGGCATCGCAGTCCCAATGATGAAGCTTGTTATTGACCCACTTCTGGAGACTATAACATATGTCAACAAGCAGTCCCTGCCCACGAATGTTTTCGATGAAATTTGGAAATTGGGCTAGTAACGCCATTACGTAAAATCACCCTGCCACAGCACCCTCTCATTAACGACTTACTTGCATTCGTTGTGCACTGTCCAAACCCTAGAATATACCGACCGCGACCAACTAACAAATTATCTAACTATGGACAACCTGCTAGACAAATACAAATCAAGCTTCTGTAAGCATCCCAGTGCAATGTCTGCCTTAATAAAGTTAACAGGTGACCTAAAGATTGCCTTGATGGACAAGAGGCAACTATAATTTGCTTCTTAGACTTAGGTAAAGACTCTGACACCGTCGACTTTGACATTTTAATTTCAAACTTGGCAGCCTAAATCTCTCGCCATGTGCAGAGCAATGGTTTCGCTCATACCCGACGTCTCTCCAGCAATGCTTCACGTCCGGCGCCATAAATCCACTATATTGGAAGGTAGTATCAGGCTACTCCAAAGGTTCAGTATTACGTGCGTATATGGTGCTTCATCAGTCTTCTCCTACTGCGAATACCATATGTACGCTGATGAGTTTCGGTTGTATGTAAGTGCAAAACCTATACACCAGAAAACTGTTGTCGAGAATCTCAATATCGAACTATGTACACTATGAAAATGAGTGTAGGATATAGGGTTCAAGAACTACCCATCCAAAACTCAAGTGGTACTGGTTGGTCATCCTAGGCTCATTACCCTGAAATATCGGGAAACTCTACCACCTCCAATAAAGAATCTAGTACTAACAATAGATGAGAATCTAAATTGGACTGAGCACATATCTGTAGAGTACAAGAAGGCATCAACATTTCTCCATTCCCTACAAAAATATAAAAAGGTCTTCCCTCTTGACCTGAATAAATAAGCTCTACAAACATTTATACTTCTAATTATTGATTACACCGACGTTATCCATCACGTTCTCTCACAGGAACTAGTTATGAATGCCTATGGTCGTTATACCTGTGATGTTCCACTCTATGATCACATTTCAGTATCATATGCCCCGCTAACTTGGTTGCGTGCAGACAGGCACAGACATTTCTTCTCTACTGTCATTGTCCCTCATATCTCTCTTCGACGTTATCGCTCTTGTGTGGACAACACGGCAGAAACACCCGTTACCATCAGAGCAAAGTCGTCTCTGTCCCATCCTGTCGTTCAGCCACCTTCTCGCAGACCTTTTTAGTAGCCTCCCGCCTTGTGTGGGACAACTGAAGAACATCTCCAGGTTCAGAAGACAGTTAGTGACGTATCTATTAAATCAACAATAAAATTACCATTATCCCTGTATACAGTCGTTACTCTTGTACACAAACCTTTCCTCACTTCCATGTATTCTTAGGCGAAAGACCCTAATTAAATTTCCTTTACTCAGATCTCGCAATATCGGAAAACATTTATTGAGCAGACCTATCAATTCTTCTTCTATCTGTGACTATCATCATTATTGTCATTATTATTATTATTATTAGTGGTATTACTAACAATAGTACCAGTATTATGCTGTAGTATTATTACTGTTATCTCTATCTGCAGCTGCAAGTAATGACAATATAAACTCTATTAGTTCACAATCAGTATAATTCATGCCGCCACTGCAGACAATCAAACCATTTTAACAATACCTGTCATACTTAAATAGTTATTTTCTTGGGTAACAATGATGAAATATATACTGCACATGTGAAACCCTGGTTCAATATAAGAGAGAGCCTGCGGCCCTAATCAGATCAGGTTGAACAAATAAATACGTGAAACACAAACCTACTGTAGCCGCCAGACATACACAAGAACACAGAGGCTTGTATTCAGCTGGGACGGTGGAGTGGCTACGGGTTGAGGACCACAATAACGCAGAGACCTGCAGACACACCTGCCTGCCCATCTTTCACTGCACGAGTTCATCTGAAGCTGCACAGATTCTAGTGGCAATTCCGCTTGCTTTAAGGAAAGTGTTAGGCCAGACCATAAATAAGTACCCCCATAGTTTGGTTGAGGGTCTATATCCTCCAATTAAGTCAGTACTGTACGCGTAAGCCTCACATCGTGCTCGAAATAACTGGCGTTCAACACCAGAATCCAGACCAACTTTATGCAAGTCACTTATTCAGAACAGTCGTGTTCCCGACGTAGAATCTAAGAAAACTCTCAAAAAACCTATGCATAATTGAACACACAACCGAAAGTAATTAACCGCTCCTTTGGACACGTGTTAAAATATTGTTAACAGGATACTGAATCACTCCATCAGTATCATATTAGAGTATCCCATTTTTACAGCATTTTACATAGGCATTCGAGACCAGACGAATATCAATGAATACGAATACAACTGTGCGAAAGCCCTGCAGCAATCGAGCCACCATAGCCCAGCCTACCATCAGAGAAGTGCGAGAAACTCACAGGGACGTGTCGTGAGCTGTATTAACCATTATCTGTCAACATATAAACCGAGAAGTAATCTGCTACACCTATTGTACATTGTTTATCAGCCGTGATGTCATTTATCTCATTTGCCAAAGTAACACAACCTGAACACTTTTACTAATAGAAATTGCGGCAAATGCGTAGTTCCAATTGATATAATCATTTTAAGAAAATTTTATAATTTTTGCTCATCACCCAAAATTACTTCCAATTTCAGATAAAGTGAAAGAGTCCGTGAATCGGTACTCTGGAGATTTTGTTTTGCTTAAAGGGAGTACTTCTTCTCTCTAAACCGGAATAGAATATATATGTCAGCCTTCTATGAGGCTGAAACAAGGATAGTGTCATCTACATGGAAACCCTTCTGTAAACGACAGCGAAGTATACTAATCTATTCGCCGTTGACTCTAGTAGCTAGAATGCCATTCCTCTAGACGCAGTTGCAGCAGTCGAAAATGTGGCCTTCCACCGTTCGTCTCTCAGTACGACTCTGTCACTGTATTTTAAATTCTAATGAAGCCGAACTATTGGACTTTTTAAAAACAGATTGTAGGAGCATCAAACGTAGTCTTTTCGGCTGTAGATTATCATATACAAGAATCAATGATTTCCTTAAAAGTTTTTTTAACTACTTGGGAACTTTAACATTCGAAATTTAGATGACGGGGCAGCACAATAGAGCTGCCAGAGTTCACCCCATCTCCATTCATTTTAAAAAGATTTATCTTTTTTAATATCAGTCCCCCATGAACTGAAGTCTCTTCTAACCTCAAATCTTTGAAAATCGCTTTTCTTAACTTCATAATTAACATCAAGCAATAAATATTTAACAGATGGGGTAGATAATTCTTTTTAAATGAAAACAAATTATTCAAAACACTTTCCGTAACAGAAGAAAGACATAACAGATGTGGTTAATATACATAATTTGAAGATAAAAGTCTCACAAATACGAAAAAAATTATAAAAAACAATACCTTATATTCCAACCTTTTGCTAGGTCACATGAGACAGATTCGTACCTTCCTCTTCACTCTAGAGAAATCGAAGTAAACACTAATGGTCCTTGTATTGCCAAAGAGTAAACCCTCTACCTTTCTGTGATCCCTCTTAATTAGCAGACAGAGGGAATCACATAGAAGGTACAACTCTAATTAATGTTAAACAATAAGGTACAGTCGTTACAAATATATAGTCGAGAACAGCCTTCACTAACTAGACAAAGTACTGACATCAGATATAATAACCAACAAATGCAGGAGATAGTTTATGTATACTTAACAAACTAACTTAAACGATTCCTAGAGTCTTGAGTCCAGGAGAGTTGAATTCACTTGGGAATCTCAACATGTTAAAGAGAGAGATGGACCCATGACTTATCGTTCGACGTGAGAGAAGAGGAAAGGTTGCGATGACAGCTTATCATATGGTGTAGTGTGTCATCTCACCGCTAGAGCGTGACGAAGCCATGCTCGCCAATTGCAAACATTGGCACCCACACGCGATCGACATTACTAAGGTACGGAGTAAGTAATAATTACTGCAACTGAAGGCGACAAGTGCCTAGAGTATATCGCGTACATAACAAAGACGTTTCGCTGCAGCCATTGGTTCGATGAAAAGCTGGCAAACAGACAGGGACGGCTGCAATCTGAAGTTATATGACTTTTGAACGTGGGCGCAATGTTATGCTTCCGATATCAGAAAATAATGCGAGTACTCACTGCTGGAAGGCCAGTGGTCAAGGACTTGGAGAACAGACCCCGTCTGAAGTTTCCCATCCTTCCTTGACCGTAGCCGTTGAAACACAGTCGGTTTCGTAGCACTGCGATTACTCCAGGAAGAAGAAGAAGATCAGTTTGAATTTCCATGTGAATTTAATAATTACCGCAATCGTGAGCATATAATCAAATCTCAGCTGAATTTAGATTCCGGCTTTCTGTTCCTCAATATGTCAGGAGTCTATGTTACAGTTTATTTTCCCTCTGAATTCTTAATCTGGTGCAAATTGTAATTAATGATTAGGAAAAATGGAAATAAAACTGTAACGTGATAATAGTAACACGACTGTAAATCTGTATCTAACCACTGAAGCTCGTTGTGAAGTATGTGACAGAGAGTACATACTATTGAGCCAGTCATTAGGGCTACTTCTCGTTCCATTCACATGTGGAGAACTAGAAAGTCTTTTAAATTTCTCGGTGGGCACCGAAATTAATGTGGCAGTTTAGTCATGATCCCTACCGAAGGGATACATTGGGATTTCTAGGACATTCCTAGAGTGACAAATTAAAGTCTGTAGCTATATATATGGACATCTGGAGTCTGTTCTGTTGCAGATATGTGACAGAACATACGCTACATATCTATATGTTTTCATATATGTTCTACCGAAAATATTCTAGGTTCTTTTCAATGGTTAACAGTATCTTCCGAAACCCTTTAGGACTTCGCGAATGCGATAAGCTTATCACCGTGCACAGTTTGCGCTATTCCAGAGCTGAATTATAGCTCTATAAGTTTGCTTGTCATGTATATGTGTAGCTTTTGTGGGAAGATATGGTGAGTGTAGGTGATCCAACACAAACTGTTCACACACCTCAAGAATAATTAACTCCTGCGATCGAATGGAAACAAAGTCAGCGTTCAGTGCCACTACCATACATTATATTCCGAACTCTATAAACATTTATAATATGAATGCAAAACGTGCGAATGCTTGTTACCTTGCGCCGCATGAAGGCAGAATACACAGTTTTTAATCGCCCACCCCTCTGATGCCATGTGTCAAGGCTCCAGCACAGAGGCACCACTGAGACTGTACGAGCGTTTTTCTTGAGCTGAGACTGTAAGGAACTGTGTAGTGAGCAAGTTAAGGCGATGAAAGCGAGTAAATGAGTTACTTTTAAATTTTTGGTGGGGATTCCATTTGCTTTTATTCCCAAACACACCACATGCCGCAGTAAAGGCTATAGAACTGCTAGTGACTGATACAGTAACATGACTTCTACAACTTTACTCATAACGCAATTGAAGTCCGCAACTATAAGAATTTTTATTCACGTATTACTTCAGATAATTTACAATCACATATCAAAACAAATTTCTTATTTACGCTCTCCACGTCGCATCGCTCGCAGGGCCACGATTCACCAGGACATTTGCATATGTTGCGTGAAACTAATGTGTTAACACTATGGCTTCCCACTTACAACCATATTGTCAAATCGTTCCACTCCGGTGCACTCACTTGATTCACTTATCTCTACTGGTCAGCCCGAAACTCTTTGTTTGGTGCAAATTGTTGGGACCAGCTGAAGGTGTACAAGTGATTCCTCTGTATTTCTTAATACTGAAGCTGTTAAAGAAAAATGGTTATGAAAATAAATCTTAGTACATGTCTCACAGTTTACTAGTGAGAGGATCGCTGCTGTGGGTGACTTTACGGTTGAGCTTTAGGCACATTCCTGTGAGGGTGTCAATATCTGAACCCCTATAAGATCATGTGTATTATTGAACAGAAACTGTGTAACGGATAGTTATATGAGACGTCTTATCATCGACGGGTGTGGCATAGAGAGCCTATACACAGAGAAAGAGTAGCGATAGCTGAAATCGGGTGTGATTATCTGATCAAATGCGACGCCATTTTTTAGCCATGCACCTTTCTGGAGTCGTGTGTTAGCAGTGCTTCAACGTCTGATTATTGTTTTGAAAACTTTTGGAAAAGATTAGAATGTTCTTAAGATTGCCGCAGATTTGTTATGCTCTCTGCATGTATTTAAATTCAAGTCGGACACCTTTTTGGATAAACATTATGTGAGCCATCTTAAAAACGAGTTCAAATAAGAATGTATTTAAGGATAAAATTAGTACTTTTTTGAAATAAGAGCGATTATCAGTACCGCCACACGTATCTGAAGATTTGTAATTCATTCTGCAGACACTCAGAAAATATGCCTAGTTACACTACTTTCAGGTGTTCCAACAGAGGCAAAGTTTGAGTCTATATGCTTGTATTTCCGCGGAATAAGGAAGAACGAAAGCACTGAGCATTCGCAGAGAGGTGAGGTTACATAAATCACCCAAGGGCCTTATGGAAACGGACAAAGTATACTTATGTACGGTGGGTTGAACGTGTGGCAGCAGAGCTAGGACTCGCTGCCTATGGTAGGGATGATGCGTTTGAAACAATTTCGGTGAAACTCATTTCTTCTGTCGATTACCATTTGTTTGTGGAACATTGTAATAAATGGCTAATGCACTGCATCACACCAGACTTTAATTTACTCCACCTTAAATATACAGTAGTCGTATACGAAATAGCGAGCTAGATTCCTGCTATGGTGTGTGTGCCATGCGTTGCGATAGTCAAATAGTGACAGTATTCACTTAAAAATTTTGACGAAAAAATTCGGCTGTTTATGTAAATTATCTGTGGTCTAACGAGCATTGACCACTCTATCTCTCATTGTGTATAGGCATTCTAGAGTGGCACAGTCATGCATGAAAACATGGGCCCCATGCCTCACAAAGGTATAATTTCTCTATACAAGGAAATGCGAGTTCGTGATAAAGTCCTATTTATTACTGAAATAGATGGTCTATACCTTTCGACAAGGAGTGGGTGAAACAAGAAACTAGTACGTTCATGAAGCCACAAATAAATTGTATTTGGTACAAAATACTTTGGCAAAGGTGAACATACTGGTAATGGCAGTGATGATAATGAAGGAAATTAAATACGTCTACGTAAGCCGTCACTCGTTGCTGAGTTACCTATACAAATAAACGATCTGACCTATAAAAGAACATGCACCCATCAATTCCCTTGCCTATGCGTATACTGAGTAAAACCTGCGGAATGAGTGAATTTGTTTAGAGCACTAAACCCTAACTACAATGAATGGACTTCACGGTCGCCTCGAAATATCGTTCGCCAATGCTGCGCATGCTTACAATACTTCCCACCACCTTAGGCCGAGTACGAGTGTGGTGTTTAAAATCTGAGTGCGGCTCATCATCTGTGAGCATGGCACTGTGGAGGTGGAACAAAGTATTCTCTCCGAGAACCTAACAGAAAGTCTTCCCTCTCGGCACTCCTGGTTAGAACACGTCATTTCTCCTCATTTTCCCACTTTTTGTATGAACATGCTGTAGATTACAAAATGACAGTAGGCCTTGCAAGCGCCAACCAGCTGGATCTCTCCTAGTGAGCCAGAGGCCTCCCCGTGTACACAATTTATTTATCCCTAAGAAGTTGACTGAAAGAGCTGAGAAACAGCAAGAAAACAAGTCCCACACTTATCTCCTTGTGTCTGCCAATGAGTCTTCATGCACATATGCACGTATGATTCTCTTTCTCCCTCTCCTTTCTTATTTTGGCAAACCAATCGCGTCTGGTCATACAAAATTATAAGTATTACAAAATTGCTTGGGGACTCCGTAACGCAAAAAGTGAGCTCCTTGGAATGTGATGTGTCGCCTCCACATCAGGAGATCTTTTGTTTTGAAATCATCTCTTCGACTACTTTTCTTAAACTAGTTTTGCCCTGGTATCTCGCCTGCCGTTCTTCACCTGTAGCCCTTCGTATTTTCATAATCAGCAAGCGAACTGAACTCGACACAAAAGTTTCCCAATTTTTCTCACCGCGTAAAGAAGAACTAGTTACTATGCAATTAGCGGATTTTACGAGGGGCGTTCAATGAGTAACGGAACAATTATTTTTCTACGCCCAATTCCGGTTGAAAAATCCAGAATTTGTTGTGAGACAAAATGAAATATTTCCTCTTCAGCTCCTGTAATTTCATGAAGTTCCGGTAGGTGGTGGCGCTATATGTACCCTTCAAATGTGTCTGTAAGGGACGTGTGTTCCAAGCGGAGAGCTATCATTCAGTTTCTTTTGGCAGATAACCAGAGCATCACGGACATTGATTGGTGCTTGCAGAATGTCTGGGGAGGCCAGATAGTGAACAAAAGCATGGTGGATGATTGGGACCGGTGTCTCTCGTCATTGCAAGGCCACGCAATCCTGTTCGATCTTCTGCGTTCCGACCAACCGCACACAGCTGTGACTCCCGCAATACTGGAACGTGCGGACACATGTAACGGGACATCCTCTTCTAACATTACTTTTCCTCAGTAGTTGTTGTCGGTACCAGTATTATTTTTCAAATTTTAGACTGGTAAATATTATCTCAACTACTCCTCTGAAGACTTTGATATGATTTTGTGTACAAGACGTTACATTTCATGCTAAAATTTATTACAAGGAATTACTTTATTTCCGATAATACAATGGATAAGAACAAGCTCTGTTTTTCTAGAAACTTTTGAAATTAGGAATTATTTGGCACACTTAATATTTATATTATTAATTACGCAATCTAGTACGGTTTGTTATGTTTATTTCCGGATCCATTTATGAAATAATAATCGAAATTAACAGAAATACATTTGTCAAGAAAAACTGCAAACCCTTTGGAATATTATTATTTCCACTAAGTGAAGCAGTAGTAAGCATGCCTCTGATTTTGGGCGAACAATGTAATTTCGGCTTTGTACGTGTGAAAATTCAAAACTGTATGATATACTAAAATGTGACAAAATATACTTACGTAATAACAAAAATTGTACAACAACAATCTGCAAAATTTATTTAGTTCAATTCAAAAATGAGGACTTAAAATGTGACACTTTCAGCTTCAAAAATCAGACCCCTAGACAAGAAGAACTGGAGCCAACTCTACACTAAAGGCTAAGTAAACTAGAACGTTTATAGTTATCTTCGCTCCTCTCAAATTTTTTGATAAAGGACTTTGCTTATTGTGGACAACAACCAAAATCAGGAAGGAAGGGGGAGATGACTCACACCCATTCGAGGTGATAGAAGATCACAATTAAACACCTCGATGCACAAACGGACATCTCTGCTGACAGATCTGACACCCTCGTCAACCAGTTCGCGTGATCAAAGGTGTGTGCCTGCTGGGTTACTCGCTGCCTAACGGAAGACCATAAAGATAAACGAACGACCATCTGTGGAAATTGCTTTCGGGTTAGAAGGCTGATAGCGACAATTTTATGTCGAACATCGTGACAGGCTATGAAACACGAGCTCATTACTTTTAACCGGGAACGAAACGTTATTCTACAAGGTGTAACACACCTCCTCCGATGGAAAAGTTCAAAGCGGCGCCCTCAGCTGGTAAAGTTATGGGATTCTTAAAGGAATATTCTGTTTGGTGTCCTCCCTCATGGTGTATGTATCAACTCTGAGGTGCACTGCGCTACCGTCAGGAATTTGAGGAAACTGCTTCGATTTGTTCCTTGCTACAAAAATACAAACGAACCCCTCCTTCACGATGACAAAGCAAGGTCTCATACAAGACTGCACACACGACAAGAGCTCACAGAACTTCATAAGACAGTTCTTCTTCATCCACCACACATCCTAGTTGTCGCACCTTCTGACTTACATCTATTTGGCCCAATAAAAGATGCACTCCGCAGGAAGCAGTACATGGATGATAGGGTGTCTTTTGATGCAGCAAGACCGTGGCTCGGACGTCGTCCAGTAGAGTGGTGCCACGCTGACATACAGGCACTCTCTCTGAAGCGGCTGAAGGCTGACGCATTGAAATGAGATTACAATGAAAAATAGGGTTTTGTAGCCAGAACAGTGGTGGGTAATAGGTGCGTTGCAATATTTAATGATATAAAAAAATTATTTATTTATTATGTAAAAATGAAAATGAATGAAAATGGATGAAAATGGGGAAGAAATGTTGCTTTAAATATTTTTGTTATTTGCTCTTTCAGTACGAACTTTGTTGTAGAACCCCTTACTTACGTGTGGTAATAAAAATTCATTTAGACAGAATTAAACACATTTAAAATTACGTGAACCTTAGCAACCTTCTCATGGTGATAAATTCGTATTAACTGATTAAGAACATTTAGTTGAAAATTGTATAAATTAAATTTTATTTCGTATTTCGGCCTTGGCACACATTTTCTAAATGCAGTGGTTTTTTAAATAGTTACTGAATTCTTTCCCGGCGTTAGCTATGGAACACAAGACTGTCTCTGTTAACATAAAATGGTTAAATATTGCCAAGCCGACCTGAACGTTTAATTATCATTGACAAAACACACTTCACTATACGTTGAAGTTATTTGCTTTAGAAACTGAAAGAACCAACAGATTAACTTCAACGTTAATTATCCGCCTAATGAATGCACAAATGTAAAACCAGTAATAAATTCCGTCAGCCTCAGGATCGCTGTAAAAGAAAAATATTTCGTAATTCACTGCTAATTTTATCTCCAGATTTACGGGTTTGGTTAATTTTTTAGCGGAACAATTTTTTAAATGTGCCGCCGCTGCAAATCGTTCGGTCGCGGCACAGCCCAGCAACACCAACGATAATCGCTAAAAATGCTGAAAATTCTTTAAAGAAATATTATAGATGACATGGGCAAGCTAATTTACATTAGTAACACACAATTTTGATAAATTATAATGTATTTAGACCACAACAATAATTAAACTTACATTACTTTCTAATTTCTCCTCTAATGGCGGCTAAAGATAGATACAGATAAAAGAAGTCTACTCATTCATAAAATACTACGTCACAGGTTCCTCTCTCACTAAGCTCTCGAGGAAGACGACAAAGAATGCACATTATGTATTCCTATTTATACTATTGGTGATTGTTAATGTCTCTTTGTAATCTTACAACATTATTTTCCTCTGTGGCTGTATTTTACATTTTTTTAACGCAGATATTAACATATTTCGTAATTACATTATGAGTATAGAAATATTACAATAATAAATACATCGAGAATATTATTACATAAAATATTACAATAATAACGAATGTCCTTTATACAAAATGAAATAATATTTTTTTGTTAAACAGTTACAATACATACGAATTGCTTCATAGGCGTACATAGTACAATTAAATGTCATTTCATTTTATTAATAGTGTGTGTGCTGCCAGGGAACGTTACATTGCCCCCTGGCAGCATTTGGCAAAGAAGTTCTATACTTCGACACAATGGTGCCAGTAACGTTCTTTACAATTCTGTTTTTTTTTTTTTTTTATGGAATGGCTCTTTTAATTAGTCCCAGGGTTATATATGTTCATGGCTCCCCCATTTGGGCGAAGGCAGACAGGAAATTTGGGCAAAACTGTGCCGGAGCCCAGCCATCCCAGTTGGTTTATGATTAATCTTGTCTCTTTAACAGTCATTCCTTTGAAATGATTTAGCAGTTTGTCATCAAGGGCTACATAATATCACAGTCACATACAGTTCAACGAAAGTTTGTTGTGTGTGATTAACAACTCGTAATTATCATTTTTGCGATATACTGCAAGGTCACTTGTCCTAGGATATATCACTTAGTTTTCTGAAATCATTTAGTACAACGTCACTTTTCATAATGTTCTCACTACCTACGTGTTACAAATCCATCTCCTACACTTGCTAGTGTTCATTTTCTCTCGTTAATTTACGGGTATACATAATAAGAGTTCAATGTTTGTCAAAAATCGAGTTCATTCACATGTTATGCAGTTTGTGTAAATATTTTGGAATATGTCAAAAATGCTGTAGTTGGTGAGCGGTGCGGAGTCATTGTTGAGCGGCGCTTGGCGCAGCGCGTCGGCTCCGTGTAGGTCACCACCCCCGGTGTTGACAGCTACGGCGCGGAGAGGCGTGTGGCTGTCTGGTCTGCTACGGGCTGCTGCGGCCGCTGCATGGCTGAAGTAGCCGGATGCGCGTTGTATATCAGCTCGCCCGTGTGACATCTTCTTACAGTGCTCCAGCAAACATGCAACAAGTTCACAAACAGTGTACTATCCTTATGGGCGTTTTTCCTGCTGTGGGAAAGAACGCACACAGTTATTGGCAGTTATTATTCAGTAGGCCTTCAGTAGTCTGGTTTGCAAAATGTTTCGTTGTCACAGTAGCGCGTTTTATGGGCACACAATATTTTTCCACCATGTCATGACTTGTCATTACTCACACGCAAGTTTTCACCTTAGGACAAAATGTATCTCTGTAGTCAATGCGCTTTCCTGGCGTCCCTTGACACACAAAGAGTATTTTTTTTTACACCCGCACAGTACAAGTTATAGTTTGACACTAGCTTCGTCCACCGTCTGTTATCGGCTCACTGTTCGTGTCGTGTTAGTTCCTTGTCCACTTGCACACACAGAGATGATACAGTCTCTCATTGCTTGTTCAAAACAACCTCGTGACGTATTGCTGCAGTTTTAACAGTCACTGTCTGTCTCTGCTACACAATACTGCAATTTTGTTTAAGTTTTTTTTTCAGTTACAATGTCCGTTGTGCAATGTTTTGTAACAGCACATTCGTAACTTCTTTGTTCGCTCTTTACCACGGTGCGTGATAATTGCATACATGGTAACAAATATTAAAATTTCGTAATAGTTTGCCCAAGAATCATCTATATTTATGTTCGAGTAGATTTTATTTGTGCATTCCAGCTGGATTCAGGCATATTGTTCAATAAATCTTTTGAAATTGTGTCTCACTTACTTGCAAGGTCCTACGTAACTAAAGTGTAGTCTCTGTAGGCTAAAATTGACTTGGACTGTATCAGGCTAGCTCTTTTTACTGATTCGTTCTGCACATGCTTCAATTGAAGCTTCTTTGTGCGTAACTTTGCGTGACTTAAATTTGCAATAAGTTTGCCTTCCATGGTGCCCTCGGATCACTAGTGGGTGCATTACTCTCTTTGATAATACTGGTTTGAAAATAAAGTTCTCAGGGTCTCATATTATTAATATTATTCTGAGTTCGAACCTGTCAATCTGACAGCTACACACACACACACACACACACACACATATATATATATATATATATATATATATATATATATATATATATATAATAGAAAAGACTGCACCAAGAAATATTTCAAGTGTGACACACATATAGAATATCATGCAGTACACAAACTAATCACTACTAAATTGTTCCTCCTGACTGATCTCTGTCACAAGTTAACACTACAAATAATTGCACTAATCAGGTTATCTGTGCAGACATTTAGAGCATGCTTAAACTAACACTAATTAAAAAGAAGACATAACACAAATAATCATAAACAAAAGAGAAAGTCAATCATATAACTAAATACTTCTACACTAGTTGATTATCTCTACAGATCACACATCATTAATGTTCACTCATTTCCAAAAGAATGGTGTACCTTTTTACACATAACACATAGGACTATTAGTCATTTGGTGTAGGAATATTTTCACATCCTTACGCGGATACAGTCCCTGTACTCTCCCTGATTGGGGATCTGCTAAGAGATAGCTACACTCATGTGGCACACTTACTATTCTAAAAGGTCCGTTGTACACCAATTGCTACTTGCTATTCTGTTTCAAGGATGCCGAGGACTTAGGATGATTGCGTAAGAGCACCAAGTCCCCAACACCAAGTTTTTGATTATTCGTCACGTGTCGATTATATTTTTCTTTCCTTTTCTGAGCGCACCTGGTAAGGTTGCACCCTGCTATCCTTATCCTCTCTTCCTTAGGCTCAGGAGTGACTGGGACCTTAGGCAAAGGTGCCAGCCACTCATTCAGTACTCTATTATTATTCATTATAATCTTGGTTGGTGGATACCCCGTAGAGGCATGCGGGGTTGCGTTCTGAATTTCCAAAACTTTAGGTATCGGATCTGGCCATCTTGTGTGCTTATATGGGACGCATAACCTGAAAAATTTATTTAACTCTCCAAATGTTCTTTCTACTAAACTTGCTTGTGGATGAAAACGGGATATTAGTATGTGCTTTATACCTTGTTCATGTAAATATTTCTTCCAGGTATGACCTGTAAAATAGGAAACATTATCTGATGTCATCGCTTCAGGCTTACCCACCTGTGTAAAATATTCTTTCCCTAACCGTTTACCTATTCCACGAGCGGTGGCTGATTTAAGGCAGTATATTTTTAAGTATTTAGAGAAAAGGTCATATACCGCTAAAATGTACTTTAATCCACCCCTGGCTCGAGGGTAGGGTCCTGCTATGTCTATAGATACTAATTGAAGTGGCCGCTGAGGCACTATAGGATGCAGTTCAAACCTTGTGGATTTATTTCGAAACTTAGCTTTTTGGCACAGAGGACAAGTCCTGGTAATGGTGCGAGTCTGCTGGCTTATTCCCTTAAAGTAACAGTATCTCGATAAAATTCTTATTGTTTTGCCTATCCCAGCGTGACTCCATGCTAAATGCGTGTGGCACACTACAGTTGGGATAGCCTGTTGCGGTATACACACGACTCCATGGTCATTTGACACACCTGTTTTATAATACAGAATATTATCTACTATTTGGAAGTTCTGAACACTTTTAAGGTTGGTACCTTCTTTAATTTTGCTAATGACATCTCGCCAAATCGGATCAGTTTCCTGCAATGTAGACATATTCTTACACATATGTAAAAAGTCCCTCGTATGTACCTTATCTTGTACTAAGAGTATTCGATATTCCTCCGATTGTTCCAAAATCTTTGACACTGAGAATTGCTCTAGTGGGAGCCTCGACGAGGCGTCAGCTACAACATTATCTTGTCCTTCTATGTACATAATCTTAATTTTATATTCCTGCGATGCTAACCTCCATCTTAGCAAGCGGGTATGGTATAATTTGCAAGACATTAAATAGCTCAGAGCCTGGTGGTCACTGAATACTTTGATTTCCTTGCCATGGGTGTAATAGTTGAATTTCTTTACCCCCCAAACCACTGCAAGAGCCTCTAACTCGGTAGCGGAATATTCTCTCTCACAGCTGTTTAGTGTCCGGCTGGCAAAACCGATTACATTGATTGTTGTGGGGTCGTTGCTCCTGTCCCACTGAAACAAACAAGCGCTCAGACCGTATGAACACGAATCTGTCACTATGCAAAAATCTTCTGTCATGTCTGGGTGTCGCAGTATGTTTGCATTCACCAAGGCGTTTGTGATAGCGCCAAATGCGCGTTGACATTCTTCTGTCCACACCCAGTGCGCATTTTTACGCAACAGGTGCGTCAAGTTTTTTGCTGTCAGGTTTGATGCCTTGTGGGGTTATTATGTGACCTAGAAATTTAATCTGATTACGTCCAAATTTGGATTTCTCAAGATTTGCTGTTACTCCCGCTTGCTTAAACCTTTCTAAGACTCTACCCAGTAGTTCTACGTGCTCCTCCCAGGTGGCAGTAGCAATCACCAGATCGTCTACATACATTGTTACCCTTTGCAGCAAATCCGGACCCAAAACCGCGTCGAGGGCTGTTATGAAAACTCCTGCACTTACATTTAGGCCAAAAGGTAGTACCCTAAATTGGTAGCTCCTTCCCCCAAATACAAATGCAGTATATTTCCTCGATTCGGGTGTGAGCAGGATTTGCCAGAATGAACTTTTCATATCAACAGATGTCAAATATTGCACTCCATGGAATTTTTGAATTTGCTCATCTAAGTTTTCCGGATGAGTCCTGACAGGTACAATAATTTTGTTTATGTCTCTTGCATCTAATCTAACCGTACCTGTCCGTCTGCTTTTGCCACCGCCACCAAAGGACTACTATAAGGGGACAAAGACGGTTCTATTACTCCCCACTTGATCAGCTTTCTAATTTCTTTAGCTACTATTTCCTTATTGGACCAAGGAATGGAGTATGAGGCTCGACAGTACGTTTTGTGAGGCTTCACCTCGATATTGTATTGATATCCCTTAACAATTCCTGGTCGTTCTGAAAATACATCTGCATAGTTAGATAATAACTGTACCAAATCCTGCTGTTCGATTGAGTTCAAATTTTCGGACTGTGATACTTTGTTCACAAGTGCGTCCACATTTGCTTTCAATTGATCACCTTGTACGTCTGGATAATAGAGATTTTGTCCTAGAAAATGATTGTCTAAATGTAGTATCCACTGATTCCTACATTTTATGTTAACAGCATTACAATTAGGCATAGGTACCTCTTCAGATCTGAGCATGGACAATTCTATCCTCCTACCCGTGTTCATCAAACTTAATTTTCCCCGAGAAAGGTCGATTACTGCGTCCCTTTCTCTCAAAAAATCTACTCCCAAAACGCAGGCTACCTTTAAACCCTTTACTACCAGGAACGAGCACGCTATGGCTTCTCCCCCTATATACATCTCTACCCGCACTTGGAGTTTAATTATTTGTCGCTGTGCACTGATGGCTCCAGTGACTTTGCAATTGTTCACAGGAAAAGTCAGCATACGCTTTTCTTTCCCCAGTACTCTGAATAAGTCCATACTCATGACACTGACAGTAGGACCTGTATCTACGATTGCTTGCACATCAATATTGTTAATTTTGATCTCTATTATCGCTTGTACTTTGTCTTTGTGCTCCTTTATGCACGTGGGTGGTTCAATTATTAATTCATGTCCCATCTGTACCCCGTCATTATACCTGAGGATACAGATTTCCGATGTTTTATTCTGTGTCGGGCTGCTCTCACTGCAAACCTCAGCCGACGATGGAGAGCGTATCTCGGCTGAATCTAGTTTGTTGGATTATTACTGGTGGATGGGTGTGGCTTCTCTGTGTCGCTGACCTCCACTATGTGTAAGTTGTGTTGCGTCGGCCGCCACGGTTGCGCAATTGGCGCATTTTGTGGTGGCGGTTGGTTATTGTCATATCTTTCACTGTTTTGCCGGTCCGGACTGAGCCTCTGGTTCTGTGGCCAAGTTCGGTTTGCATCGTCATAGGTATTGGTGTTCCAGGGCCCCCTGGCATCTTTCCATCTACTATTGCTTGGTGGGCCTGTTTCATATCGGTCATCGAACCTCTTCCGGTCATTATTCACCGGCGGACTATTGCCGTTCCGGTCTCTACCTCTATTCCCGTTTTGTACATAATCTTGTCTCCTATTGTTACCTCCGCCGTATCCATTATTTGGTGGAGGCGTGTTATTTCGACCACTTCTGTAACCGTTTCCGTTACTTCTAGCCTGTTCAGAGGCTGCCTTAACATCCTCCTGAATCAGGTCAATTGAGTCCAGAACAGACAAGAAATGTTCCATGTCGTTCTCCGGTACGGTAAGTTTTTCTTTTACGTGTATCGGCAAGTGTGATTTCAAAAGTATGATCAAATCTCGGGATGAAATCTGCTCGTCCCAGTAACGGGTCTTATTAATGTATTTCTCAAAATATTTTCGCAAATTGCCTAATCGTGGAGAATACGGCTCTGGATTATATACCTCTTACCGTATCCTCTCTAGAATTCATGTTGACCAATATGGGGCCAAGAATGCCTTTTCAAATTGCTCATATGTGTCGTAACTATCAGCTGCTTCTGTTGCCCATAATGCAGCATCTCCTTGCATCTAAGACTTAACGAACTGTATTTTCCGTGTATGACTCCAAACGCTAGGCAAAATGTTCCTAAATCCCTTGATAAATACTACAGGGTGAACAGATTTCTTCTCCGTTGTAAAGATCTGAAACTGTCGGTTTTTGATTAGGCTTTCTTCAATCACTATTTTGGAGTGACATTTGTTTGTTTCGCTAACATTGGTTGCCTGTTCTGTCTCACAGTCGCAATTTTTCACTGCTGTATTTATATGCCTATCATTGTTGGACCTGGCTGGCGTGACACACGCCTGTGCGTCGCCGTGCAACAAGCTGTTTTTTTTTCTATAAATTCGTTTTCAATTTTGTTCGCCTGTTCGGACATTTTCTGCTCTACTGCTTGACTTGTGTCAATTTCTAATTTTTCCAACCTGTTAGCCAGTACACTAATTTCATCTACGATACTGGCGTTAGCCACCCGTCGCCGTGCAACAAGCTGCTTTTTTTTTATAAATTCGTTTCCAATTTTGTTCGCCTGTTCGGACATTTTCTGCTCTATTGCTTGACTTGTGTCAATTTCTAATTTTTCCAACCTGTTAGCCAGTACACTAATTTCATCTACGATACTGGCGTTAGCCACCTGGATATTATCTACTCTTTCGCTCAGTTCTTGCACCGCTTTGGGTATGGTTTCATAGTTTCGTCTCAAACTAACAATCTCACTTTGCATAGCTTCCAAAGATTGCATTAACTGCAAGTCTCTCTCATGCTGGCATCGATCACGCTCTGCTTGTTTAGCATCACGTCCACTATCGCGTTCTGCTTGCATACGTGCAAATTCAGCTTGGAAACTGAGCATGCGCTCGAACATAACCATTAATGATTGCACTTCTGACACCTCACCACTCTCTGGTCCGTGACTAGTGCTTGTAGGTGGCACAGTATTCCTACTTTGAACTGAATCACTGGCTGCCAGTGGCAACATTACTTGCCCTTCTGCCCCCAGATTCTCACATTGTACTTCCTGAACTACGCCACTAACATTACTTTGTGCCCCACTTTCTAAATCGGTATCACTGCTTGCTAACTGTTGTTCCTTATTCATGTTTATATTTTTCTGACTACGCAATCTAACCATAGTCAACAAAAGAAACAAAATCTGAACTAAATATATAATTATATACTACGATGACTAACTACTCAAATGTCCTGTTATTTTAAAAAAAGAACACTAACAACAAGCACACCACTAATGATCCGAGAACACCGCACTGAGGCTACTTTACTACCCACCGGACAACTACACTGTAGCTTTACCTTTTGGTGATCTATCTTGGGTGCAGCTGCCCCCTGGTATTGTGGTAGGTAATTAATTTTTTGATATAATGAGCTCTCTTCTTCAGCTCGCCTCTGGGTATATAGTGTTCTCATGCAAAAAATCATATACAGTTATTACCACACAATATTGGTTAGGCAATAGATACAATACAAGGAAAATTATTAATTGTTCTCCAACAAAGGTCGACTACAATAAATCCCTAGTTATCTCATGGGTATTTTGTGGCCACTGCTTATTCGTGCCCCGCGTTATTGGACGCCAATTTAATGAAATAAAAAAAAAATATTTATTTATTTATTATGTAAAAATGAAAATGAATGAAAATGGGGAAGAAATGTTGCTTTAAATATTTTTGTTATTTGCTCTTTCAGTACGAACTTTGTTGTAGAACCCCTTATTTACGTGTGGTAATAAAAATTCATTTAGACAGAATTAAACACATTTAAAATTACGTGAACCTTAGCAACTCTCTCATGCTGATAAATTCATATTAACTGAATAAGAACATTTAGTTAAAAATTGTATAAATTAAATTTTTTTACGTATTTCGGCCTTGGCACACATTTTCTAAATGCAGTGGTTTTTTAGTTACTGAATTCTTTCCCGGCGTTAGTTATGGAACACAAGACTGTCTCTGTTAACATAAAATGGTTAAACATTGACAAGCCGACCTGAACGTTTAATTATGATTGACAAAACACACTTCACTATACGTTGAAGTTATTTGCTTTAGAAATTGAAAGAACCAACAGATTAACAACTTCAACGTTAATTATCCGCCTATGAATGCACAAATGTAAAACCAGTAATAAATTCCGTCAGCCTCAGGATCGCTGTAAAAGAAAAATATTTCGTAATTCACTGCTAATTTTATCTGCTCTTGATTTACAGGTTTGGTTAATTTATTAGCGGAACAATTTTTTAAATGTGCCGCCGCTGCAAATCGTTCGGTCGCGGCACAGCCCAGCAACACCAACGATAATCGCTAAAAATGCTGAAAATTCTTTAAAGAAATATTATAGATGACATGGGCAAGCTAATTTACATTAGTAATACACAATTTTGATAAATTATAATGTATTTAGACCACAACAATAATGAAACTTACATTACTTTTTAATTTCTCCTCTAATGGCGTCTAAAAATAGATACAGACAAAAGAAGTCTACTCATTCATAAAATGCTACGGCACAGGTTCCTCTTTCTCTCTGCTCTCGAGGAAGACGACAAAGAATGCACATCATGTATTCCTATTTGTACTATTGCTGATTTTTAATGTCTCTTTGTAATCATACAACATTATTTTCCTCTTTGGCTGTATTTTACATTTTTTTAACGCAGATATTAACATATTTCGTAATTACATTATGAGTATAGAAATATTACAATAATAAATACATCGAGAATATTATTACATAAAATATTACAATAATAACGAATGTCCTTTATACAAAATGAAATAATTTTTTTTTGTTAAACAATTACAGTACATACGAATCGCTTCATAGGCGTACATAGTACAATTTAATGTCATTTCATTATATTAATAGTGTGTGTGCTGCCAGGGGTCATTACAATTCCTGAATAAAACCAACCTACTCTCAGAAAAAAAATGTTTTACTTTACTCACTGAATTAATTATTTGCATACTTTCATGCGTTACTTGAGATTAGCTTTAATTTCGTCATATTTGCAAGGGCGTTGATAATTACAGTGCGGAGTGGCTTTGGAATAAACCTGACTATAACATCTGCAGTCAGATGTGGACTACAGATTTAGAAAACTTAAATAAAAGAAAATTGTGGGCTCCTATCTCCAGTAATTATGTTATACGTCAGCTGAAGTTATATTTATCAGTTATGAATTGAAGTTTGAGAATGAATGCTATGGCTCCCAAGACCAGAAATGCTACAGTTCACTAAGCTGTGACTAAGAGCTGACAAGTCTGACGCCCTCGGACAGTGTAATATCTTTCTTTTATTTCACTGTGACTGTAACTTTTTTCAGTTTTAAAAAAATTATGCATTTGTAAATAACATAGTACCGTGTTCTACGAAACGTTACCTGTCAGCCAGTGGGCCTCCATCTTTTGCACCTGACTGAAGGGCTACACAAGTAGTGAAAACAGTTGCTCGTGCCTTCGAAATGCATGTTGACACCCTCCGTTAACAACTGTAGTAAAGGTGGTCAGAGGTCTGTCAGCACAGAATGAGACTCCCGAAGTATCAAGAAGGAGAAGGGATTCGTGGCCTAAACTTCTGGGAATGTTTTAGAGCAGCAGGTCAACTACCGTCACAGCCTGTCTGTCTGTCGGCTGACCAGCGCCACTGAGAGGGTAGCACTTTAGCAGCTGCGTTCCCTTCCCCACCGCACGCTCCAGAGGTGACAGTCACCTGGTGGAACTAGTGACGACAGTGGTCCTTTTCTGAGGTGAAGACTGTCGGCCAGCGCAGAAGGAGCCAGGTCACCGCCACTGCCAGGGTACTGGTAAAAAGCGAGTATCGCCTTATCTCATATTAACATAATCGCTAAGTCCTTTGAGACTTATGAGGGGAGATCGACAAGATGACTCGAAAACTACTGCAGCTGCCCTCCAAAATTGGCCAATACCGGTGTTCGAACACTTTCATGTACGATTGAACACTCTCCTACTGGATCGATACAGGAGTGTACCTAAACGTCGAGTGCATCATGACAGTGCGCGCATAGATGCTGGTATGTATTTGAACTGGAAGTTAGATTACCTAACTCGAAGATGGAGCTTTCTTCGAAAGGGTATTGGTTGTCCATGTGTCACAAAGTACTTCGAGACTTTTTTTGACGCAAGATCTGCCACGATGAGAGTCCTGTGTGTAGGGTTCCTGTTGGTCGGAGTTCCGTTGTACATGTAACAGTGCTCACGACGAACGTCACATCCATTAGAAACGGTAAGCGGTACACACTCTGCTGTTCTCCACCCACGTATCTCAGGTCATTTAACAATCTGAGTACAGTCAACTGTAATGTCGATAACCTCACCGCTAAGCTCCCTGCAGGCTGCAGTTGGGACGGCACCCACACCTGTTGTCCGAGTACATAACACGGAATGGAAGAAGTAGGCTCATCATGCGTTCTCAGCTAAATAAGCAACATCCTAGAACTGATGTTAGATAGTTTTCGTACAGTCAGCGTGCAAGAGAAGCACAGACATTAACCACGGCGCTTTCTGTGTCTCTCTTTTGCGCTTCTTGCTGGATATCACACGAACAGACCGTCACTCGGTTCGTCTGTTACAGTTGTTTTGTAATAATGTCCGAAAGAACAGATACCATCTTAGTAAATATAATAAATTCTTGTTGACTCTTAGTAACAACTTACTTCTTAAAGAGACATTGATCTTTAAGAAGAGGTGCAGCATCTGAAAATTTTGACATGACGTTCGCTGTGAAAAATCGCATTAGAAATACCACCACTACACGACTACTACTACTATTTAAGTTTTTGAATTTAGTTTAACTAAAGCAACTTAAATCAATTACTGTATAGAAACTGGTTGATGAATTCATTTAAAACAATAAATAACTTTTTAAAACTTTAAAATATAATGTGCATGATATTTACGAATGGTGGGCATATTGTACCCTCCATTTGGTATAGCTAGGGTTAAAACTGAACGACTATCGCTAGCTACTTGCCATAGGCTTCCCCGTGGTTTTGGTCGTCATGTACACGTCCCAACTGCTGCAGATGAAGATACAGAAATAAGATACCCGCTTTAGCGAATAGCACTCACCATTTAATATGTCGAAATTCAATGAAAACAAATTCCATATCCCCAATCATTCGGAACACGCAGTACAAGATAGGAAATTTAACAACGTGCTTTCTGAAGTTCGACGATATGACTTGATACTATTATTCATTAATAACTTGTAACATTTTTGTGTGTTTTTGGAAGAGAGAAACATACAGGTGACGAGAAGAACCGCGCTAAGAACTATGTCAAGTTATATGACAGCGTAAGGAAGGTATGCAGTAGCTAACATTCTGCATAATAAGACCTGAGTAGAACATTCCCTAAAATAACGGCACAAATATGGTGAAACATATTCGGACAATAGGAAGAACAAATATTTCCATAATAGGTGGAACTAATTTTCCATAATTTACGCTGCTGTTAGAAAATCAGAAACCAGATGATGATTTATTTTCGTGGTTTTCGTTCTGAGGTGTCGAGTCCATGTAATTCAGCGCCAAAATTTGAGAAATCATTATTATTGACTTCCTACTCTTCTAGTCCCATCCCGTGTTGTCCTGGGGTGCGTAAATTCATCCCTACAGACACAGGAATTTCCGTACCCCTTTCTTCTTGTACCGGCAATCTCCAGAGTAGCAACTTCCGAGGCCTTGGGAGGGCTTCCAGCGGGCACAAAGACTTTTTGTCTTCATCGCCTTATCGTCTTCTCCTTAGGCTCCACGCGTACAGCAAGCTACTTTTGTTCTTTCGCGTCCATCCTACGAATAAAACTCAAATTGAGGGGCAACTGCGAAAACTTTTGCTGAAATCGAAGCATTAAAAAATTTGTGAAATTTATATCGCAACAGGTTTTAGATGCAAAACCCACAATGTTAATTTACCAGAAATGTTCATCTGGGAACATAGCACTAAAGAGTAAATTACTGTTTTGTAGGGTACTTTTTTTTTTTTTTTTTTTTTTTTTGTGATGCAGCATTCACGGAAATCGGTGAAATCTAGTACAACGCAGCACATGGCAGCGACACGCATACTTCGCCGCTTAAAAGATAAATTATTCTTTAAATTCTGTGATATGAAGTATCAGTTAAAATAGCACAGGACTGAGGATTTCTTCTCCGCGGAATCTGTCGCGACATGGATTAAAGGTTCCTGAAAATCTTTACGAACTTTAGCTCAAAGCTTCAAGGGATCGCAAGAAATGTTTCATTGACGGTGGGCTCTAATTTCCTATAGCGATAGTCACTTGCACTGTTCTTTCCTTTCTTTCGTTTTACATAGCTTTGCAGAAAATCGATTCAGCCATTTAATCTGATCGCAAGCGAAATTCTTTAATGGTGTGATAATGTTCTGAGTCGCAGCTCTATGCGTCGCAGCCCCTGGTGGAACCCTCCGGCGGTATTCCTTTGCTAATTGGTGCTTAATTTTAAGCGGGGACTGTGAAACCTAGTTCGCTCGCTGCGACATTATTATCTGTCCAAACCGTCCCCCATGACCTCTCAGTATTTCTCAGTTTCTCCCCTTCATCTAATGCCTCGTAACTACATTTTCCAAAATGCAGTTACTACCTTTTTCCTATTTCATTATATGTTCGAGCCTGGTTTTACAGTAGATATGCTTGTTTCTTTGCAAAGATAGGCACATTACTCTAACGCTTCTCAATCGTATGTTAAATATACTTGTTATCTTTACCTAAGATTCATAATTTCTTTGTCGCAACAAAGGTGTATTGTCTGTCTTTTTTTTCATTACACATAGGTATGCACTAATTTATTTAACTTATCATTTACGTCCTATTTGGATATCTCAACGTTACATTATTGTTAGCAAAAATCGGTTAACTTTCGTTATAGCTACTCGTTTAAATCTACATCTGAATCTTCACTCCGGAAGCCACCTGACGATGTGTGGCGGATGGAATTTCGGTACCATTAAGTGATCACTCCTTCTCTGCTCCATTCGGGTATTGCATGGGGGAAGAATGCTCATCAATAAGCCAATGTATTAGCTCGAACTTCTATAATTCTCTAGTTATGGCCATTTAACAAGACGTATTTAGGAGGTAGCAATATGTTTTCCGACCCTTCCGGGAAAGTTCTTTCTCTAAATTTCAATACTAAACTTTTCCGTGATGCACAGTGTCCCCCTGGCAGCTTCTGGCACTTTAATATTCTCGTGCAGACTAAGCGACCTCTTGACGGAACACGCGGCTCTTCGTTGGATCTTCTCTATCTCTTCCATTACTCCTACCTGGTAAGGATCACAGATAGATGAACAATACTCAAGAATCGGTCGAAGATGCTCTTATTAGCCGCTTCTTTAGTCAATGATTCACATTTTATTAAGATTCTTCTTGCGACTTGCAGTCTGGCATATGCTTTTCCTGCTATTTGCCTCATGCTGTCATTTCACTCAAGGTCGCCCCAGATGGATACTTCTAGATATTTTACGGTGATTGCTGTTTCCAGCGCTTTTTCACCAACAGTGTAGTTGCATGGTAGACTGTGTGTGTGTAATACGTTACATTTATTTATGTTCAGGGTCAACTGACAATCCCTGAATCGTTCATCAATCCTGTGTATGTTCTTCTTTCAATCGGTACTTGCGCTATTGCTGTCTTCTTGTAGACAACCGCAACATCTGCGAACAGCCTGAAAGAGCTTCCGACGCATTCTGTTAGATCATTTATATACAGGATAAACAGTAACGGACCTATTACACTTCCTGGGGCTAGTCCAGATATTATCTTCACATCTGTCGATTTTGATCCGTTGAGAGGGACGTGTTGAACTCTGTCTGCAAAGAAGTCTTGAATCTAGTCGCAAATCTCGTCCGCTGCTCGACAAGTTCGTATTTTCTTCACTAAACGGCAGTGCAGATAGTGTCAAATGCTTTCCTGAAGTCAAGGTACAGGGCAGCCATCCGAAAGCTGACGTCTGTAGCGCTGTGGAGGAACAAAACGAATTGAGTTTCACAGCATCTCTATTTGCGGATTCCATGTTGATGTTTAATGAGGCAATTTCCGTTCTCCCAAAACTTCATAGTTTTTAGCATCAAACATGTTCCATAATTCTACAACAAAGTGACATTCACGATACACCCTTATTATTACGTGCCTTTGCATTACGACCCTTCATGTGAACTGGAATGATCTGTCCCTTTTTCCAGACGCTACGTACCATTCGTTGTTCGAGCGAACTACGGTATACTGGTTCTAGAAGCGGAGCGAGTTCTTTCGCATAATCTCTGCCGAAACTTACGGATATCTCATCTGGTCCTGATGCCTTTATACTACAAGGCGATTGTAGTTGGTTTTCTGTTCTGCGATCAGTTTTGTCAACGTCTACCATTTAGAAGTTCGTACGACGGTGGAAAGGAGGGACGTAATACAGTCTACCGCGGTGAAAGAATTTCGGAAGACCACATTTAGTATTTCGGCCTTCTCTGTGTCATCTTCCGTTTCGGTGCCATTATAGTCACTGAGTGACGGAATAATTTCGAACCGCTTACTGTTTTTACGTAAGAGTAAATCCTCTTAACCTTTTTAGTCAAATCGTTTGACATTATTTTACTTTCAAAATCATTGAACGCGTCTCTCATTGCTCCCCTTACACTCATTTTCACTTCGTTCAGCTTGTTATAGTCATCTAGTTTTTGAGTTCTATTGAATCTGCGATGAAGCTCTATTTGATTACGTAGCAGTTCTCTTACACAGATATTAAACCGTGGTGGGTCTTTCCCACCCCATAAGACATTGCTCAGACATACTTGTGTAAAGCATACAGTACAACGATTTTGCATTTTTCCATTTATGCTTCACATCTTTGTCTCCAGTACTGAATGTTTCAAGTTCACTGCTAGCATACACTACAATTTGTATCCAGTCAGTCTTGCTAAGCAAGAATATTTTCTTACCTTTCTTACCATTCCTCGTAAAACCCTTAGTTACAGGTGCTATCACGTCCTTACGATCAGTGATACCTTCTTCTGTGTCAACTGATTCTATAATTTCTTGTCTTTTTATATCCAGGAGACCTAAGACATTACCTTAACGAGTTAGTTTTCTATCTGCTCGAAGTAACTTTTCAAAAATACATTCTGAATAACATCTCACGAGTCCCTGTCTCTGGCGCTCGTCTTGATGGCGTGACTCTCCCAAGCTATGCGTGGAAAGTTGGAAGTCACTCCTTATTACAACACCATGATCAGAAGGCTGTTCACGAAATTCCGAAAGTTCTCCCTGAAGCGCTAGCTCCTACCGCAAGTACTCTATGAGTGTTCTATAATTGCTTTTGACATACCTTCAACGCTTAATTTCACCTATTTTATTTCACATACTTCAATGGTAATCCCGTAGCTATTATCGAATTCTTTACTGCAATGAGCACTTCCAGGTTCAACTAACTTTCTCTTCCTTACACTATCTGGGCATTATAATATTCGATAAGCTATACTATTTCTAGGACCTTACCATAGATTCCCCTGCAGTTTACATGAGGCATTTCTGTGTTTCATCTGCGAAAACGAAAATTCTCTGCGAATAATGTTGCTAGCGTATCTTATACTTCGGCACGAAATTTGTCTGATTCTTTTAGAACTGTTCGATTCCGCTGTAAATTATATCACATCAGTATCTTGAAAGCTTGAAATTCACTGTGTTCATTAACCCAGTTTTCATTTTCCCCAATTTCTGTGCTGACAAATTAGTTTCGTTTGGGCACAGTACATTCATGATTTTTCTAAATCCCAATTGCCATGGTTTGAGACCGGCTAACCTTGCAATGTTTGTGAGTGGGACAGAGCCGAGATGTATTTTTCGATATTCCATGTGGTAGATAAAATAAAAGTCGCCAGGAAAATATTTATAACATTGACTCGTGTCGAAACATCATCAAAACGGACCTATATCTATACACTTAGAAATTACTTTGTGCATGTGTTAAGCGTCCAGTCGAACTTCTGCCACTTGCGTTCAGCCGGTGGTTTCTTAGGGAAGCGGAATGAGGATTTTTAGATCCTCGGTGTCTCACTTCAACGGATGAGGCCAGGTTCATTCTGTCAGGGTACAAGAACTAGTAGAAGATGCACCATTACGTATAAAAAATCTCCATTTGAAAAATTGTTGCATAATCGCAAGATTGGTGTCTGGGACACAACTCTGGTGTCCGCATCGTAGTACGATTCTTCACCAAACTGTTAATGCTGACCTGGATGTCTGGAAATTGTTTAATCCATTCTTGGATCGGCTTACAGAAGGTGAACCACTGTATCGATATGTCCGGCAAGAAGGAACTGTAGTCTTATCCTTACATACTGTTTAAATGAATGTATGTTTATGCGTGATGGATGTTTGTGTCTGTGTCCCACATCCCCTCATCTCCCACACGTCCAGAATTGCTACAGAGTGGCTCCAGAAACACCCTTCTGAGTTTAAACTTTTCCGCTGGCCACCAATCTCCCGAGACATGAACATTATTGAGCATATCTGGGATGTCTTCGAATGTGCTGTTCAGAAGGTATCTCCACCTTGTCGTACTGTTACGGATTTATGGACAGCGTTGCAGGATTCATGGTGTCATTTCCCTCCAGCGCTGCTTCAGACATTAGTCGAGTCCATGCTACGTTGTGTTGTTGCACTTCTGCGTGCGCTTTGGGGTCCTAGACTATCTGCACTATATTGGGCAGGTGTACCAGTTTCTTTGGCTCTTCAGTGTAATATTCCTTGGGCTTCAATACGTAAAGACTTAGGTCATAATCCATCAGCACAGATGGGACTTGAGCCTTGATGACGCTTCTTGCTCTTCCCGAGAGACAAATATGAATAGTTTTACACTCTACTGCCCTTTAACTTGTAGTCGCTATGTAACGTACAGAGCATACTAAAATTCTTGTAAAATGCGTTCTTCTACTGTACACTCTACACTGATGTATGAGAAACTGATGTGAAATGATGTTATAAGCAAACACTCTTCGCAATATAAGACATGTTCAAGGGCCTAAGCACTGACTAACAAAAAGAGTTCCAGGACGACAGAATTACAATACCCCATGTACGTCGAACTAGTGAGATGTACATGGGAGCTATTGTTGGGGAAGATCATCATCCGACGTCAGCGTAGTCATGGAGTTCAACATTTGATAAGATTATCGTTCAGACTATTTAGCTTATAAAAGGCCGTGCCAGTGTGTTGATTCAGTATTAATAACAAAATAACTGTGTTATTATTACACCTTAGTGGCTAGCTTCCGTCCTTATCCTCATGTCTTTATTGTCTTGAGTAGAGCCCTCTATATATTCCTTATTATAACGAATGCCACGAGATTAATTACGTCAGAGGTTATCACCAAACAAAGCTGCCATATTAGTTTTAGCATTTATTTAAATTTAATTTTCTTGTTTTTTATTGAATCTCAACAATTAACGTAGCAGCAAGAGCATATTTCAGAAAATTTGTCCTTTCGGTTCTGTGAGTACCATTATTACAAAACAACTCTAACAGACAAGCCGAGTGACGGTCTGTTCGTGTGATTTCCAGCAAGAAGCGCAAAAGTGAGACACAGAAAGCGCCGTGGTTAATGTCTGTGCTTCTGTTTCACGCTGACTGTAGGAAAACTATCTAACATCAGTTCTAGGATGTTGCTTATTTAGCTGAGAACGCATGATGAGCCTACTTCTTCCATTCCGTGTTATGTACTCGGACAACAGGTGTGGGTGCCGCCCCAACTGCAGCCTGCAGGGAGCTTAGCGGTGAGGTTATCGACATTACAGTTGACTGTACTCAGATTGTTAAATGACCTGAGATACGTGGGTGGAGAACAGCAGAGTGTGTACCGCTTACCGTTTCTAATGGATGTGAGGTTCGTCGTGAGCACTGTTACATGTACAACGGAACTCCGACCAACAGGAACCCTATACACAGGACTTTCATCGTGGCAGATCTTTCATCAAAAAAAGTCTCGAAGTAGTTTGTGACACATGGACAACCAATACCCTTTCGATGAAAGCTCCATCTTCGAGTTGGGTAATGTATATTCCAGTTGAAATACAAACCAGCATCAATGCCTGCACTCTCATGATATGCTCGACGTTTAGGTACACTCCTGTATCGATCCAGTAGGAGAGTGTTCAATCCTACATGAAAGTGTTCGAACACCGGTATTGTCCGAAAGAACAGATACCATCTTAGTAAATATATAGTTACGGTTCACCGGCCGCTTGACCGTCTTCTTCTTCTGTGCGAATGCACAAACAGTGCCCGAACTCTTACGGGAATCGGCAACGCGCCGCGAGTAATGAGTATAATGGGCGGGGGCACTACGAATGTAGTGCGGGACAATACGTTGAGAATGTGGGTTTCGCGGGAGGCGAGCCAGAGATAAATTCCTGCAGTCGTGCTATCCTCTGTGTCCTCGGTGGCTCAGATGGATAGAGCGTCTGCCATGTAAGCAGGAGATCTCGGTTTCAACTCCCAATCGGGGCACTTATTTTCATCTGTCCCCGTCGACGTATGTCAACGCCTGTAAGCAGCTAAGGTTGTTCATTTCATTGTAATTTCAACAATGTATTACATTTGTAACTTTTAATTACTTTCTGCTGGTCATAAAGTAGCCCCATGTTGGTGGTATATTATATGTACATTGAAGGGAGACCAGTGGTGTGAGCCGGCCGCGGTGGTCTAGCGGTTAAGGCGCTCAGTCCGGAACCGCGCGACTGCTACGGTCGCAGGTTCGAATCCTGCCTCGGGCATGGATGTGTGTGATGTCCTTAGGTTAGTTAGGTTTAAGTAGTTCTAAGTTCTAGGGGACTGATGACCACAGATGTTAAGTCCCATAGTGCTCAGAGCCATTTTTGAACCAGTGGTGTGAGCAGCGGAACCAGCAGCGACGAACGAAAATGTGAACTGGTCCACGATTCGAACCCGTTATCGCCTGCGTACTAGGCAGATGCAATAGTCACTGAGCCATCCGTGACACAATGTTATTGAATCTGAACGGACTATCATGGCACGCCTCAGGGCCGACCAACACTCCCTCAGAGCGCCAGCTGTCCGCAGTTCCTCTGCATTACACTCCCGTTCACTCCCCAGAGTCTCCCACAGGAGGTCAGTCGTATTTGCGCTTTCGCGCACAGCGGGTACGTCGATCGAGGAGGAGGCGTACCGAGATAATCTGTGCAGTGGCGATAACGCTGTGCTCCGGATGGCGCAGTCGTTTTCAAATATGCCTAGTAAGTAGGAGGTCTAGGGTTCGAAACCTCGTCCCATACAGATTTTTCGCTCGTCGTCGCTGATTTCGCTAAATGTCCCGCTGTAGCTGACATCTGTGATACTCCTTCAATTAGCATATATAGTTCCTCAGCTGCGGGTTTTGTACTTTCGGACATGTCCGAAAAAACTGACACCACACATTCACGTAACTGGTGGTACACGTTACTGTAAATGTGTTAGTATACCTAAGACAGTGCTGAAACATATTTTCAGTTACGTACTTACACATCAGTAAATCTTTAAAAACTATGTTGTTAATAAAAGTAGAAAACACTTATTGAGTTTTGGTAGTGTTTAATTTTTTTGTGATAGTTACAAAGTTGCGTCCGTGGGTAGTACATGTTATTGAGCTTCCGGTGGTATTGTTAGGTTTAATTATGAAATCGAAAAACGATACCTAATTACGTTCGTTCAGCGTTAGCATTCCCAGAGGCTTACTAACGTAGCACGCCCCTAGAGAGGCATAAAGAAAGTGAATCTACTCCCTAATACAATATTGTGCGGTAATTCGTATGCTGCATTTACTGGGGCACAGCACTGCAACTGTTCACGCTGAATTGCTGGATGTGAACGGTAGCAGTTCACCGGCATATGACATAGTGTTGCCGGCCGGTGTGGCCGAGCGGTTCTAGGCGCTTAAGTCTAGAACCGCGCGACTGCTATGGTCGCAGGTTCGAATCCTGCCACGGGCAACAGTGCGTGTGATGTCCTTAGATTAGTTAGGTTTAAGTAGTTCTAAGTCATAGGGGACTGATGACCTCAGATGTTGAGTCCCATAGAGCTCAGAGCCATTTGAACCATTTGACACAGTGTTGACATGGCGCAAACGCTTCCAGCGTGGTGAAACATATCTGAGTGACGAACTATGAAGAGGCAAACCATCTCATTATGAAGTAGTGCTATTCTGACGCTCAAAGATGGCGTATCACGATCGAGGCGACAGCGGGAAAAGTGAAAATCAGTCACTGATCAGTTTCCAACATGTTGCACGACATTTTAAACGTAGACAGGTCAGTGTCCTCTTGGTTCCACGATTGATCACACCTATTCAACTATTCCACCTAACGGAGACACCAAGGGTAATATTGCAGCTGTATTATGCCATCGCAGGTCACATTTTTAGCCACTTAATCACCACGGACGGGTGCTGCAAGTGTGACTGTCACCTTGAAGCGAAGGAACAAACCAAGGTATAGAAATGTATGGATTGACTGCCACCGAAAAATGTGAAGTCCCAACCACCGTCTGTCAAGATGATGCTAATCGTTGCTGTGCTTGTAAGGGGAGAACCGTCACACGAGGACACTGTCGAACGCACTACAGTTAAGTGTCTGGAGTTTGTCAAGACGAACAGTCTAGGGAACCTGTCGACGGGGGTGATTTCACTCCGTGACAAGAGCCATCCTGCACAGGAGACGGTCAGACACGCTGCTTACTTGGGCTGTCAAATACTGCCTAATACCGCAAATTCTCCTGAAATGGCAATCTGTGACCTCTTGCTTTTTGGTAGTATGCAGAGAAAAGGCGATTCTCGTGGTCGAGCGTTTCGCGAACGCTGAAATGCAGAATTCACAATCACAGCCTTCTCCATGTCATCCGTCATTGAGAAGAAAGTGGCGCATTAAAGAGTGAACGTGTAGAGAGAGTCTAAGGCCAAAAAGCAGTTTGATTTTTTTCGCGGTCATAATTAAAACTTGTGAAACTTCCTGGCAGATTAAAACTGTGTGTCCGACCGAGACTCGAACTCGGGACCTTTGCCTTTCGCGGGCAAGTGCTCTACCAACTGAGCTACCGAAGCACGACTCACGCCCGGTACACACAGCTTTACTTCTGCCAGTACCTCGTCTTCTACCTTCCAAACTTTACAGAAGCTCTTCTGCGAACCTTGCAGAACTAGCACTCCTGAAAGAAAGGATACTGCGGGGACATGGCTTAGCCACAGCCTGGGGGATGTTTCCAGAATGAGATTTTCACTCTGCAGCGGAGTGTGCGCTGATGTGAAACTTCCTGGCAGATTAAAACTGTGTGCCCGACCGAGACTCGAACTCGGGACCTCTGCCTTTCGCGGGCAAGTGCTCTACCAACTGAGCTCCCGAAGCACGACTCACGCCCGGTACTCACAGCTTTACTTCTGCCAGTACCTCGTCTCCTACCTTCCAAACTTTACAGAAGCTCTTCTGCGAACTTTGCAGAACTAGCACTCCTGAAAGAAAGGATACTGCGGAGACATGGCTTAGCCACAGCCTGGGGGATGTTTCCAGAATGAGATTTTCACTCTGCAGCGGAGTGTGCGCTGATATGAAACTTCCTGGCAGATTAAAACTGTGTGCCCGACCGAGACTCGAACTCGGGACCTTTGCCTTTCGCGGGATTTCGAAAGAGCACTTGCCCGCGAAAGGCAAAGGTCCCGAGTTCGAGTCTCGGTCGGGCACACAGTTTTAATCTGCCAGGAAGTTTCACATCAGCGCACACTCCGCTGCAGAGTGAAAATCTCATTCTGATAATTAAAACTTGGTAACTATCTCTCCATAGTAGAAAATATGAACGTCAAAAATGGTTCAAATGGCTCTGAGCACTATGGGACTTAACATCTATGGTCATCAGTCCCCTAGAACTTAGAACTACCTAAACCTAACCAACCTAAGGACAGCACACAACACCCAGTCATCACGAGGCAAAATATGAACTGAATGAAACATGAGCCACTGATGACAGCAAAAGAATTACTTGTTTGCGTAATGGACTGAGCAGAATCGCTGCACCACGACGTGATACGGTCCGATACATGATGAAAGGGAATAAGCTACTGGAAACATTCGAAAGTAATGTCTTTCCAGAAAACTTCATACAAGTTCATGAGAGCCTAGAGAAACACTCGTCCATTCCCTTAGATAATTTCAGCGGCGTGGTCTTAGAGCTTGGAAAAACCAATGGAGGTGATAGGTAAGCTGTTGCCTATCGGGAGTCATATTTGCGCGACATGGTGAAACAACGGAAAACATTGTCTCCAGTAGTTATTCAAATCCAGGATCATAAAGTTGTTGATACCTTAGTCTTTGCTGATGGACCGGCTGTTATGGCCGTATCTGAAAATAGCTTGCAGGAACTAGTCCCTGTACTTCGTAACACAGCCGAAGTATATACCACTGCCAATTGGAAAATTGAAAGTAAAGTAGAATGAAATTACAATATGCAAAATAATGCTAGCAGCTCTATGGATCATACCGATAATTGGCACAGAAGAATAGGGTGTAAGACCTCAAATACCGATTAACACAAAAAATGCCTCAAACATCTCCATTTGAAGGACAATGAACATCTACCGAAACACACCAAAAAAAGCGTGAAAATACGAAGGAAGAGTAGAGCTGACGGATCGGATAAGGACCACAGGTGTAACATTTTATGTGAGTGGTGGTGATGGTTGTCATGATGATGGCAAGTAGATGCAAAACGATTTAGCTCTAAACCCTTGTAAATACTGACAACTGTAAAATACACTAGGAAGAAGAAAGAGTACCGATTTTTTCGTTCAAACTCTAGTGACCTATAGCAAACTGTAGCTATTAGAGGTTCTTCCTAATAAAGTTTCACGTCAAGCAGAATTTAGGCGAAGTGACTGTGGACTCTCCACCACATTCCATAAGGTGACTTGTGTGGAGTAGATGTGAGTATGGGAAAGTCTGCGCAAGTATTTTAGTAAAACTGCAGCGACATCATCCGCCTGATAAGTAGTTATGGAGCAAAATTGTTCTCCGTTGCACAATATATCTGTAAGTATTATTACGTGTGCTAGTCGTCTTCCGATGGCTCATTAAACATATTACGCCTTAAAGGCTAAATTTTATGTTAGAGTTGTTGCACATTCCTTACGTCACAAGACGCTTCCTGTTGCGAAACCTCACAAAAACTCTAATGTTTCACAGACTGTTTATCAAACAGACAAAATTGCTTTAACTTTAAATACTTACTGCAGGTAGAAATTTTAACAGAGTGTGACATGATTCTATAAACTTTTGCACGTTGTTTGTAAATCAAAGAAAGATTACGAATATCCGATTTTCATCTATTCTACTACTTCACAAGGAAAATCCTTTGCTCATCACAACCTAAATTTTCACATAATAAAACCGTACTCATGTATCGTAAGAGAACTGTTTCGGCTACTACGTGAAATTTCTTGAAATTATACATTTCTTTCCACATGGATATCTTTTTGAAACACTTTAAGACAAAACAGGAAAGAAAAAGGCACACCACGAAGGAATTATCAAAATGGGACAGGTAATCCGTGGATGTGACGTACGTGCACAGACAAACCAATTATTACAATTTCAGAAAAGGAAGTTTCACAAACTTAGGAAGTCAATAACGCGTTGGTCCATGTGTGGGCCTCATGCAAGCACTTATTCGGTTTTTCGTTTATTCTTGGAGTTGCTCAATGTCATCTTGTGGGATATCGTTCCAAACAGTGTGCAATTGGCTCGTTAGGTAGTCCAAACCTCAAGCTGGCTGGACACCAAATGCCATAATGCTCCAAATGTTCTCAGTTGGTGAGAGATCCAACGACTTTGCTAGCCAACACAGCGACTGGAAATCACGAAGACAAGCAGTAAGAACTCTCACTATGTGCGGACAGGCATTATCTTGCTGAAATATATGTCAAGTTTGGCTTGCCATAAAAGACAAGAAAATGGGGGGGGGGGGGGGGCAGAACATAGTTGACCTGTGCTGCAAGTGTGATTTTAGTTTACATACGGCTTTAGTCGTTCTATCCCCGTTTCGACATGGGTCAATAAATGTAGTACAAATACAAAAATGGTTCAAATGGCTCTGAGCACTGTGGGACTTAACATCGGAGGTCATCAGTCCCCTGGATTTTAGAACTACTTAAACCTAACTAACCTAAGGACATCACACACATCCATGCCCAAGATAGGATTCGAACCTGAAACCGTAGCGGCCGCGTGGTTCCAAAATGAAGCACCTAGAACCGCTCGGCCACTCCGGCCGGCTTACAAATACAATTTTCATACGAACAGTAATTGTACTTTGAATCATACAAAGTTTTCACTGAGTCACTGCAGCTACTGCCTGAGTGACGAGAGCAAGAGTTTTATGTAATTCGGCCCTAATTAATGCGCCGACGCAAAAAAAATCGAAACACCATAATGTAGAATAATAAAATTTCTGCAATACATTTATCTAGGTAACATATTTAGGTGTTTAACATTGCAAGGTCACAGGGCAATGTAAGAACGGGATAAGCCATTGCAAATGTGAAATACTGGTACGTTAATAGCCTGTGTCGCAGCCAGAACGTTGAATGCAACCACCCAACCATGCATGCGTTGTGTTCTACAGATGCTGCATGTCAGTTTGTGGGATTGAGTTCCATGCATGTTGCAGGTGGTCCGTCGATACAGGGGCGGGTGATACTGTTTCTAGAGGCGGCTGAAGTTGTCATCCGATGATCTCCCGTATGCGCACGACTGGAGACACACAGACAGACAGACAGGCAACCTGCGGAATCGCTGTAAAGTATCTTGAGCTACAATAGTGGCATGCGGGCGTGTGTTGTCGTGTTGGAAAAACAATCTAGGCAATTCTGTTCATTAATGTTAGCGCAACAGGTCGAATCATCAGACTGACGCACAAATTTGCAATCAAGGTTCCTAGGTAACCACCAGAGTGCTCCTGCTCTTATATGGAATCACACCACTGATCATAAATCCAGATGTAGGTCCAGTGTCTCTAGTACGCATGCAGTTTGGTTGCAGGCCCTAAAGTATCCTACTTCTAAAGGCCATCACTGGCCCCCAGGCAGAATCAGCTTGCATCAGTTAACACAATGAGATCCTGCTTGACACCACTGAAGTCGCCAATGGCACTGCCTTGGGGTAAGTGAACGCACGTTACAGGGCGTCTGGATCAGAGCTGCCATTGAACTAACCGATTTGTAACAGTTCTGTTTGTCACATTGGTTCCAACTGCTGCTTAGATTGCTGCAACAGATACAGTACGATGCTCCAGAGCCAGACGCCGAACACGATGGTCTTCTGCCTCTGAAATGGCACGTGACCATCCGAAGCCCGGTCTTTCTCGTGACCACCGCTGCCAGCAATCACGTACAGTGGCTACATTCCTGCCAAGTCGTTCTTCAGTATCGCGCGAAATTTGAATAGACGTCCTCTTTCAGATGCAGAAACACACCTACCAACTTTCGTTTATGTCGCACAACTTTGGGATCTTTTTCCTTCAATGTAGTATGGTGGAAACACTAAGGACGCCATATTGAAGTGGAGCAATATGTATTTCATTTGTGCTGAAGTATAATAATCTAAAATGAAGTAAATGTTTCTGTTTCATATCAATAATTCGAAATGACCTGAAAGAAATTTTCGAAGCTGTCGTCACCCACACCTGGACGAGACAACCACATTAAGATACTGTAAGTACATGTACGGTAGTTGTGGATCAGAGAACCTACTATCGAACAGTAACAAGCAAAGATAGGTCTCAAAACAGTGCAACAAAACTATGCTTTTTATAGTCGGTGCTAGATGTCTAACCATATGAAATGGGAGATGACGTGTCATGCTGAACCGATCAGCTTAGCCGCGGTACTTTAGAGTGCGATGAGAGTGCAAAAAAGCAGACTATATCTGAATGCGCCCCCAACGATTTAAGCCCGATGCGTCAAGCAAAAAAGTTTTCTCGCCGGGTGCAGTAGAGAGAGACCAGTGATATGGCAAGCCGCCCCACACCCTCTTTCGCCCGACGTTGGGCAATGAATAGATCCTGTGCAGGCATTCGAAGCACAGCACAGCAAATTGTCTACACTACAGTCTCTTTTACGACAGGATCACAATAAACTGTTCTCTATCCAAGCAATTTTATGCCATCGTATTTCATCGCATGTCTTTTATGTATTGTGATCTTTTACTGAGGCGGACTTTGCAAGCAGTAAAATTCGCAGTGACACTGGTATTGGTAACGTCGTTCCCGAAAGATATTTTCGAATCAAAGGCGAATTGCTTCTTTATCATCTTCGAGAGACAGACTGTAGCTTAAATGTCAAGTAATTTCTTATACTTCATTGTCCTGGCCGTCGACAATACACTCATGTGACAACAGTCGTGGGTTAGTGATATCCACGTACACATATGACAGTAACATAGCTTACACAAGGTATAAAAGGGCAGTGAATCAGCGGAGCAGTCATTTGCACTCAGATGATTCATGCGAAAGGGTTTACGACGTGGTTATGGCTGCGGGGCGGGAATTAACAGACTTTGAACACGAAATGGTAGTGGGAGCTAGACGCATGGGACATTCATTTCGCTCATTGTTAGGGAATTCAATATTCCGAGATCCTCCGTGTTAAGAGTTTGTCGAGAATACGAAATTTCCGGCATTACCTCTCACCACAGACAACACAGTAACCGACGGCCTTCAGTTAACGACCCAGAGCAGCGGCCTTTGAGTAGAATAGTTAGTGCTAACAGACAAGCAACATAGCGTGAAATAAACAACAGAAATCGATTTGGGAAGTATGATGGACGTATTCGTTAGGACAGTGCGCCGAAATCTGGCGTTAATGAGGTATTGCGACAGATAGCCGACATGAGTACATTCGCTAACAGCTCTATGTCACTTGCAGCGCCTATCCTGGGTCCGTTATCACATCGTTTATGCCCCAGACGACTGGAAACCATGGCCTGGCCAAATGAGTCCCTATTTCACTTAATAAGCGTTGATGGTAAGATTATAGTGTGGCGCAGGTCCCACGAAGCCATGGAACCAAGTTGTCAAAAAGGCACTGCGCAAGCTAGTTGTGGCTCCATAATGGTGTGTGCTGTATTTACAGGGAATGGACTGGGATCACTGGTCCAACTAAACCGCTAATTGACTGGTAGCGGTTGTGTTTGACAACTTGGACATCATTTGCTGCCATTCATAGACTTCGTGTTTCCAAGCAATGACAGAATTTTTATGGATGATAATGTTCCCTTTCACGGGGCAACTGTTATTCATATTGGTCTGAAGAACATTCCGGACAATTCTAGCGAATTATTCTTGAATCCAGATCACCCGTCATGAATCCCATCGGACATTTGTGTGTCATAATCGTAAAAAGGAATAAGTTCGTGCTCAAAATTCACCACCGGAAACACTTTCAAAATTACGGACGACTATAGAGACAATATGGCTCAATAATTCTGTAAGGGACTTGCAACGACTGCTTGAACCTATGCAACTCCGAGCTGTTGCACTAGGCCGGGCAAAAGGATGTCCGACACAACATTACGAGCTGCCACATGCCTCTTATCACCTCGTGTATATTGTGACGTACTCATATATTCATTCACTCATTCATCGTGTTTCGTAGAGCCCATCAAGAAAGAGGGCCTCCAAAGATGCAGAGACATCAGTGGTGTAAGTCAACAAAAGTCTATGAAGTCGCAGAAACTTAGTCTGTATACTGACATGACAGTAACCTACCGTTATTCAGTTTAGTTATATTCACGCTTATTCCCGTTAAATTTAATGAAGTAAATTGCAAAGAAGAATCCGACTTTAAAACAGGCTACTGCCCTTTCATTATAATACATAACTGCTCCTTTTATCGTACTGGTAGATTAATACTTTCTTAATATTAATATTATTTTCAAATAAAATAGCTGTCAGCATCTGCAATTACTATGTCCAGCTTGTAAGGCATTACACTTCTCTGGCTGACGTAGCAAGTGCTACAGACCCACACAGTGTCGTATTTGCCATCCCGAACTTCCATTAGTGTTTCAGGAGAAAATCTAAAAGAATATCCAGAAAATAATTTTCTCTGATCGCACTGCAAGTGCAACAACCGCATAAAATAGTGTTGAAATATGTGATTTTGGAATGAAGTAAACTAAAAGGGGAGTTCAGTAAGTAGTGGTTCATACTTTTTTTCAGGAGCAATTTCGGTTACATTTGCGCTTCAGCCCTTATAGTTTACAAATTTCCTATAGGTGTTGGCGATATAAATGGCCTTCAAAATGGCTTCTATAACGGAGGTACGTTCCAAGCAGAGAGTTGTCATTGAATTCCTTTTGGCGGATCACCAAGAATCATAGACTTTCATAGGCGCTTGCAGAATGTTGACTGAGAGCTAGCAATGTACAAAAGCACGGTGAGTCGTTGGGCGAGGCGACTGCCACATCGCATCAAGTTCACGCAAACCTGTCCGATTTCCAGTGTGCCGGCCGGCTGCAAATATCTGTGACTCCTGTAGTGTTGGAACGTGGGGACACTCTTATTCTGAATGGTCGCCGGATCACAATAAAACATCTCGCTGCTCAACTCGACATCTCTGATGGTAGTGCTGGTCACACGTCCACCAGTTGGGATACTCACAGGTGTATGCCTGCTGTGTCCCTCATCGCCTGACGGTAGACCATAAAGAGCAATGAAGGACCATTTGTGTGAAATTTCTTGTACGTTACGGAGATGGTCGTGATAATTTTTTGTCAAACATCGCCAAAGACGATGAAAGATAGATTCACCGTTTCGAAGTGGAAGCAAAACGGCAATCCGTTGAGTGGTGCCACACCACCCGACCTCCGAGGAAAAACCTTAAAGACGCACCGTCATGTGGTAAAGTCATGCGGCGGCCCTCTCAGACACTGAAGGAGCTGTTCTGTTTGATGTCATCCCTCGTGGTGCAACGATCGTCTCAGTGATGCATTGGGCTACCCTTAGGGTTTATTAAACCTCGTTGTAAAAGTAGAGACGTCTCTAACATGACAGGTACTTTGCCTATCGAGAGTGCAGTCTATTGTTAAGCGATATTGCCGCTCTTATTGATCTGGGTTCAAGAACTGTCATACCACATGCAATCTCTGCCACTCAGGAGGGCCGTAATCAGCGACATGGATGGCTCCATGATGGACAACTCTCCTTCTGCATACAGCATCATGATAGACCTATCCGTGCGTATGTTTGTGTGTGTGTGGGGGGGGGGGGGGGGGGGAGGGAGAGGGGCGAGGTTCGACGTGAACAAATACAGCGTAATTGCATTCATAGTCGTCTTACAGAGCTAGCACGTTGTGTGATGGAATGCGGCGTACAAATCGGTCACTCCCAGTTCGGGTAATTTGGACAGCGGCCATTAGGTCTTTGAGGTATTACGCCTGGTGAAGTGCTTTATTTCCGAAGTGTCCAAGACATCAGCTTTCGAGAGGAAAACCCCAAGAGTACATGTTATCTGAGCTGTCCCTAAATATGGCATTATTTGTATTAGTGTGCTTACTGAAATTCGTTACATCCCTACAGCCGGTACGGACATAGAATGTTGTACAATGCCTTTAAAAAACAAATAAAATTTAAAAATACTAAGAAAAATGCAATTAGACCCCGGATAATGTAGGAGAGGATGAAAAAGGGTAGTGGGGGGAATCTGTTGCATCTTCTACGCGTTTTGCCATTAAAATGCAGTCTTTGGTTGGCCTTCCCCCCAATATGGTCCGTGTTATCGCTCCAAGTCGATTTGTCCGTAATTGTGATTTCTAGATATTTAGTTGAACGGACAGCCTTTAGATTTTTATGATTTACCACGTGATCAAAATTTTACGATTTCTTTCAGCGTTCATGTTCATGACCACAAAGTTTTCCTTATTCAGACACAATGACCTCTTTTTGCACCATACAGATATTTTGTTTAAAAGATTTTTCAAATTTGTTTTGATCTTGTGATGACTTAACTACACCGCAAATGAGAGCATTTCTGCTAACAATTTAATAGGCGCTGCTGAGTTCCTCTCCTAAATGTTTTATATAGATTAGGAGCCACAGAGGGTGTATGGCACTTTCTCAGGGAACGCCGGATATCACTTCTGTTTCACTCGATGATTTCCCGCCGATTACTTAGGACTGTGACCTTTCTCGCCGCATATCACGAATTGAGTCACACAACTGAGACGATGCTGCGTAGGCAGGCAATTTGATTGTAAGTCTCTTGTGGAACCAGCAGTAATGTGCAGCACTGTAATCTTAACAAGGAATTTCATTTTAAAGAGACACGTGGAACAAGTCATTCTCAAGACAGATCTGGAATGTTTCACTTTAAAAGTATCAGAACTTATTCTAGCCACCTAAAGTAGCCCCTACAGAAAGACTTTGACCGTTCAGTTTACCGCTGAAAGGATTCACTGTGCAACAGATCAGCTTCATCCTTTTCTTTTGAACTGTCCCTTAAAATGTTAATTACAAATGTAAATTTAGGATACTCTAATACAAACGTTTGCCGAGTGATGGGAGAGAGGTAGAATTGGGAAGAAAGCCTTTAATCATTTTGTGAAAGTTTCTTTCATCTTATCGTCGGCTAAGAGCTTGAAACTCTGGGGAAATAAGTACTTGGACGGAAGATGCAAAGCAACGATGGAGCGGAACAGTCAGCTAACAGCAACACGGAACCAACAACTCACCGTTGCCAAACAATAAGAATAATGTGAAATGTGTACATTAGTCATTGCTCTGCATTTCTTCCTTTATTGTGATTTCATTCCCCTGCCCCATATGGGCAGGGGAGGACTGGCAGCGGCAAAATCCGCCGTTCTTCAACCGAATGACATGACAGCTAATAAAAGGAGAAAATTGTACATATAAAGGCGATGAAAAGGGGGACATAAAAACAGAGTAAGGGGAGACAATGAAGGGAAAATATACACTGACACGGAGACTTCCATGGGGTGAAACTGAAAAAGTCTACATAAATTTAAAGAAATACAGTTGGCGATTCCTAGAGAACTAGAAAGACACTGAAGTCACACGCACAGGTTAAAAGTTGGCCACAGTATTGAAAATTCGCTCTGTGTTCATTGATAACTGATAGCTTTATATTTTTGGGCCAATCTAGATCTGCAGCTGGTAACATTATTAATATTGATTTGTAGTAGGTGCTATGACTCTACAGTTTTTTGCAGAATACATCCAGATTTCATTTCTTCTCAGGTGCTATGACTCTAGAGTTTTTTGCAGAATACACCCAGATTTTATTTCTTCTCAGTAATTCGTCATTTCCTTTATACATTGAAAGGATATGAATGAAAGTGTGATTACTTGTTTGGAAGTAATGTCAGAATGCGCAGCAGATGCGGGTTGGTGAAATTTGTGTAGGGTTCGATGACCCTGGATCACTGACAGACCACTTGGAGCGCTACCAGTTTCATCGTATCGTTTTACAATTGTTCGATGTAAATTCTACCACATCTTGCACACGTCCTTCAGATGGCTTCCAGCAGCCATAATATTACTATAGAAATGCTGCAGGAATACAGATTCTCATTCCCTACCTTTCCTTATTCGAAGTTCATTGCCAGGTCACAAAAACCTTTCGCCATCGAGACCCGTGCTTTACCACCGGACTACGAGGCCCACCCATAAATTATAAATGAAAAATGATATGCTTTCTTAGAACAGCAAGAATAAGGTTTGTCATAGCATATTTTCAGCATTCGGAGTTCACTGCGAATGCTGCTGTCGTTGTCTGCTCCTGTATCATATCACGGCTAATTCACTTCTTACATTTTTGATGTTCTGTGTCTCGCCGGAACAGCAGAACGTGACCATCCCAGATATCTGAACATTTCATTACCCAATCGGATACACAATTTAGGGACCGAGTAATGTTTTTTGGCTGGTTAAGTCGTATCTCCAAGGGATTTTTATTTTAGGACCTAAACAATGCTGGATCACTTGAGACAAACTTTTAACATTCACAGTATGTTGGGATACTAATGGAGGAAGTTCTTTGAAATAAAATCAGTCCTTCCAGTAAAATAAAAGTACTGTCACAACTTCGAAACTCGATCCTTTTCTTTATTGAGGAATTAACAGTTTATAAAGAAAAAAAGGTACAGTGTGACTGATATCGTGGGCGAAGTGCTCGTACAGATGGAGGACCAAGCTATCTGAAAGGTGTTGGCATCACTTCCCTATTAGCACTCACGATCACACGACAGTACGTATGTTTACAGCGTCGCTGTGGAGTGGAAGGGCTATGGCGGATCGACGTACATTTATTGACCTCAATAACAGGAGTAAGCTGCGTTTTTGTAACAATGACGAACTTTATTCATAATCCAGAAACTGTGAGACAAAACTTTAGGGTTTACAATTTTCAATTGAAGGAAAACGAGCTTGCCTTCGCTAAAAGAGTTAATTAAAAGGTATCAGACTTTGTAATGTATGGACACTCTTGCATTTTCTTTTAACCTAAAAACTAAACTAAACTTCGTCCGAAAGGGCCATGAGGGCCCAAAGTACCGAGCGGCCGCTGTGTCATTCTCAGCCCACAGGCGTCACTGGATTCTGGTATGGGGTGGCATGAGGTCTGCACACCGCTCTCCCGACCGTATGTCAGTTTACGTGACCGGAGCCGCTGCTTCTCAGCCAGGTAGCTTCTCACTGTGCCTCACAAGGGCTGAGTGTATCCCACTTCCAACAGCGCTCAGCAGATCGGATAGTCACCCATCCAAGTGCTAGCCCAGTCCGACATCGCTTAGCTTCGGTAATCTGACGGGAAACGGTGTTATTACTGCGGCAAGGCCGTTGGTTCCATTTACTTTTAGGAAAACTAAGTGGCAACCTGTTTGGTTGCAGTCTAGTTAATACATCACAAGAATTACATAGTTAAGTAAGTCAATGAAGGTGAACTCATTTTCACCATTCCTGTAAAGAGTCAATGATAAGAGCCAATATGTGTAAAGCTGGACCTACAGTCTGCCCGCGCGTGTCCTTTCACATCGACGAAATTCGCCTGTCTATTCCCTCCGTAAGCCATTCAGGCTCATCAAATCCCAGCTTACAAATTCCAGACGGCAGAAACAGCGGACAACCGTGTTGCCCTCTCCCCCCTATATAACACAAGATCAACCCGTTTTCGCCTCTATGCGTAGCTGTCTACCGTTCACACAACATGCAGCTCCAGTGTAGGCCACGCTTCACAGCACCGGACATGCGGCGCAAGCTGTAGGCAGTTCCAATTCCGTTGCACCACGTCGCAGAGTCTTGGAAGACAAAGGCATTGCTTTACCTTTCGCTGCTCATTATTCTTTACTATTTACTGCTAACTCATTGCAATCCCATTGTTATCGGTCGATTGCAGCATCTATCGTAGCACCTAGTAACAGATGGTGAAGTCTTTGTTTGAGAAACATTTTGGTCATATTTTGAAACATAAGCTGTCATAATTTTATGAGTATGTCTCCCTGCATTGGGAAACGTCTGTCTTGTAACTTCTCTAGCGCTACCTTTATTTTTTGGAGCTACTGAATAAGATACGCACGCTGCTGCAGCTTTTGTAAGAGGCCATGTTAGCGGTCCAGGAAGTTATATCAGGAACTGCCTGTTGATACAACAAAAACTGCTGTTTCAACACTCAGAAATGTTCGTATTACGGGGCAGACAAGATACCATCATCATAATAACAATAATACAACAGAAAGACGGACCTAAGAGCAGCGTACAATATGTAATGGTTCAAATGGCTCTGAGCACTATGGGACTCAACATCTTAGGTCATAAGTCCCCTAGAACTTAGAACTACTTAAACCTAACTAACCTAAGGACATCACACACACCCATGCCCGAGGCAGGATTCGAACCTGCGACCGTAGCAGTCCCGCGGTCCAATATGTAATGCAACAACTTTTTTAAGCAGGTAGGTTTCTTTCAGGATTCCTATAACCACATAAATTCATAATCGTCTGGCTATAAAACTCTATTATTCAACCCAATTGCCGTTCAACGTGTTGGCCTTACGCCACCTTACTGGGAGGGCTTGTATAGGAGCACGGTACGATTGTACTGGGTGACGTCCGAGCCAACGTCTTGCTGCATCAGTAACCTACCCATCATCCATGTTCTGTTTCCCGCAGAGTGCATTCTTCATTCGACCAAGAGAATCAAAGCTGGAAGGTGTGAGATCAGGATGTAGGATGGATGAGAAAGAACAGTCCAATGAAGTTCTGTGAGCTGCCCTCCGGTGCGTAGACTCATGTGGGGCATGGTGTTGTCATGCAGAATGAGAAGTTCGTTTGCGTTCTCGTGTCAACAATTGCGTTGACGTCGTTTCTTCAATTTCCTAAGGATAGCAGAATATGCTTCGGAGATCATCGTTGCACCGTGAGAGAGGACATCAAACGGAATAACCGCTTCAGTGTCTGAGTAGATCACCGCATTACATTTTGGCTGCGGGTGCGGCTTTGGACTTTTGCTTCGAAGAGGAAGTGGTGTGGTGCCACTCCATGGATAGCCGTTTTGTTTCCGGTTCGAAGTGATGAACCTATGTTTCATCGCCTGTGGCAAAGATTGTTAAAAGTTTTCACGATCAGCCTCGTAACGCGCAAGCAATTGCGGACAGATGGTCCTTCGTTACTCTTTATGGTGTGGAGAACTAGTTTGTCAGAACTACCAATGTACAGCGAGGTGTTTGTGACCAGTCGATCATCTCAGATGAGAGTATTCCAACAATACAGAAGCCATAGCTGTGTGCGGCCACTTGGCACAAAGAATATGAGACAGCTTTCTGGCGCCTTGTTGCGACAACGATAGACGCCTTGTCCAACGATTCACCACCCTGTTTTTGTTCACTGCCACGTCTCCGTAGATATTCTGTAATCGCCTATGAATACCTACGATGCTTGGGTTACCGCCAATAGAAACTCACTGACATTTCTCTGCTTGGAACGCATCTCCGTTACAGACGCCAGTTTGAATGCTTGGCATGGCGCCGCCACGTACCAGAACTACTGGAAATTATAGGGACTGAAGGGAGAATATTTGACGACAGACCGCAACAAATTACGCATAGTTTTTATCAAAATTGGTCAAGTAAAGAAATGTGTTGCATTACTTATAGTATGCCCTCATACTATGGCACAGTAGCCTCTTTCTTCACACCCCGACCATAGGCTCTGTTCGGGTATAAGACGGGAATCGATACCTTGGAGAAACAAGTACGCGCAGAGTCACTATAAATACCCCCACATTTGTTATGTGTGTAGTCCAGCAGCTGCGAGCTATGACGTGCTCTCTATGGTGGTATATGTGTGACACGGTTTTACAATTTTCCATAATGAGACTTGGCGTTCACCACTCCAGGTCTACTGCTAAATCTAGTCCTATGGTGTGGATGTACCGACTTCTGTCTCGTGGTCCATTCGCTCTCCTCCCGCCCTCCCTCCCCCCCTCCGTACTTCCTCTCACTGCCAGCCTTTTACCCAGTAGGTTAGCTGCTGTAGGCCCTGGTGGTACAACCTCCCACCTACCTCCGCCTGTGTGAGCAAACTGTTACTGTTCACAGCGCCCTCCGGTGCAGCCTGTCCAGAGCTGCAACGCTACGTCCGTACTGCACATTTACCTCACGTCTGCATTCCAGCTTAGGCGCTCGCGTCACAGCAGAGCGCAAGCCGCCGGCCGCCCGCTTGCTTCAGCACACGTCCTGAAGGACAACACTACCACATAGTGTCGCCATGGTCGTTTTTGTTCGTTAATATACTGCCTGATTAATAATTAGATTTCTATGAAAAACCAGCAGTTGACGCCCTGACAACAACACGCTGGCTTATCACAGGAAGTCAGTGAAGAGGTCATGCACTCTGAACTTTATATATTGGTGAAAGAAATGAGGTATTGATCACAGAAATGGGCGCTGTTGCACAACAGACATCTGCAGCTGTACCCAGCATCATGTCGCAGCCGCAGATATTATCATCGAGACTTGCAGTGAAGGCGAGTGCAGAGTATTTTTTGCGTTTTTTATTTAACTGAAAGTATCATGAGAGGTGATTGGTTTTTTGTCGGATGTTAATTTTGTTTTTGTATGTGAAGTGTGGCAAGTAAGTTCAGAGTGTGTTCGGAGGTTGTGTAAACGTGAATGTCAATTTTCGTCTCATTGATATAGGCAGAATGTCCTATAATGAGCAAGAACTGTGGCTCGTTGTCCAGAAGCGTATAAGGTGTTAACGATGTGTAGCGATTCATGAGATGAAGGTGCGTTTTTTTGAGACATGTTATGACAATATTAGGTTTAAATGGTAATGTTATTATTCCATTTTGTTCTCTTGTTGTTTATTTTTTTGTGATTGATACAGGTTTAATCATATCATTGTCGGTACCAGGGGGTGTGTGTGTGGGGTTACCGTGGGGGTTGTTGTTGCTGTGGTCTTCATTCCTGAGACTGGTTTGATGCAGCTCTCCATGCTACTCTATCTTGTGCAAGCTTCTTCATCTCCCAGTACCTACTGCAACCTATGTCCTTCTGAATCTGCTTGGTGTATTCATCTCTTGGTCTCCCTCTACGATTTTTACCTTCAACGCTGCTCTCCAATGCTAAATTCGTGATACCTTGATGCCTCAGAACATGTCCTACCAATAGATCCCTTCTTCTAGTCAAGCTGTGCCACAAACTTCTCTTCTCCCCAATCCTATTCAATATCTCCTCATTAGTTATATGATCTACCCATCTAATCTTCAGCATTTTTCTGTAGCTTCTGTTCTCTTCTTGTCTACACTATTTATCGTCCACGTTTCACTTCCGTACATGGCTACACTCCATACAAATACTTTCAGAAACGACTTCCTGACACTTGAATCTATACTCGATGTTAACAAATTTCCCTTCTTCAGAAACGCTTTCCTTGCCATTTCCAGTCTACATTTTATATCCTCTCTACTTCGACCATCATCAGTTATTTTGTTCCCCAAATAGCAAAACATCTTTACTACTTTAAGTGTCTCATTTCCTAATCTAATACCCTCAGCATCTCCCTACTTAATTCGACTACATTCCATTATCGTCGTTTTGCTTTTGTTGATGTTCGTCTTATATCCTCCTTTCAAGACGCTATCCATTCCGTTCAACTGCTCTTCCAAGTCCTTTTCTGTCTCTGATAGAATTACAATGTCATGGGCGAACCTCAAGGCTTTTATTTCTTCTCCACGGATTTTAATACCTACTCCGATATTTTCTTTTGTTTCCTTCACTGCATGCTCAATATAGAGATTGAATAACATCTAGGAGAGGCTACAACCCTGTCTCACTCCCTTCCCAACCACTGCTTCCCTTGGGGGTAACATTGCAAATCTTATCAGCCAATTTAGCTGAGTTGCAGGCAGATAATGTAAATATGTTTAAGGAAGTAGCGGCTATAGGAGAATATCTGGTAGGTATAACCAAGAAAATAATTGTTGGGCAGAATAATATAGCTTTGCGCAGTAGAGTTAGTACAGAGCGTGGTGAGAAGAGGCACAGGGAACTTGACGATTAATTGACTAAAAACGAGCACAGGTATGTTTATTTAGCGATAGGGAATATGAGGTTCTTGGAGAGGCTAGAAATAAGAGAAAACGGCAGTCGTTGCGCAGATGCAGAAAGTAGTAACACTGTAGAAATTAAGGGGAGTAATGTAGAAGTATAAGCTCTGATATCTTGTGGAAATGAGGAGTCTGAATTTAGGGGAAGTGAATGAGTGTGTGGTGATGAAACTAACGTGGCCGATTAAGACTGTGTGTTGGACCAGGGGCCGGCCGCTGGTGGCCGAGCGGTTCTGGCGCTACAGTCTGGAACCGCGCGACCGCTACGGTCGCAGGTTCGAATCCTGCCTCGGGCATGGATGTGTGTGTTGTCCTTAGGTTAGTTAGGTTTAAGTAGTTCTAAGTTCTAGGGGACTTATGACCTCAGCAGTTGAGTCCCATAGTGCTCAGAGCCATTTGAACCATTTTTTGTTGGACCAGGTGTCGAATCCCAGACCTTTGTCTTTTGTGGGCAAGTGCTCTAACGCCTCACGATCGATCCTTACAGCTTCACGTCCGCCTGTACCTCATTTCTTGTCTTCCAAATGGCACGTAGGTTTTCCTGCGAATCTTGGAGGACTAGCACTCCTGGAAGGAAGGATATTGTGCAGACTTGGCTTAGCTGACGGAAGTAAAGGTGTGAGGACGCGTCCGAAGTAATGATGTGAGGAAACACCGTGTGTCGCGCTTGGGTAGCTAAGGCTACCGACACACTAGCACAGCGTGTACGGTCAGAGAGCTGCCTGGTCTCTGTAATAAAAAAAACTGAGTGAAGGGATGAACAACAAACTTCAACCATGTCGTGCGACGCCCGCAACGACCAAATACAAGGAACAACAAAAGGTGGTAGAGCATTTGCCCACGGATGTCATAGGTCTCGAGTCCGAGTCTCGGAACGACACACAGTTTTTAACTGCCAGGAATGTTTCATATCAGCGCTTACCCCGCTACAATGGGAAAATTTCATTCTGGTTGCATGGGTAATTAGGTGCAATAGTATCAGCTCTGCTGGTTCATAGGGGATTGTCGTTCAGTGGCTGTACGAGGAAGTACACGAGCCGATGATCTATGTTTCATGCAGAAAGGAACTGCAGACGGTAGCTGTGGAGGATGCACAGGAAGCTAGTGATAATATTATTTGTGTTGCAGACGTTCTAAATAATGAAGTGAAAAGGACGCATTTGTTAACGAAAGATGCTGCTTCGTCTCCAACTCTGACAGGCCGCCTCATTCAGAAGGTGGAAGAGAGTAAGAAAGGAAAGAGGAAAAGTGCCAGTAAAACTACTGATTGGTTAGATAAGGCTAAATCCTTTCAAGAGTGTGTGTGAGGATCAGGAGCTTCGCAATTGTTGTGACAGTTGCTGTGTAATACGTACTGAGGGTAAAGCGAGCATCATGCAGGAACTGGCGGGAACATTGGTCCAGCTAGGTGAACCTGTTACAATTGGAAAACAACCGCAAGATTCGTCTGGCATGAAGGACAAAGCAATTGACGTGCAGGCAAAATCGCATTGTTTAAATCTCGTGTTATAGTAGCATCCTCTCCATGAACCATGGACCTTGCCGTTGGTGGGGAGGCTTGCGTGCCTCAGCGATACAGATAGCCGTACCGTAGGTGCAACCACAACGGAGGGGTATCTGTGGAGAGGCCAGACAAACGTGTGGTTCCTGAAGAGGGGCAGCAGCCTTTTCAGTAGTTGCAAGGGCAACAGTCTGGATGATTGACTGATCTGGCCTTGTAACAATAACCAAAACGGCCTTGCTGTGCTGGTACTGCGAACGGCTGAAAGCAAGGGGAAACTACAGCCGTAATTTTTCCCGAGGGCATGCAGCTTTACTGTATGATTACATGATGATGGCGTCCTCTTGGGTAAAATATTCCGGAGGTAAAATAGCCCCCCATTCGGATCTCCGGGCGGGGACTACTCAAGAGGATGTCGTTATCAGCAGAAAGAAAACTGGCGTTCTACGGATCGGAGCGTGGAATGTCAGATCCCTTAATCGGGCAGGTAGGTTAGAAAATTTAAAAAGGGAAATGGATAGGTTGAAGTTAGATATAGTGGGAATTAGTGAAGTTCGGTGGCAGGAGGAACAAGACTTCTGGTCAGGTGACTACAGGGTTATAAACACAAAATCAAATAGGGGGAATGCAGGAGTAGGTTTAATAATGAGTAGGAAAATAGGAATGCGGGTAAGCTACTACAAACAGCATAGTGAACGCATTATTGTGGCCAAGATAGATACGAAGCCCACACCTACTACAGTAGTACAAGTTTATATGCCAACTAGCTCTGCAGATGACGAAGAAATTGAAGAAATGTATGATGAAATAAAAAAAATTATTCAGATTGTGAAGGGAGACGAAAATTTAATAGTCATGGGTGACTGGAATTCGAGTGTAGGAAAAGGGAGAGAAGGAAACATAGTAGGTGAATATGGATTGGGGGACAGAAATGAAAGAGGAAGCCGCCTGGTCGAATTTTGCACAGAGCACAACATAATCATAACTAACACTTGGTTTAAGAATCATGAAAGAAGGTTGTATACATGGAAGAACCCTGGAGATACTAAAAGGTATCAGATAGATTATATAATGGTAAGACAGAGATTTAGGAACCAGGTTTTAAATTGTAAGACATTTCCAGTGGCAGATGTGGACTCTGACCACAATCTATTGGTTATGACCTGTAGATTAAAACTGAAGAAACTGCAAAAAGGTGGGAATTTAAGGAGATGGGACCTGGATAAACTAAAAGAACCAGAGGTTGTACAGAGATTCAGGGAGAGCATAAGGGAGCAATTGACAGGAATGGGGGAATTAAATACAGTAGAAGAAGAATGGGTAGCTTTGAGGGATGAAGTAGTGACAGCAGCAGAGGATCAAGTAGGTAAAAAGACGAGGGCTAGTAGAAATCCTTGGGTAACAGAAGAAATATTGAATTTAATTGATGAAAGGAGAAAATATAAAAATGCAGTAAGTGAAACAGGCAAAATGGAATACAAACGTCTCAAAAATGAGATCGACAGGAAGTGCAAAATGGCTAAGCAGGGATGGCTAGAGGACAAATGCAAGGATGTAGAGGCCTATCTCACTAGGGGTAAGATAGATACCGCCTACAGGAAAATTAAAGAGACCTTTGGAGATAAGAGAACGACTTGTATGAATATCAAGAGCTCAGATGGAAACCCAGTTCTAAGCAAAGAAGGGAAAGCAGAAAGGTGGAAGGAGTATATAGAGGGTCTATACAAGGGCGATGTACTTGAGGACAATATTATGGAAATGGAAGAGGATGTAGATGAAGATGAAATGGGAGATATGATACTGCGTGAAGAGTTTGACAGAGCACTGAAAGACGTGAGTCGAAACAAGGCCCCCGGAGTAGACAATATTCCATTGGAACTACTGACGGCCGTGGGAGAGCCAGTCCTGACAAAACTCTACCATCTGGTGAGCAAGATCTATGAAACAGGCGAAATACCCTCAGACTTCAAGAAGAATATAATAATTCCAATCCCAAAGAAAGCAGGTGTTGACAGATGTGAAAATTACCGAACTATCAGCTTAATAAGTCACAGCTGCAAAATACTAACACGAATTCTTTACAGACGAATGGAAAAACTAGTAGAAGCCAACCTCGGGGAAGATCAGTTTGGATTCCGTAGAAACACTGGAACACGTGAGGCAATACTGACCTTACGACTTATCTTAGAAGAAAGATTAAGGAAAGGCAAACCCACGTTTCTAGCATTTGTAGATTTAGAGAAAGCTTTTGACAATGTTGACTGGAATACTCTCTTTCAAATTCTAAAGGTGGCAGGGGTAAAATACAGGGAGCGAAAGGCTATTTACAATTTGTACAGAAACCAGATGGCAGTTATAAGAGTCGAGGGACATGAAAGGGAAGCAGTGGTTGGGAAGGGAGTGAGACAGGGTTGTAGCCTCTCCCCGATGTTGTTCAATCTGTATATTGAGCAAGCAGTAAAGGAAACAAAAGAAAAATTCGGAGTAGGTATTAAAATTCATGGAGAAGAAATAAAAACTTTGAGGTTCGCTGATGACATTGTAATTCTGTCAGAGACAGCAAAGGACTTGGAAGAGCAGTTGAATGGAATGGACAGTGTCTTGAAAGGAGGATATAAGATGAACATCAACAAAAGCAAAACAAGGATAATGGAATGTAGTCTAATTAAGTCGGGTGATGCTGAGGGAATTAGATTAGGAAATGAGACACTTAAAGTAGTAAAGGAGTTTTGCTATTTGGGGAGCAAAATAACTGATGATGGTCGAAGTAGAGAGGATATAAAATGTAGGCTGGCAATGGCAAGGAAAGCGTTTCTGAAGAAGAGAAATTTGTTAACATCCAGTATTGATTTAAGTGTCAGGAAGTCATTTCTGAAAGTATTCGTATGGAGTGTAGCCATGTATGGAAGTGAAACATGGACGATAAATAGTTTGGACAAGAAGAGAATAGAAGCTTTCGAAATGTGGTGCTACAGAAGAATGCTAAAGATTAGATGGGTAGATCACATAACTAATGAGGAAGTATTGAATAGGATTGGGGAGAAGAGAAGTTTGTGGCACAACTTGACCAGAAGAAGGGATCGGTTGGTAGGACATGTTCTGAGGCATCAAGGGATCACCAATTTAGTATTGGAGGGCAGCGTGGAGGGTAAAAATCGTAGAGGGAGACCAAGAGATGAATACACTAAGCAGATTCAGAAGGATGTAGGTTGCAGTAGGTACTGGGAGATGAAAAAGCTTGCACAGGATAGAGTAGCATGGAGAGCTGCATCAAACCAGTCTCAGGACTGAAGACCACAACAACAACAACAACATAGTAGCATAACAGGAAAGGCAGTGTAACATTGCAAGAAAGATTCAGAATGTGATTAGCATTAAACTGAAAGAAACAGAAGTAACTGCTGTTATCATATTGTACGTGGTAGAAACGTATGCGGTTTATCTGTGAGCGTAATTTTGGTGGTGTGCTTTCTGCACAAACTTACGAAAGATGTGCCAAAACAGCGAGTGAAGAAACCGCCTAACAGGCAGGAACGAATGCGAACGTAAGGATCAACTGACTATGACTATTTTCTGTGCAAAGATAATTTGTTAAGACTGGAATAGTTTTCCAGTATTATCTTTCAGTGTGTTGCGTGATGAGTTAATTGAGTAATGTTTGTGGGTGAAAATCGAGAGACGTTCACTGTACTTATAGCTACATGAGATGGCCTGGATTACCCTTAGTTAAGAAGGAGTAGTTAAGCGAAATTTGGTACAGACGGTGCAGTGACATGCGCAAACAATTCATTGAGCTATTAATAGTCAGTATCTATCAGAAGATGGATCGAGAGGAAAGAATCTAATAATATTACACTATTAGTTTATACGTAGTCATGCAGTGGAGTTGAATGTCATAAAAGCCACTGGGTTAATGTCGTTTAAGTTAAATATGTAGCCAATGTACCTTATAGTTTAAGCTGCCTGTTTTTAAGGGAAATGTCCTGTACACATTAATCGATTCCTAGAATGTATGTTGAGCCGAAGCAAAATTACCGTGAGCTAAGAATCGAAGGCGAGATGTGTTGTGTCCAGACAAGACAGCCTAGACACAATGAGAGGAAGCCGAAAGGCACGCGCTAAGCTAAAGCTGGATGGCGTGAGGTCTGAAACAGGATACGTAATGAATGCTATAAAGAAAAGTACGTAGCTGCTGGAATACTTAACTTTAATCCATCCTTGTGGTATATCTGGAGATTGTGGCGATACAAGTGAGACTCTTTAGATACATGCAATGTTACTAATGGCGCCTTGCTAGGTCGTAGCCATTGACTCAGCTGCAGGCTATTCTAACTATCTGCTCTGCAAATGAGCGAGGCCTCGTCAGTGTGCATCGCTAGCTACGTCGTACGTACAACTGGGGCGAGTGCTAGTCCGTATCTCGAGACCTGCCTTGTGGTGGCGCTCGGTCTGCGATCACACAGTGGCGACACGCGGGTCCGACATGTACTAATGGACCGCGGCCGATTTAAAACTACCACCTAGCAAGTGTGGTGTCTGGCGGTGACACCACAAGATGTACGAGAGAAGAAAGTGTGTAGCACCACAACAAGGTTTTGGCGCAACTGAATAAAATAGTGATGTTACCATGGCTTCTGTGGGAGGCCAGGACGAGTGGGCCAGGCTAGAGGTGGCCAAACATAGTTACGTCACGGACTACATGCTGAAACTGAAACAACAAGAACTGCCGTTATGACGCCGAGCAATTACCACACGATGGTCCACGCGACGGACCAGTTTTGTAATAAGAACGACAAAGCAAAAAGGCAGTACTGCTGTGCAGTTTAGCCCAATTGCTTCACACCCTCTTCACCGGCTGTGTTGGGGCTACGTGATGAGAACTGAAGCCTTGCCGAAACAACTACTCTTGAGCCAGAATAAATTCTTCTTCAAGCGATCAGGCCCAGAGGACCGCGTGCCACCACAGTTAGAGCTCTCCATCCGTCTCTGTCTTCTGCTATCTGTCTCCAGTTTTCCGTGACTCCCAGCTGCAACAGGTCTTCTCTCACTCCATCGATCCACCTCTTTCTAGGTCTTCCCACTGGTCTGCTGCCTGAAGGGATCCAGCCCATTGTGATTTTGGGCCATCTTGTTGCCTCCATTCTAACAACATGTCCAGCCCATTGCAGTCTTTTGCTTCTCATCACTCCCAAGATGTTAGGCTCCTTGTACAGCTCTTCTAATTCAGTGTTATGGCGTCTTCTCCATTCTCCAGTAGTCTGATCTCTGACTGGTCCAAATATTTTCCTGAGGACGTTCCTTTCAAATGTTAGCAGTTGCTTAAGGTCTTGTTTTTGAGTGCTCCAGGTTTGAGAACCATAAGGTACTACTGGCATTATTAATGTTTTATACAACCGTAGCTTTAGTTGTTGCGAGACACTTATACATTTTAATATAGGGTCTAGAGAGTGATAGTATCTGTTTCCCGCCTGCAGTCGTGCTTTTATCTCTGCTTCAGTTGATGTTACTTCCGTAAAAAATGATCCAAGGTATTTGAACTCTTTCACATGTTTATACCAGAATAAATAGCCCTCATTTTTAGATACATGTATGCAGCCTGTCAGCCGCAAGCTACGAGGGGAGGACTGTACCACTCTATGAGCCGAAATGGTCCTACAGACTGCCACCAGGAGACTTGCTTTCCACTAACTGCATGCCGCAGTTCTGCATGCAGCAGTTCTGCTTGGCATGGATTCTACAAGTCCTTGATAGGTTTCCAGAGGTATGAGGAACCGGATGTCTACTCACAGGCCACGAAATTCCGACAAATTACGGGGCGGTGGTTGGTTGGCACTGAGCTGGCGTCCGATATGTGCTCTAAGGAGTAGGGATGAGGGGAATTTGCTGGCTAGGACATCACTGTAAGTTCACTATAATGCTCCCCAAACCACTGCAACACGATTCTGGTGTTGTGTCGCGGCGATTTATCCATCTGGAAGATGTCATTACCGTCAGAGAAGATGATGATGATGATGTTTGGTTTGTAGGGCGCTCAACTGCGCGATTATCAGCGCCCGTACAAATTCACAACCTTTTCTCAGTCCATTCTCGCCACTTTCATGAATGATGATGAAATGATGAGGACAACACAAACACGCAGTCATCTCGACGCGGGTGAAAATAATCAGAGAAGACTTCAACCATGAAGGGATGCAGGTGGTCTGCAGTAACGCTCACGTAGTTAACTGCGGTCATGGCGTCTTCTAGTATTACCGTAGGCCCCACAGAGCTGAATGTACCCCGTAGCATAATTCTGCTCGATCCGGCCTGCATCTGTGGCGCAGTACACGTTACAAACAGCCATTCACCTGGATGACGGCGTCTGAAGACCCAGCCACGGACCTAATGTAGCAACAATTACAGCCGGCCGGGGTGGCCGAGCGGTTCTAGGCGCTACAGTCTGGATCCGCGCGACCTCTACGGTCGCAGGTTCGAATCCTGCCTCGGGCATGAGTGTGTGTGATGTCCTTAGGTTAGTTAGATTTAAGTAGTTGTAAGTTCTAGGGGACTGATGACCTCAGAAGTCCCACAGTGCTCAGAGCCATTTGAACCAAGAATTACAATTCTTCCGACAGGCCACACTTTTCTATTGATATACGATGAAAACTCAGCGATGCTGTGCCTACTGCTGTCATAACTGAAGGTATCCTTGGGTCAACACAGGACGTATGATGTGGAGCTCCATGTTCAAAAATTACATTTATCGATGTGTTACCAGTATTGTACTCTGTCGTCAATTCTGCCGCAGATCGCTGCCTATCCTGAATTCCACAGCGGGAGTTCCGCAGACCGCTACGTTTTGTCATGAGACGCGGACGTCTAGTACCATTTGGCTTACACATTATTCCAGCATTCTTCAACAACTTTGCATAGGTATTCACGATAGTAGTACTCTAACAGCAGACCAGCTTCGTCGATTCAGAGATTCTCGTTTCCAGCTGGAACGCCGCAACAACGTGTTCTTTGTTCAAAACTGGTTCAAATGGCTCTGAGCACTATGGGACTTAACTTCTAAGGTCATCAGTCCCCTAGAACTTAGAACTACTTAAACCTAACTAACCTAAGGACATCACACACATCCATGCCCGAGGCAGGATTCGAACCTGCGACCGTAGTGGTCGCGCGGTTCCAGACTGTAGCGCCTAGAACATCTCGGCCACACCGGCCGGCCGTGTTCTTTGTCAAAACCGCTTATATCAGTGAATTGCCGAATTTGCGACCCGTACCTTCATTATAGTGACTGCCCATTCGTCTCTGTTCCGCTTAAATTCTTTTCTTACTTCGTCACGTGCCCAAAACAGTAAAAGGAGGTAACCAGGCTCACGGTGGGCAGTGGTCACAATGTTTTGGGTTATCGGTGTTCGTACATAGTGGGAAGAAGTAACATAGCACCCGTACTAGCGGGATTTTACTCGTCATTTATGCACGCAGTCGTTGATTATTTACAGAAGTACTCCAGACAGTAATAGTTCTATGTGCAGGACTTGTTCAATACGTGAAGTGTTGATCGCGGTCAGCTTTTGATTCAGCCATAGTTCATGAGGTGCTAGAGCATTCTGCAGATTATCTATTACTTCGCGCGTCACGGTATAAAGAATTTTGTCCGCTGCAGTAATTTTCAATAGAGGTACACCAGTTCTAAGATCGTTAAAAACTGTCAAAAGAATTCTTGGAGACAGACTACAAGTGTAAATCGTATTATTCTTCCACAGTATAAGTTCGTCTACCAGAGCTGTTGGGCCATTCAGTACGGACAACCGCCATGCTATCATCTGCCAATGACGTCATCGCCATGCAGTGTAGAGCGGATTTGGGTCAGTAACCCACTCTTCCGGACACTGCAGGGTCGCTAGATGTAGGAGCCACTGCTTCTCACTGAAGTACATCCTCAGCCGGCATCATGGGGCTGAGAGCACCCCACTCCAGTCCTCCCACCAAGGAACAGTCCTTCGGAACACCGGAAGTCAAAAACAGGTCGTCTACCTAGCCGTCGCACACTCTGGCCCTTCAGCAACAGAGGAGGATACAAGTGTTTTACAATACGCGGAGCTAGCAACACAATACTGAAAGCCAACTAGCAGCAGAGCTTGAACTGACGGTTGTCCAAAGATATGCACTTTCCAACAGACTGTCTATATTTTCTTTAAATGTTTGTTAATGTTTCACAGTAAAACAGTTGCTACTATTTCATTCGGTTTTGTGAGTTTTATTCTTTCATATCCCTTTCTCTTTGAAACCAAGCGCACGCACGTTCGCAGAAATACAGGTCGTGCCAAACTTTTCTTCTCATGTCGTACATAGGGTGAACTTGAACTCCAGAGACAGGATTTCAAAGATTGTTCAGGATATTTTTCCGCGTTTATAGCTTTCGTTTTCGTTGAAACACCTTCACAAAAGTCTGCAATACCCAGTCACCAAATCGTTCAAATAGTGATGCAACAATGCTCAGATGTAAAACTAATATGCCGTTGCTCATGAAGAGAACACAGCAAGTTCCATAATCTGATTTCCCAGAAACTTCGCTGAGTGGAAGAGGAGATAAAATCAGCTAATCCGGACATACTCGACCGCTTCAGAGAGCGCCGGTCAAAGTTTTTGAGTTACTTTATGTAAGTAGTTCAATCGAAGCGCTGGCACAGTCGCTAGTGTCACGGATTGACGTTTTTACGCCCCGTGTCCGAAAACAGTTTATTCTTTTTATTAAATTTATCTCTTATCTGCCCATTTCCGGAGAATATTATTGTGCGTAAACGATCCAGTGTATAGTAAAATAGCGTTGTCCTTGTTCATCTACAAATTGTATAGTGAATCAATTTAACAAAATGGCAATAAATCAAATGAAAAATTATGTAGAATTATTTCGGAGGCTTCCTGTGGTGTATATTGGTTCATAACCCGTTTTCGGAAAAGTAGTGGTCCGTTATACGCGGTTTTCCGTGAAATTATTGCTGAAACCTTCTGCAATGCCGACGACATTCGTCTGCGCTTTCTCTGAGATTCGTTGGAAGAAATGCCTGTGTCACAAACCTGCCTTCACGCGATGCTCGTAGTGCTCGCAATTCCGAATGCTTCTGCCGTCGGTATCATCCAAAGTAATGCACCAAAACTTTCTGAAGGGTAAACATGAGAGTAAACAAAAAGACAAAGAACTACACACATCAAAAAATGTTTTACATCACCGCGGTTCCCAGAACTCCTGAATACTGACTGTGCATATGGTATGACAGACACAGTAACTGTTCAGAGATGTCACTAAAACCGCCAAAGATGTAAACAAGCGTGCATGAGCAGCGTATATTAGACGGAGGGAGTCCGACAGCAAATCAGTGCCAGTCATTCCACCAGGAAGGAGGTACACGGCTCGTGTTGTCTGTAGTTCAACCATGCCTAGACGGTCAATACCGCGGTTCGATCGCGTCCGCATTGTTACTTTGTGCCAGGAAGAGCTCTTAACATCGCAAGAGTACAGTTGTTTCGGAGTGAACCAAATCTATGTTGTTTGCACATGGAGGAGATACTGAGGGACAGGAACTGTCGATGACATGCCTCACTCACTCTGTCCAAGGGCTACTACTGCGGTGGATGATCGCAACCTATGGATTATGGCACGGAGGAACCCTGACATCAACGCTACCATGTTGAATAACGCTTTTCTTGCAGCCACAGGACGTGGTGTAACGATTCAAACTGTACGCAATAGGCTGCATGATGCGCAACTTCACGCCCGACGTCCATGGGGAGGACCATCTTTGCAACCACGACACAATGCAGAGCGGTACAGATGGGCCCAACAACACGCCGAATGTACCGCTCAGGACTGGCATCGCGTTCTCTTCACCGATGAGTATCGCATATGCCTTCAACCAGGCAATCGTCGGAGACGCGTTTGCAGGCAATCCGGTCAGGTTGAACGCCTTAGACACACCGTCCAGCGAGTGCAGCAAGGTGGAGGTTCCCAGTTGTTTTGCGGTGGCATTATGTGAGACCGACGTACGCCGCTGGTGGTCATGGAAGGCGCCGTAACGGCTGCACGATACGTGAAAGCCATCCTCCGACCGATAGTGCAACCATATCGGCAACATATTGACGAGGCATTCGTCTTTATGGACGACAATTCGTGCCCCCATCGTGCACATCTTTTGAATGACTTCCTTCAGTATAACGACATCGCTCGACTAGAGTGTCCAGCATGTTCTCCAGACATGAACCCAATCGAAATTTGCATGGGATAAATTGAAAAGGGCTGTTTATGGACGACGTGACCCACCAACTACTCTGAAAGATCTACGCCGAATCGCTGTTGAGGAGTCGAATAATCTGGACCAACAGTGCCTTGATGAACTTGTGGATAGTATGACACGACGAATACAGGCATGCATCAATGCAAGAAGACGTGCTACTGGATATTAGAAGTACCGGTGTGTACAGCAATCCGGACCATCACCTCTGAAGGTCTCTCTATATGGTGGTACAACATGCAATGTGTGGTGTTCAAGAACAACAGATATATGTTGATCTCTATTCCAATTTCCTGTACTGGTTCCGGAACTCTCGCAATCGAGGTGATGCAAAACTTTTTTGATGTGTGTGCTATAAGAATGAAACGTAAGAATACGAGAATTTAAAGAAAAAGAAACCCCTGAAAAAACGATAAATATAAAATGAAATTTTCACTGCAGTGGAGTGTGTGTTGATATGAGACTTCTTGGCAGAATAAAACAGTGTGCCGAAGGGTCTAACAAGTAAGTCGTGCTTGGGCCGCTCAGTCGATAGAGCACTTGCCCAACGCCCAGTGTTCGAGTCTCGGCCTAGCACACAATTTTAATCTGCTAGGCAGTTTCGTACCATGCACATGCCTTATATAATAAATTTATGACACTTGCTTTGAAAATCAGTTGTAATTTCACAACTAACATAACGACCATGTATCCCCTTACTTCATAAGGAATCAAGTAATAACCTGTCAACATGGGTAGATAAATGAAAAAGAAAAAAATGTAATTAAATACAATAAATTAAAACAATAATCGAGTTTCGAACAGGGGGTGCAAAAATGACAGGCCTTGATGTTAGTCACAGTGCCACCACTTTGGCTGCGTTTATCGAACACTAAAAGATATTTAAATTACGTCGAAACGGTGGAATAAACCATGAAATGTATTCACCTATTCAGGCTCCTCTTCCACTGAGCGAAGTTTCTCGAAAATTGGGTTGTGTTCCTCTCGTCGTCGTGACGTTCTTCCATTCCAGTCGGTGAATCAGTTCATGACGTGAATGTCGGCCTCAGTAAACTAATCGGTACTGCTGTACACCACTGTCAACGTAGAACTAAAACTACCGGAAAAAACCGCCCCCGAACAGTACTGTATGTAAATTTGCGTGGGAAAAGTAAAGTGGCCATTACTTTTGTCAACAGATGTACTTTTAGTGAATCGAACAAGTTTGCTTACAAACAAGAGACATAGTACACACCGTTCGACATTTGCAGTGTTGTGTAGATATTTTCCACGACAAATAGAGAAAGACATCAAATTAAATGCAATTACTATGTAATGAGGCATTGAAGACGACGAGTTGCTCATACCAGAATACTCAAGAAATATTCGCGAATAATCCAAAGTACCTAAAAAAATAAATAGACTTCCTGAAAGCGTTGTTGGGACGGGTACTTTGACCGTTCAGCTGAACATCATTGTGGTGGTAAGAGGGTGGTAGGTTGAGATGTATTGTGACCTGTAAGGACACAGACAAACCTTATATATGTTTTTGCTGCATACATACAGTATCTGATCGCGCAACAGTACTGTCTACAAAATCCAGTGCAAATGAAGAAAAATGGCGGAGATTTGTACAGTGTTCAATTTTACGAATAAATTCGGGAAAGGAATCAACATTACCTTTCACAGCGTAACTTAAAATACTATCTTGTAGTTACATACATATTTGAGACTTTATGTTGTTGACATAACTCAAAGGAAAAGGTGTTATCAATAAATCAGCACAAGTCTGCAACCACACTGGCCGCCGAGGGGGCCTTGAAACTGTCCACCGTTTGCAGCAGACTACTTACGGACTGATGGGGCCTTGGTATAATCGCGGAAATTTTGTCTGTCGAGTTCGGCTTAACCCTGCACGTAACGTTGAAAGCCATTGCCCTGTCGCAATGCAATGAAGCCCACTGGAGACTACCTTCGCTTTTGTGGATACTTTGCCATTAATAAAGGCCCAATGAAATCTGTTCGTTAGGAGCTTCCAAACCATAGAGTATTGTGTGGCGAAGTAGAGGAGTGATATTTCTTAGTGTAGGGTAACAGTAAAAAGGCAACCAGGCGACGAAGGAAACGATGGAATGGTGTATGCATATCGAACCATGTGTTTTCAAGTTTAAAAAAAGAAAAAAAAATTTAGCGTAATGAAATGACGAAAGCAAATTCTGCTAGAAGGATACTATAATGCTTAAGAACTGCATGTGTGTCATTGCAACTACTGTGAAACACACTCTAAGAATAACAAAATGAAAGTCAGCTGTTCTTCGTGATTATTTCATTTCAGAGCCGTGACTAGAAGGGACTGACAGATGGCGATATCCATTTGGGATTATCACATCCCTATACATTGAAGGTAATTAAACTTTCTCTTTCTGTCTCTCTCTCTCTGTCACCCTCAGTACTTGAAGAAGAATCTGATTGTATTACTTTCTGGTAATGTTGAGCGCAAGTATTACTGTTAAGTATTGTCTGATACATCCCAACAAAAAAAAAATAAGAAAAATAAAAAAAATAAAAAGATAAAGCGACGTACAAGCAAGGAATTACCCGAACATGACAGAATAGGTAGATGTGACGTACATGTAAAAACATACAAATGAGCACTTTTTTCTGAAAACTTGCACGATTTATTCACGAGAAGTAGTTTCAATACTGAGCAACTGAGTAAAGCGATGGTCACCCTCTGGCGGTATGAACGCTGTTATTCGGACTGTCATTGATTCACAGATTTGTTGGATGTCCTCGTGAGGGATACCGTTGCAAATTCCGTCCAATTGGCGCATTCGACAGCCAAAATCGCGAGCTCGTTGAGGAGCCCTGCCCATAATTCTCCAAATATTCTCAGTTGAGCAGAGATGCGGCGACCTTCCTGGCCAAAATAAGGTGTGGTAAGCACGAAGAGCAGTAGTAGCACCCTCACTGTGAGTCCATGGACATTGTATTGTTGGAATGTCGGCCTAGGACGGTTTGCGATTAAGGACAACTAAACGTGGTGCATAATGTCGTAGGATTCCCGAGTATAATAACCAAACGAGTCCCGCTATGAAATGGAATGGATCCGTAGACCATCAGTCGTGGTTGTCGGGCTGAATGACAGGCTATAGCCAGATTGGCACCTCACCGCTGTCTGGGGCGTCTCCACACACCTCTTCGGACGGGAACCTCATTGTCTGAAGTAAAATTCTCTTCAGTGATGAGTCCCGCTTCCAACTGAGCCCGGCGACCAGCGAAGACGTATCTGGGTTCGCCGCGGACAGCAGGGATACCAACCTGACTGTCGCCTGCCGTGTGGCACTACAACCAGGAGTGACTGTCTGGTGCGCCATTTCACTTCAAAGCAGGATCCGTTTGGTTGTCATCCGCAGCATAGCTACCGCACAATGGTATGTCGACGATATTCTACGTCCAGTTCACGACAAGCCATTCTGAGACAACATTCCACCAAAGTAATCGGCACCCGCACACGGCGAGCGTTTCTACTGCTTGTCTTTGCTCTTGCCGAACCCTACATTACCTCGTCCTCGTCAGAGTATATGAATCAGCATGCTGAAACTGCAGAACTCCATTGTCTGTGCTGTGGCGCGTACAACCACACAAGCGCAACGGTCGACTACCGCGGCAGAGTTAAGCGGAGCCTGCAACTTAGTACCGGCACGTTCCGCCAGCTGGCGCTAGACACGTTCCCACCAAACATTCAACCAGCCGCGAACTACGCACGCGTACGAGCCATTTTCCGGCGCGGATGGTCACACGATGATATCACCATCAGGGACCGCCAACAGCCCTCAATCATCACTTCGGAATCAGTGAAGGAAGACTGGAGCCGCCGGGTTAAACAGCCGGAAGAAAGGAAAGCAGGCGTCGTTCGACCCGCGACGGACTGCCGCCAAGAAGAGACTTCGATGCCGCCGGAACGTCCGGGTGCCACGTCTTCGCTACGCCAGGCATCGACCCCGGACTTGGCGCCCGTCTACTTCTTCGGCATCCGCCGGAGAGCGTCGAGGGAAAACAAGACAAAGGAAGGTAAATTCAGTTCAGTAGCTAATATTTCAATTCAACAAGGTGGCAAAATTATAAAATGGCATAATTATAAAATGGAAAAATTTTGGCAGGAGAAGAAGCTTTTTTGTTTTCGAAGGAAGTTAATCATTTGTAAAATTAAGCGGTGGCCTTGCTCCACCTAATAAAATTTTTTTTCGCAAATGTGTGTTAATCTGTGGATATAACAGTCTGTCGAATGCAAGGACGAGAATGTCGGCAATTCCTGTTCGACCATGTTTCCTCAGAAACGAATTTTAGTTGCATGACTTCTGATTGGTTCTTGCAAGGCAAAGATTTTAACATAGGCGCGAGACTGGCCAGAGATACTGTGGAAACCGCCCAGAGTGAAGTTGTCTGGCAGAGCTACGATGCCCCAGCACGGAAACAGAAGAGAAGCACTCTGCGCGTTTTCGAGCTTATGAAAGGAAAGGAGTCGGCGCGTATATCCGACGTCTTTCACGTCTTCCGTCCAATCTCAGATTCCTTCGATTTTTCTTTCGCACATATTTTATTTATTAGGTGACGGTGTAGAGCTGTGTAGAAGGAATTGTGGAATTCAAGAAGCACAGCATCAACCTCATTTTTGTTGGCTGTTTTATTCCGTGTATAACAAAAGAACAGAGCAAGATGGGCAACAAATTCTCTCCAAACAAACTGTTTACTAGCAGTATTTGAATAAAATACGTAATGATGGAAGGAACTATTCACTCACCATTCAGTTCAGCTCATCGCATAATTTAATATGTGGAGGGACTCACTATGCTGGAGGAAATCATTTCAAGCGAGCTGTGGGCCACGCTAGGAAGTGTGATGTAGTGTCGTCCATTAGAAAACGTCTTACAAATCTCATTATGTTTATACGCGTTATTAGTCGCTTGTGTGGTGTAAAAACACCCTATAGACGGTTTTTTTTCTACGAGTGCCACAGCCTATGGCTATATAACAAAATGAACATCTATTTCCTATAATTGCGAATGGTATGTGTCTGACCAATGCGATGTTAGCACGGCAAAGCTTGGCGCAGCATGTTCGTGTAGACTGCCAGACAAAGCGCACCTGTTTTTCCGGGATCGTTCGGAATAAAAGCATCACGAGGGCATTGTCCGCTCTAATACGATTACTTTGATGTCTCATATTGATGGCCATTTCTATACTGCAACATGCTGGATTTTATGGCGGGATTGTTCCGTGAATGTGCGCTTTGTTGTAATATTACATTCGCAGAATTTTCAGAGCTATATATGTAACTTAATAATGCACAACTTTAAATCCACTGTTCAAAGCAGGAGGCTGGCTCCCTGTTCAAGAATCAATATCGGCACTATATTTATGCATTCGTGAATATGAACTATGGTGTACATTACTGTTCTACTTATGCGACTCTTCCACTACCACATTGGTGTATTGTATCACTGAGTACCAATGGGATTTACACTTGATCAATTGGCGGTACTTCAATGAACTAAAATAAGAAAGCAAATAACATCATGGTACTATCATTATTTTCACATTCAAGACACAAAACGACATTTAATTGGGGTCATGTTGACCCCAGTAGCACTCAGTGCAAAATACCATAAGCAAATCTGAATGTTTTGTAGATATTAAACTAAACAAACGTCATTGGAAACAATTAACTCAAAGGGAGTGAATCATATATTTCTAAAATAATAGTTTCGAAAATAATGCAGATGTGAGGATTCGTACTATGATAATTTAAATTTTATGGTGTTCCTTTTTGTTCCGATTATAATACCTCGTCGATTTGTATTCCGTACGGTGCATTGAAGTGAAAATACAACGTTTCTACTGGAGTTTCTCATCCGTTTATTGAACAATAATACAAAGTTGTTATAAACTTTCGCCGGCCGGCGTGGCCAAGCGGTTCTAGGCGCTTCAGTCTGGAAGGGCGCAACCGCTACGGTCGCAGGTTCGAATCCTGGCTCGGGCATGGATGTGTGTGATGTTCTTAGGTTAGTTACGTTTAAGTAGTTCTAAGTTCAAGGGGACAGATGACCTCAAAAGTTAAGTCCCATAGTGCTCAGAGCCATTTGAACCATTTTGTTATAATCTTTTCAAAGTTTGCTTTTCATTATTTTGATGCTAGAGCCATTTCCGACATTATTCCTTTTGTGTCCTGAGGTGTCCCTTTACTAGACACATTCAGTCTTCAGTAGAATCTATTTTCAGCAGAAATACTTTCAATTACTTGTACTCATTTGACGACAATTGTAAGAGAGATGAGATTCGTGATGCTGAGAAATCCTACTGGTCGTCAATATGTTCCGAGTGATTGTTGTGATCTATATTAATTGTGAATAGGTGTTCGGCTACAGAAAGCGAATTTTAGTTCATTACACGGATTCTGTGTACAATGTGATGAAAAAAGTCGTGGGATACCTCCTAATACCTTACCGGACCTCTACTGACACGGCGTAGCGAAGCACCTCGACGTTGCATGGACTCATTAACTCGTTGAAAGTCCCACGCAGAAATATTGAGCCATGCTGCCTCGATAGCCGTTCATAATTGTGAAAGTTTTTCCAGTGTAGGTTTTTGTGCACAAGCCGAGCTCTCGAATAATTGTCATTTGGATTCATCTCCGGTGACTTGCGTGCCAAAATAGTTCGCTCCAACTGTCCAGAATGTTCTTTAAACATATCGCAAGTAGTTGTATCACCGTGATACGCCATCATTGCTTGGGAACAAGAAGCCAATGAATGGCTGCAAACGGTCTCCAAGTAGCCGAACATAGCCATTTCTAGTCAATTACTGGTTCAGTTGTATCAGAGGACACAGTCTATTCTATATAAACACAGCTAAAACCATTGTGGAGCTGCAAGCAGCTTACACAGTGCGTTGTTCACAACTTGCGTCCATTTATTACAGAGGTCTGCGTCAAACTCGAGCCTTACCGCCACCTCTTACCAAATGAAATCGGGATTCGTCTGAGCAGTCCACTGTTTTCCAGTCATCTAGCGTCCAATCGATATAGTCATGAGCCGAAGAGAGAAGCTGCAGGCGATGTCGTGCGGTTAGCAAAGGCACCTGCGGCAGTCATCTGCTGTCACAGCTTATTAATGCAAAGTTACAGAATAGTTTGGAGGGCGACCCTCGTACCATAGTTATGGACCTCTTCAGGGAGGATATAGTGGATTTTGGTCCAAAATATTGATTTTTCTAAAATATTATTTTCTTGATCTACACAGTTTAATCTATGCTGCGTGTGAATTTTACAGTGATAGCACCTTTAGAAATGACAATACTGACACATATTAGTAGGTGGAACGTTGAATTTGCATACGTTTACGTGGACGTCAAGGTTTACGCATAATGGGTGGTGGAAAAATTGTGTTTAGGAAACGAAGGTTTCATGAAATCGGTTTAACAACAAAAAAGAGGAAGCAGCTCGATATGAAGAACATAAGCTCTCAGCTTCAGCATGGAAACCTGGGACAGGAGTATTGTACAGGTGCCTGAATGATTTTGATATGGATTTCACTGGATTCAAACTTACTGATTAGAGCTTCCCTACTAGGCTATAACGTTTTCATGTTCATATGTTAGCTGTAAACATATGGAATGCATGATTATTGCTGAAGAGAGAAGAGCGGAAATAGCTTCTGCTTTTAAATTAATTTGTGATTCGTGTGGCTATGAATTTTAATTTTCCTCCTCCAAGAAAAACTGATACTGGTACCTATGAAAGCAATTTTAGGTTAGAATTTACTCTGAGATGCCTTGTACAAGGCAGAGAAAGATGTAATTTAATGTGTGGTTTTCTGAACATGCTTCCACCTTGTGCAAGGTTTGAAAAAATAAATATATAAATGTCTATGCTGTATGCGATACTGTCAAAATTTCTATGAACAAAGCAATGGATTAATTGGTGCAAATAAACCAAAAAGAAATAGATCCTTGGTTAGATATTCATGTGAGTGAATCTCCTACAAATGTTACTGTCCTGTTTGTGTCTGTAGATGGGACATGCATGAAAAGGGATCATACATATCTAAATGGAGTTCAATAAGTTATTGGGATTGATTCAGATGTAGTTTCAGACGCAGAAATTATGTCTAAATACTGCTACCAGTGTGTAACAAGGAAAATGTCCAACAATTGGGACAGAAACTGTGGCTAGAGAGGCATGCAGTAGCATGCTCTAAAAATTGTAGTGGCTTAAGTGGGGCATGGAGGCTGCTACAGTTTTGAGGATGTTCTCCAGATCTGAGGACCAGTATGGTGTTAGATATATTAAATACCTTGGTGATGGGGACTCCTCTTCGTTCAAAGCTGTAACTGATAAAAATCCATACAATACAACAATAGAAAAGTTGGAATGTGTTCGCCACATCCAAAAGAGGCTGGGTGGTAGGCTTCGTTGCTTGCTGAAAGAGAAGAAAAGTGAAGTACTTGAGGGTGGAAAACTGCTAGGAGGAAAAGACAGCCTTACTCTGAAAGACTCTTCAGTTATTTTATGAGAGAGGTAATGAGGTGTGCTGTGTGGGCAATTTTTTCCCACAAACTATTCATTGACCAAACACCAATGCACAATCTGTGTTCGAAGGACCATTGGCGTAAGATCAACAACAGAAATAAGACTTGTTCACGTTAACACTCCTTGCCAGAACCTGTTACGATTGAAATTAAGCCCATATTGAGGTTTCTTGAAAGCCTTAATTTATTGAGGAAGTGTCTTTATGGGAAGACACGACATGCAAATCAAAGCCTCAATAAATTAATTTGGATTATATGCTCAAAAAGGACATTCTGTGGACTTGTAGTACTAAAAATAGGTGTCTATGATGCATTTTTATGTTACCATAACGGAAGTAATGGCAGAGTCGAAGTGCTGAAGGGAGTTAGTATGGATCCAGATGTGTTCACAACAAAAGCATTTTACACCATCGACGAGAGCAATGTGAAGAAAGCTAACAGTTGAATGTATTACCTGCAAATACGGGCCAGACAGATTCGAAGAGGAGAGAAGAGAAACATGGAGGACGAGGAGAATCAGTACGGAGAATTTTAGTATTGAGGTAAGCTTATTACAGGTAGGAGTATGAGAAGCAAATTTTTGAACCTCATTTACTCTGTTTTAAATTTTTTAGGTTATTAGAATGCTTTTCTCAAAATGTTCATACGCTAATGCCATGAAATTTTCAGGAACAGTTCGCAACATGTTGCTGTCTCCCTGGAACTAACAAATACGAGATCCTGTAATTACCTTCTGATTATTAGGTTATTGTATGTAGATGAAAAGCTAATTTCGGATGTGCTAAATTTAAAAAACTCTGATAATGATACAGTTTGTACCATAAATTAATAACTGTAGTTCAGTGGTCTTATATCATCTTCGGGACACTACAATAAAATTTTCAGATTTTCAGGATCAGAATTTTAGTTATGGATTCTGATAAAAAAGACAGTAAAACAGCAAAAATTCAAATTTCTGGTAAAATATTAATCCTGCACATTTTATTATTTTTTTCGTTAAAACTGCTGTTTTGTATTATACAACCAAAATTTTAGATTTGTACTTTAATAAATGTGGCTGTATTGATTTTTTAAATAAATGTTTCATTTTCCGTTACATACCCACTTAACACCAACAAATTTCGGAAAATAAACTCTTACGATATAAGCCTCAATTTTCGAAAATAAGCGTTAGTAACAGAGATTGTGATAAACCTGTACAGACGGAACATACCTCCATTAATTCCGCTGTTTTCAAGTCTATGTACAGGTATAACCTTCTATGAGTTGAGGGTTTCTAGACGGAACATACATTTCATATTTACTAAAAGAAGGGATCTGTTGATAGGACACATCTTGAAGCATCAAGGTTGCAGTACTGTCCAGACACGATGGCGCAACACCAAAGTCGGAAACGCTTATCGATACCACAGACGTTAGTGAGGTCTCGGTGCAGTCTGCAACGAGAAATGGCAGGCGCTCCCGAAGACTACGCCTTCTCTCTCACCACAGCAGCGCCCTCACGCTGAGGTCAATACAGTGCCGAGCATTGAAGAGCTCAGCCAAGTTCGAGACGTCAAATACGGTAGGCAGCAACAAGGTAGAGGGCCAACGAGTGGTTGAAGTTTCAGATGGACCTGTATTATCACGAATGTTGAACATTTTCCCCAAAGAGAACATTTTGGTAATTTGTGCATCACCTGATGCTCTCATAGTCAATGGCAGTTGTACCTTATACAATCGTGTGGGGCAGATGTTTGTCAAAGTTAAGTAATTCTTTTCTTCAGTTACGTAATTACATAAACTTAAATCTCATATGTTCTACTTCGATGACCCTTCTTCCAGAGCAATGTAAGAAACCGCAGTTGTGACCAGACGAAAGTAGCTTCGCCCAATTACTACAAAGCAATTGTGAGTTTGTTAATGGAAGAAAGTTTGGAGGCGGGAGAGAGAAATCGTAGAGAAAGATTATGACTCAGATACAGAAAGCAAGTCATTTGAATATGGCTTGCGGTAGTTAAGCATAGATAAAGAGGCTCTCACGGGACAGACCATTGTGGAGAGCTTATGAAAGTAGTGTTCAAACTGAAGCCCACAGTAACAACACAGCAACCGAAATCCTACATCCGCGTAAGTGTAAGTTTGGGCTACAGGTAATAGCAGAAAAAATTTACGTATTTTGAAAGGAGAAAAAAATGAAAAGAAATAAGCGGCGCCGAGGTATAAATTCGAAGTAATAGAGTAGGTAAAATGCAGATTAACTTGGAAGAAATAAAGTATTAAGCGCTTACAACGCGAACTGTCATTTCTCAGTGATTATTTGTGTATGATTATTACATTACATTCCCCACGCTACATTCACGCCCACGCACATACGCACAGACACACACACACACACACACACACACACACACACACACACACACGCACACACCAATGAGTCAAAATAGATGCGTCTAATATATTAGGAATTTTGTAGCATCCTTTTTTGTGTCTCCTTATGTATCTAAGCACATTGAATATTCTTGTTATTAGTTTGCTCATATGAATTAAATGGCTCTATTTGTACAGGAAAGCAAATATTACTCTGAATATGCAACAAGAAGCGTTTACACCTATGAGGCGTCGGAGGCAAAGCGATATAAGTACAATTCAGGTATTTTTGAGGTAAATAGCTTTGAAGTTCACCTGGTTATAAGAAAATCAGTTTCGAGGCCACAACATTGTAGCTTTACAGAGATACATTATAGAATTTAGGTGTTTTGCAGACAAAAGATGACACAAGTTTATACCACCATTCTGGGTGAACAAACGGCCTAAAGTCACTTATATTATTTTGATATGGGAGAGGTTCAGCGGAAAAGTAATACAGGTGCACATGAACACATTAATAATTTTATTATGCAGTAACTACTACACTTTTAAACATTTTAAATAACATATCGTAACATTTTAGTCGTAGTCACTGTCCATGATTAAACTAGCAACATCTGTTAAATCTTCGCCCGGCCGGTGTGGCCGAGCGGTTCTAGGCACTTCATTCAGGAACCGTGCAACCGCTACGGTCACAGGTTCGAATCCTGCCTCGGGCATGGATGTGTGTGATGTCCTTAGGTTAGTTGGGTTTCAGTAGTTCTAAGTTCCAGGGGACTGATGACCTCAGATGTTAAGTACCATAGAGCTCAGAGCCATTTGTTAAATCTTCTGTGCCTGTTGTTACTTCCCTAGTCCTACCAACACATTCTTCTTCATCATGACGACGTTCTGCCTCTCCATGTCGTCCCATCTCTCCTCGTCATCCTCGATATGCTGAGCTTCTTTTACTTTAACATTGTTCCTCATATTTCAGATTATCAAAGAAAGCGTGGGGAATAGGGGAAATGAAGCATTTCAGCTGTTGCAGGTTCTTCCACTTGCAAACATTATGGGCAGCTGATTATTGTACATTATATTCAGTGTAATATGTGGGGATCTCCCACGAAGTGGTTTGGAGAAGTCAGCTGTAGCAAATTTAACATCCTTATTGTAAGAAATCTTAAAACACATGATGAATGGACATTCCTTTTGTACGTGAATCCGTCCAATTGAGCGCCAAGCAAATGCATTCCCTTCGCTATCTCCTGGAACAGATGCCTCGGTCAAGATTTTCATGTTTGCGATAGCTTCAAAATCTGCCTGGTTCATTCTGGTATCTGTGAATTGTTTGCTTGAACTTCTAATGACGTCTACCCAATCCTGAGGCACGTACACAAGAGTTTCATTCATCTTGCGTTCCTCAATAATACCAAAATGTTGACCACACTCGTTGAAGGTGTGCCCAGTTTCTAAGGATTTCTGGTGGACTGTTTCAATATGTGTGTGAGAAAGGATATGCATTCAGTATTTGACAATATTTAGACTGAGATTTTGTCCAGAACAACAATGTGAATAAGCTATGATGTGCTAACGTCACAATCCTAAGATTTTACAAACTTCAAAAAGCAGGAACTGATTTCCTGTGAACTCCTACGAATAGTGCTTTCATCCCACATATACATATTGGCCTTGTCAGACACTATGTTATGAATGTCAAGATTGTAAGTCCACTTGTTAGTGGAAATGTGTGGACATGGCAAAGTTGTTTCTAAATCAAAACACATCACCACAACATTATTCTGGTTTGATGCTCATTCTTTGACAGATTTCTTTTCTTGGCGTGCACGTTCAGACTTGCGCTGACGGAGCATCTGTTCTCGCTTCACTTCTTTTTATTCATCACTATTACGATCATAGCTGCGTAACAAATTGTTATACTTGTAACATTTGTTCCATGTATCAGTACTAGGACGATGAAAACCCAAATTAAAACGGGTGTTGAAAACATGACGATTTGTTAATTCCTTCACAGGGTCTTCTTTTCTTTCCACTCACATATCTTTGTGAAGTTGGTACATTATAGAAATACTGAGGCCTTCAGGGAGTTATTTTTTATTAGGTTTCTGAATCCTGCTGTAATGTGGGATGAAAGTGGGAAATGACTGAATATTTTCTTCAACAATCTGTATTTTAGCAGCAGGTATTTTGTTTGATGCTGCACTTTGGCCCCTCTGGTCCTTCGGTGATACTCCGTTGATGGATTTATTGGACATGACTCTACTGCAGCGTTCATTTGATATATCAAATGTCTTTAGATGAAACTCTTTACAAACGAGTACACCATTAAGTTTTATAACAGTACTAAGTTTCCCTTTTGTGACTTTCCCCTTCTTCGCTTTGCTTCCTTCAGTTCAACGAAACCTCCGATGAAAACAGTTTGTAATTTACATGACCCAAGTGCCGAATATGCAATAAATAGCTCTTCACGCTTCCTCTCTGAAAAATTGCTTTTACATTGATACCGACACTTGCGATGCAATGGTCTTACACATTTCACTTGATGGTCTATTCCTCTGTGTCCAGCATTGGATTTCCCAGCATTTAGCAGGCGTTTTGCGACCTCAGGTCTACTTTTAGCTGGATTCGTAAGCATTTTCTTCCCCTTCTATTAGAATTCTCATCAGTTGGTGAAGTACCATTAGCAGAAGATTAGGTTTCTTCTGGCCCGGAAAGTTCTGCTACCAAACTCTTCTAGAATGCTCAATGTCTGAAGATTGAGATGATGCCGATTTTACTAGCGATTCATTTTCACTATCAATACAATCACAATACGATGGCCTGAAGTCGCTATCATCGGCAGATACATGTGAAGAATCGGAACTGGACTCATCTAAATAACACAAACACCATTGCGTCATTTTTATCTGATATTTAATTACACAATAACTCATGTAATATGACAATTTAGCGTACATCACAATCAGATAAAACTATCACTATTTCATAGGAGAAGTACGCTTTTCCCTTATAACTGCAGATTATTTTAGGAGAAGTACGCATTTCCTGCATTTAATACGCAAATGTACACAATACATCACGAAACATTGTCCAAAATTGAATCATAACCTCGCACATTATCACACAAAACAAACTTGCATCATTGTACCGATTTTCCTAAATATTCACAAGATATTTACCAAATAAGTTCACTCTATAAGACACTAACCTCGTATAATTAAATCAACAATAACTCACCTTGGTTCATTATGGCAAATAAATGCACGAACAGGAACAAAGAACAACGCAACGAACGTAAACCAGGCTCTTGTGTTACTTTTCCTTGGAGCCAAAACCTCAGAGTCGAAGTAGTACATGTATTCGAACACAAGAGTGCTGCTATGAACGGAACATCACGTATATTACTTTTCCTCACAACAAAATGGCTCTGAGCACTATGCGACTTAACTTCTGAGCTCATCAGTCGCCTAGAACTTAGAACTAATTAAACCTAACTAACCTAAGGACATCACACACATCCATGCCCGAGGCAGGATTCGAACCTGCGACCGTAGCTGTCCCGCGGTTCCGGACTGAGCGCCTAGAACCGCTAGACCACCGCGGCCGGCTCCTCACAACAGAATTAGTGTTCTAGAACACATATGGGCACTTATCTCATTTTCTTAAAAAATGTCACAGTTATCACTTTGCTTTTGACCCACTCATATCCAAACAAAATAACACAGACTGATGAGTCCAAAGATTTATGAATGGGTCGTTTTATGTTTTAACCTCACAAGAAAGTTAACAAACAGGTCTTTAATAACCCGTCGTTACCACTTTTCAGCTAGTCGGACCGGTATGCTTGATTGCTGATGCCGGTAACAGTGTTGATGATAATGAGGAATATACCTTAAAAAAACAACTGATATAACTACATTTTCATTTATTGCCTCAAGTAATGAAATTTCGAAATTGATCCCATCAAAAGATCATTTGGTATTGGGAAATTTAGGAGAAAATCACTAGCAACACTTTTATCCTCCTGGAACGTACTGTACACTGCTGTTGAATGGGCCTAGTATAGTGCGTATACTGCATGTGAAATTGTGTAAGTATTATTTTCAGGGTCAGTCGGCTTTCCGGTGTTGAGAATTTTAGCTTGATGCCGCTGTAACGTATTTCGAAATTTACCATTTTGGAGGTTGACCAACGATTCAGAGAAGAAACCGCATTACGATATTCCTCAGTGAAATAGTTTTGGAATAATGCATTTAGCATGATGACATTCTCTCTTCATCATCCTCCGTTTCGAAGCTGTTATACTCACCAAGCGTCTGCTTTCTACGTATTATCTGCCGAAACAGAAGACAGGAGGGTCATTCAGTAATTAAACAGAGAACCATAGATTGAAGACAACGAATAGTGCTTCTGCGAAGAGTGTTAGTTATTTGATCGACCAATATTTACGAAAATATAGCGCATAATTTTTTAGTCACAATGGCGTGTCCGCTCGAAAAAAGTACTTTTGAAGAACTGTGCTGTGTGTTCTTATTTTCACTTTCGGTAAATACGTAACTGTCAAAAACACTCTCTCGGCTGAGCAGCCAATATCTCAGCAATATCATGGACTGAAAGAGAGTCTAAGAGAGGGCGGAAAAGTTTAAAAGTGACTGCGAAGGCGCAGCCAGCGGCCACCTCTCCCGGCGTCCAGAAGCAGTATCGACCTGGGCATTCTGTGCTCGTGCTGATTCACTTATCTCGGAAGGTCGGGGACCTACAGCTGAACAAACTGCTGAAAAATGTCTCGTGAGTATTGACTCAACTCGTTGCACTCTCCAAAACAAACTGAACTGCCCCAAGACTTGTTCAAGGTGGATTCCCGGAAGCTTACCATTCATCACATAGGACGCGGATTTCACAGTACCACCGATCTGAAAAGTCATTTAAGCTGTGATGGTGATGCGTTCTTGGATATGAATTTCACCCTTGAAGAGGCCTGAATGCATCATTTAGAACCGGACTCCAGCGTCAAAGCATGCAGTCTGTCTCTACGAAATTCAGAACGCAGCTATTGGCTAATAAGATCCTTTTAACCATCTTTTGGACAGCTTGTGCTTCTCAAACGACACTGAGAACGAAGTCAAGCCGGCGCGGAAGCCGGAATGTCCTGGATGGCAGAGGAAACGTGTGCTTCGTCTTGAAGACATCACTCGACCTGATATGGCGCAAAACTGGACATAGATCCAATTATCAAACGGGTTAAGAGGTCCTTTCTTATCCTCCTTATCGCCCTGACATTGCTTCTTCGGACTTTTATCTATCTGACCCGACGAAAGATGTTTTTCATGACATCAGCTTCAGTGCCAACGAAGAGGTAAATAAAAATACAGAACTCAAGGTAAAGAAATCTTCACTGAGGGAATAAAAATTCCCACAGGAATATGTTACAAGTGGCAGTAAATTGGTGGACATTGTATGGAAAAACCCATTTGTCCATTGATCACACGGGTCAACATATTTTTACTTTTGTCTGGAGCCTGTATAAAAGTATGGATTTTTGACTAAATCTATTAGTGACGAATCTGAAGTCTGTTACTGTACAGCACGCCAGGTTTTTGCATCATCATCATCATCATCATCACAATCATCATCATTGTTATCATCATCATCTCACCACCACTGAAACCTGCACCTAATGAAATCGGAAAGCAATTACAGGAAATTGAAATCCAAATCGAACAATAAAATAGTGAGCATAACTAACGTAAGAGAAATATAAATTACAACAATCGAAAATGGTGATTTGGACGATTACATTCCGTTTACATTTGGCCATTGTTGAACAGCTGATGTCCCTCCTTATGTGTATCACTTCTGCTTCACGTGTGATACACCGACCGTAATCCGACATTGTGATTATTTCCCAAACGTTTTGATAAATATTTTGCAGTGTATTAAATTCCTGGTGGAGCAGTCATCCACGTTCCTCTGATGCGTCAGCCAAATTATCCCGAAAGCTGCCTAGCTGTAAAATAATAAAATGTAGTTTTATGGAGACTTTGCACCCATCCTGTAGAAACGACTGTGGATTATCTCCCACTATTTCCTTGGAACTGGGCTGCTATATTATGCAAGCAAACGATGCACATCACTTTTTTATATATTCTGTCTTGTGTATTGCATATATATATATATATATATATATATATATATATATATATATATATATATATATGTATATATATATATATATATTGATGGAACTGGGGACTAAGAAATGACTGAGATGTTTCCTGCCGCCGTAGCCCTAAGTGGTTCACAACCCCACAACAGGCCACAGCAGACCACCCACGCCACTGCCACCCCACAAAGAACACAGCATTATTGTGCCGTTCGGCCCCCAGTGGAGACCCTCGGGAACGTTTCATACCAGACGAGTGTAGTCCCAAATGTTTGCGTACAGTAATTGCGGTGTACACGTACGTGGAGACAGTTTTTGCGCAGCAATCGCCGACGTAGTACAACTGAGGCGGAACAAGGGGAACCAGCCGCATTCGCCAAGGCAGATGGAAAACCCCCTTAAAAACTATCGACAGGCTGGCCGGCACACCGTACCTCAACACTAGTCCGCCGGGTCGATTCCTGCCGCTGACCGGCACGCCTTCCCGCTCGGGAAGCAGCGCGTTACACCGCGCTGCTAGCCGGCGGGCAAACACTGTGTTGCTATTCTTTTTCCGTAACTGTGCTATCAAACTGCTCATCAGACATAAAATTATGGGTATCCAGTCCAACAAACGTCCCTTCTTTGAACTTCGCAGTTACACAGGTACTGGAAACAGTTTCCTATTTCGTCCAATGCTTTCACATATAACTCCATAACT